>NC_064922.1:945062212-945371686 GCF_023897955.1 Schistocerca gregaria | reverse complement strand
CAATAATAGTGAAAAGTTCTTATTCACTTAGCTGCATAAGATGTAATTTCTATATCCTAATCGTGTTCGTTCTCTTTTTCACAGTAACTTATTTTATACGTGTGCATTAATAGGTATGGCATGTGATAATTATAGTAGAATTTTCTTAAGTCTCTGTGTGCATACAGTACTTTGTTCTTGCCATTGTGAGGGTATGCAAGTAAATAACATCCGTCGTGCGGAATATGTTCAAATGGTTCAAATTGCTCTGAGCACTATGGGACTTAACATCTGTGGTCATCAGTCCCCTAGAACTTAGAACTACTTAAACCTAACTAACCTAAGGACATCACACACATCCATGCCCGAGGCAGGATTCGAACCTGCGACCGTAGCAGTCACGCGGTTCCGGACTGAGTGCCTAGAACCGCACGGCCACAGAGGCTGGCGTGGAATATGTACAATTACGTACGGACCAGTATATTTTATTTGCCACTTAGCGTTTTTCTTAGCTAACAAGGAAGATTTCACATCAGTTTTGAGTAACACCTTTTCTCTGATTGTAAATCTGGTAACACCATGTAGCTGTTTATCATAATGCTTCTTTCGGCGTTGGGCTTGTTGTTAATACTTGCCTTATTTTTTTCATTTAGGTCTGCAGGTTGTCTAGGAACAGATGGGATAGGGTTTACCCATTCATTATTCTCTTTCTTATTGCATATGAGATCAGACGGTGTAACTGCAGTATCTTATATTAGGAGATTGTTTACCACCTGTTCAAAAACGTTTAAACAATCAGTCCACTTAGATTGTTTAGTTTAACGCTCCGTGGTTCACATCTGTTTGTGTTTCGTATGCGACTTTAATTATATTTACCCCTGAGGTGTTGCTCCTTACCTGAGTATTCCTGTCGTGGTTTTGCCCTGAGTTTAGTGGCATATTGTCAAAAAATTCAAATGGCTCTAAGCACTATGGGACTTAACATCTGCGGTCATCAGTCCCATAGAACTTAGAACTACGTAAACCTAACTAACCTAAGGACAGCACACACATCCATGCCCGAGGCAGGATTCGAACCTGCGACCGTAGCAGTCACGCGGTTCCGGACTGAGCGCCTAGAACCGCGAGACCACCGCGGCCGGCGCATATTGTCACTTAGTGTTTGAGATTGATATTGCCACTGCCTACTTTGATGATCCCCCTTGTGGTCGCGGCTAAATTCAGGTTCGAAATTATTTTAACTGTTTCCCCACTGGTTCCTATTGCCACTTCTGTTCCAGTTACTTTTTCGGTCATCGGAATAACCAGATAAATTCCTATCACCGTTTGTTTCCTTTTTCTATTGTACTGTGGATGGTAGGTCTGGTTGTAGCTGTTGCCGTAATTTCCTCCCGAACTCGGGCCTGGCGTCTGTGCTGTCGGGGCGCGATCGACAAAAGCCGGTCGCGACTCAGCCGCGCACGCTACATTGTTGACGCCGAAATGCGGCTGGCGCTACGGAGGCTGGTTTCTACCGCTGCCACGAAAATTGTTTTGGTGGGCTTGATTTTGCCTGGCATCCTCATTAATTAAATCGATAGAATCTAATTCGAGATTGCTCTCTGGTACTTGTACTAATTTTTATCGGATACTGAACGGTAATTTTGTCTTCAGGATGCGCAGTACGTCTGCGTGTGTGACGGGCTCGTCCCAGAACCGCGTTTTATTGAAGTATTTTTCAAAATACTTCCGGATTGTATTGCTCCAGGTTGAACAAAGCTTTCCTTAATCTCTCTTGTACACCTTGTGACCAATACTTAGATAAAAATGCACCTTCAAATTGTTCTAAAATCTGACAGTTTTCCGACGTTTCCATTGCCCATAGGGCACCATCGCCTTGTACATATATATCCAGTTACATACTGTATTTTTTGCTTTTCAGAGCAGGTCTTAGGCAACACATTCTTAAATGACTTTATAAAAATTACCTGTGGACGGATTATTTTTCTGGGACAAACACCTAGAACTGCTTGTGTTTTATAAGGCTTTCCTCTAACAGAACAGCCGGTAAAGTTGGTTCGGTTGTCAGGTGTCTCGTTCGTCGCGGTAATGTCGGTTACAGTTACGACCTTGGTTAGGTGAAAACACGGGTACATCGGGATAAAGATAACTGTTTGCCGCATCGTCACTCTTACCTGTGCGTTTGTCATCAAATTCCTCTTCTGGATGTTGTTCTCTCTCGTTCTGTGTAAGGTGTTTACTCTTTTGTTGCTCGTCTACATGTTTTTTCCAGTCAGGTAAGTCCTGTGTCAGAGTCTTTTGTAAATGAGCTAAGTCAGTTTGTAGTTTAGTAACGGACGTGTTCTGGGTAGTGTACACCTGTTCTACAGTATGAGTTATTGCTTTTTTTAGTTCTGTCTCTAGAGTATGGTTGATATGTTTGTATTTTTCCTCTAAAAAATCGTCAAACTGCTGTTTTTGTTGTTTCGTCATGTCATCAACTTGGTTACAGCCTCCTGCATTTTGACACTAAGCTCCGTCTGCTGTAAACTCATAGCTTCGAAATTTTCGGTTAAGGTACGGATCTGTTCTGGCATATCTTTAACTGTGGACTTCAGGTTGTCAATGTCTTGGCTCATGTAATTTAAATCTTCCCGTACTACCTCTATCTCTTGATCCGCTACCTCTCTTCTTAACTGGGTCAGCTGAGTCCTCAGGTTGTTTTGCATGTCGGTCAGGTTCTTCACGTCATTTTCTATTTTGTCCATTTGTGTCGTAATATTTTCTACACGCGTATTTACAGCACCTATTTGTGCTGCAACATTATCTATCTGCGTGGTGACATTTTCTGTGTGAGCGTGCATTTGTGCTGTAATATTTGCTGTGTGAGCTTGCATTTGTGCTGCAACATTTTCTACACATGTGTTAACAGTACCTATCTGAGCTGTGACGTCACCTGCAAACTGTGACATTAAATTCGTCTGCATCTCTCTAAACATGCGCATGAGGTCTGGTTCTAATGGGTCTTGTTTATTGTCGGTATTCGTGTCTGTTTCTGTAGTCGACATGTTGTCGCCCGTCGCTTGCGACTGAGCACTGCCGGTCGCTGCGACTGTTTTTTCAGTATTCGCAGTACTTTCTGCCTCAAGGTTATGTAAAGGTTGGGCTATGGTTCCCTCATCAGACCAAATATCCATGGTTTTGGTTTGAGATCTGAGTTTCACCAAGCCGATTCACAACTCAGAACAGCGTGCAGCCTAACTTTACTATCACTACAGCTCGCACTACACTTAAGTAAATCACAGATGGCTTTGCGCTCGTCCGTTGAAATTTACGTAGTAAAATATGTCTCTGGCAAAACAGAAAACTGATAAATGACTCTTTTCTTTTTCGCGCGAAATTAATGAATTATGTCCGCAATCTTGTGATGCATTTACATATAATAGCAAATGAACTATTGCAATTTTTTGCGTAAAAAATGGACAAGAATTTGGAAAAAAGGAACTGATCCGTTCTACGCAGTGGGTGTCGAAAAAATGAAGAAACCAATCCGACATTTACGTTCAACTAAAGCGTAGTAGTGCTGCTGCTCTTACCTTACGTGTTTTTTTTCGGACGGTTTTGTAGTCAGAAGAATTAACATTAATGGTCCAACACTTTTCTCCCAAAAATTGATAATTTCTATGGGTTTTTTTTCTTTTTTGGTACGCAGCTCGCGTAACATGCAACAGAAACAATGAGTTGTAATAGCAATAATGGATGGCAAAAATGGCTTAAATATTTCAAATAAAATTCCTACTGATTTTTACTGAAATAATCGTCATGGCACTCGGTTGCCACTGTAACGTACCCTCTCTCATTATTGTTTTTTGTTATTGTAGTTGTAGAGACCCCCCCCCCCATGAACCATGGACCTTGCCGTTGGTGGGGGGGCTTGGGTGCCTCAGCAATACAGATAGCCGTACCGTAGGTACAACCACAACGGAAGGGTATCTGTTGAGAGGCCAGACAAACGTGTGGTTCCTGAAGAGGGGCAGCAGCCCTTTCAGTAGTTGCAAGGGAAACAGTCTGTATGATTGACTGATCTGGCCTTGTAACAATAACCAAAACGGCCTTGCTGTGCTGGTACTGCGAACGGCTGAAAGCAAGGGGAAATTACGGCCGTAATTTTTCCCGAGGGAATGCAGCTTTACTGTATGATTAAATGATGATGGAGCCCTCTTGGGTAAAATATTCTGGAGGTAAAATAGTCCCCCATTCGGATCTCCGGGCGGGGACTACTCAAGAGGATGTCATTATCAGGAGAAAGAAAACTGGCGTTCTACGTCTTGGAGCGTGGAATGTCAGATCTCTTAATCGGTCAGGTAGGTTAGAAAATTTAAAAAGGGAAATTGATAGGTTAAAGTTAGATATAGTGGGAATTAGTGAAGTTCAGTGGCAGGAGGAACAAGACTTTTGTTCACATGAATACAGGGTTATAAACACAAAATCAAATAGGGGTAATGCAGGAGTAGGTTTAATAATGAATAGGAAAATAGGAATGCGGGTAAGCTACTACAAACAGCATAGTGAACGCATTATTGTGGCCAAGATAGATACGAAGCCTACACCTACTACAGTAGTACAAGTTTATATGCCAACTAGCTCTGCAGATGATGAAGAAATTGAAGAAATGTACGATGAAATAAAAGAAATTATTCAGATAGTGAAGGGAGACGAAAATTTAATAGTAATGGGTGACTGGAATTCGAGTGTAGGAAAAGGGAGAGAAGGAAACATAGTAGGCGAATATGGATTGGGGCTAAGAAATGAAAGAGGAAGCCGCCTAGTAGAATTTTGCACAGAGCACAACTTAATCATACCTAACACTTGGTTTAAGAATCATGAAAGAAGGTTGTATATGTGGAAGAACCCTGGAGATACTAAAAGGTATCAGATAGATTACATAATGGTAAGACAGAGATTTAGGAACCAGGTTTTAAGTTGTAAGACATTTCCAGGGGCAGATGTCGACTCTGACCACAATCTATTGGTTATGACCTGTAGATTAAAACTGAAGAAACTGCAAAAATGTGGGAAATTAAGGAGATGGGACCTGGATAAACTGAAAGAACCAGAGGTTGTACAGAGTTTCAGGGAGAGCATAAGGGAACAATTGACAGGAATAGGGGAAAGAAATACAGTAGAAGAAGAATGGGTAGCTCTGAGGCATGAAGTAGTGAAGGCAGCAGAGGATAAAGTAGGTACAAAGACGAGGGCTGCTAGAAATCCTTGGGTAACAGAAGAAATATTGAATTTAATTGATGAAAGGAGAAAATATAAAAATGCAGTAAATGAAGCAGGCAAAAAGGAATACAAACGTCTCAAAAACGAGATCGACAAGAAGTGCAAAATGGCTAAGCAGGGATGGCTAGAGGACAAATGTAAGGATGTAGAGGCTTATCTCACTAGGGGTAAGATAGATACTGCCTACAGGAAAATTAAAGAGACCTTAAGAGAAAAGAGAATCACTTGTATGAATATCAAGAGCTCAGATGGAAACCCAGTTCTAAGCAAAGAAGGGAAAGCAGAAAGGTGGAAGGAGTATATAGAGGGTCTATACAAGGGCGATGTACTTGAGGACAATTTTATGGAAATGGAAGAGGATGTAGATGAAGATGAAATGGGAGATATGATACTGCATGAAGAGTTTGACAGAGCACTGGAAGACCTGAATGGAAACAAAGCCCCGGGAGAAGACAACATTCCATTAGAACTACTGAAAGCCTTGGGAGAGCCAGTCCTGACAAAACTCTACCATCTAATGAGCAAGATGTATGACACAGGCGAAATACCCTTAGACTCCAAGAAGAATATAATAATTCCAATCCCAAAGAAAGCAGATGTTGACAGATGTGAAAATTACCGAACAATCAGTTTAATAAGCCACAGCTGCAAAATACCAACTCGAATTCTTTACAGACGAATGGAAAAACTAGTAGAAGCCGACCTCGGGGAAGATCAGTTTAGATTCAGTAGAAACACTGGAACACGTGAGGCAATACTGACCTTACGACTTATCTTAGAAGAAAGATTAAGGAAAGGCAAACCTACGTTTCTAGCATTTGTAGACTTAGAGAAAGCTTTTGACAATGTTGATTGGAATACTCTCTTTCAAATTCTAAAGGTGGCAGGGGTAGAAGACAGGGAGCGAAAGGCTATTTACAGTTTGTACAGAAACCAGATGGCAGTTATAAGAGTCGAGGGGCATAAAAGGGAAGCAGTTGTTGGGAAGGGACTGAGACAGCGTTGTAGCCTCTCCTCAATGTTATTCAATCTGTATATTGAGCAAGCAGTAAAGGAAACAAAAGAAAAATTCGGAGTAGGTATTAAAATCCATGGAGAAGAAATAAAAACTTTTCAGGTTCGCCGATGACATTGTCATTCTGTCAGAGACAGCAAAGGACTTGGAAGAGCAGTTGAACGGAATGGACAGTGTCTTGAAAAGAGGGAATTAGATTAGGAAGTGAGGCACTTAAAGTAGTAAAGGAGTTTTGCTATTTGGGGAGCAAAATAACTGATGATTGTCGAAGTAGAGAGGATATAAAATGTAGACTGGCAATGGCAAGGAAAGCGTTTCTGAAGAAGAGAAATTTGTTAACATCGAGTATAGATTTAAGTGTCCGGAAGTCTTTTCTGAAAGTATTTGTATGGAGTGTAGCCATGTATGGAAGTGAAAGATGGCCGATAAATAGTTTGGACAAGAAGAAAATCGAAGCTTTCGAAATGTAGTGCTACAGAAGAATGCTGAAGATTAGATGGGTAGATCACATAACTAATGGGGAAGTATTGAATAGGATTGGGGAGAAGAGAAGTTTGTGGCACAACTTGACAAGAAGAAGGGACCGGCTGGTCGGACATGTTCTGAGGCATCAAGGGATCACCAATTTAGTATTGGAGGGCAGCGTGGAGGGTAAAAATCGTAGAGGGAGACCAAGAGATGAATACACAAAGCATATTCAGAAGGATGTAAGTTGCAGTAGGTACTGGGAGATGAAGAAGCTTGTACAGGATAGAGTAGCATGAAAGCTGCATCAAACCAGTATCAGGACTGAAGACCACAACAACAACAGTTGTTGAGATATGAAATTATAGTAGCGGTTTGCTTAGTCAGCCGCACTTCGGAATTTTTTGACATTAAATGGAGTCTGAAACTTGGGTAATAAATACTTCGCGTGAAGTGCGATTTGCGGCATAAACAAAAATTAATTGTGGAGATGCAATCCACAGAATATTAACAGAAAAGCTTTAGAACAATGTGCACGACTGACTAGACACATTCAGAGGGTCCGTACATTCGCGTACGAGTGGTTGCGATCTGATGAGAAAGATCTATCTTAATTTTTTTGTGTGTGAAATAATTACGTCGTAACACACTCCGAGATTGCGAACGTACAATCAAGGTAGAGGCACTTACTTTCTATCATTCCCCTTGGCCTAGGTAAAAGAATTGCAATTATTTAAATTTAAGAATATTTCTTTTTCAATCGGACTCCTATTTTATACGAAAAGGATGATTGCAGGTTGTGAATGTCTCGGCAATAACACATCGAAATTAATGTTAGCGGCCACCATACGAAACTAGTGAGCACAATAACGTACCTCTATTGTTGAGCAGCGCCGTCGTAAAGATCGTCGCCTCCATCTAAAATTCGCCTTCTCGAATTAACAGAACAATTTGTACTCCATTGGTATGGGATTTAGGTTTGACCTTGACAGAAATTATAAAACACATTTTTCATCACTTAACACCTTCATTTAACACACACATAGACATGAAACTATACAGTACGTCTTTATGCCAGTACATTAGAACAAAAAGGTAGTTAATACTAGAAGTAATAAAAGAATCTATAAATTAGTCCTTTGTCTCTCAATGATAAAAAAGTTTTTTAGAGTATTCCTCTGGTATGACAGTCGAACAAATTTTCTTCTTGTATCTTCGAGATTAAATTACAACATTTTTTAGTTCCTTTTCGAAATCAATTGATTTAATAATCACGAAGGAACTTATCTAACGCCCTTTGTTCTGTAAATTTTTGGTCTGCGACAGAAACTGCATCAGCTTAACTGTCTCCGAATATGGACGCGTAAGTGGTCGCATGGATTACATATGTATGCCATTTTCTCCACTAGAAAAAGAGGCTATTGAATTTTCAAATATTTTTATTTAGTGTTTTATGTGTTGGCTATAGTAATGTTTATTAAAAACTATCAACTAAAAGTATACATATTGTAACCTCTCATTTGGCGTAACTACCCAACAGTGAAAATATAATACAATGTGACAAACCTATAACCTTTCAACAAGTGACAGTCAATTTAACCTGGTAAATTTTGGACGTAAGCAATGCTGCGTCAGGGGCCTGATACATCATTCTGAATAAACTGAAAAATCTTACCTTAATTAGATCGCCGGATAACGCGTATATATCTGCTCCTATAAGAAATTTTTCCTGGCGCAGCTAAGTGCAATGCTGGCCGATAGATTTGTCTTATAAAAAAGGAAGGAACTGACTTTTCTTTTCAATAATCGGGATTGCCAAGGACTGGAGAAATTAGTGAACTCTTTAAATTGAGATAAATGTCAAAAGCTACTTTTTATGAGAAAGATTATTATTAACAGATTTTTTTAAAAACATTTACATGGTACTTGATGTAACAATACCACATATGCGCTAGGCTGCTTTTACCTTATCCTACAACGCTCAGGCTCCGCCATCGCTGCACACGACCGGACCAGCCAACATGATACACCAGACCAGACTGCTCGCTAGTAACAACTTACTCCTACTGCTACACAGTTCCTACTGCAGTCAATACTGTTCTTTGGTCTCAGATTCTCTTCTAGCTTACATATCGCAGGCTGCGCGTGAGCAATACATCTAAATTACATCAGCTCGAGTGCGCTAGCAACAAATTCTTTAATTATGGACCTCTTACATAACCCTCCACTGGGGGGCAAAAATTTGGCAGCGATGGTGAGTCAATTGGACTTGCCATGAGCAACAAATTTTTCTATAATCTATTTAGTTTACTAAGGCTACAATCACAGAGTATATACATAATTGATAAGTGCAGAACATATTAAGAAATTAAATAAAGTGCACACGCACTGAGTACAAAACATATTCAGAAATGACAAAGTATATACGCAATGAGTACCAAATATATTAACAAATGACATAAAGTGCACACGCACTGTATATGTGTTTAGCATTTGTACATGAACTGATCACATTAACAAATGAAATAAAGTGCCCATGCACTGTATATGTCTTTATCATTTTACAAGAATTTAAATGCACTGTATAAGTTTTTACCATTTTCTTTTTACATGATCTGAAAACATTAAGAAACTAAATAAAGTGCACACGCACTAAAAAAATCCTTAGCATATTTAGGACAACTGATCATATTAACAATTGAAATGAAGTGCACATGCACTGTATATGTCTTTATCATTTTATAAGAATTTAAATGCACTGTATAAGTCTTTACCATTTTACAGGAACTAGGAAAGGAATGGGAAGGATTGCATCATGGTTGTAGCACAGTAGGTTGCACGTAGCTGCACTGAAAGTCCATATCTTTCTACAGAAGCACAACACCAAGTGAGACAATCTGAAGTTCTCTTCCCTGAAGTATTTATCAGTGTAGCCAAGACACTGAAATGTATTAATATGCAGTGTTATCATTTTGGTAGTACATTAGGTACACCAAACAGTAGGACCATAATAACATCTCCATAGTGCAAGGTGGTGGACAGCTTGATATGTCAACATCATATTCTTATAGAATCCATACTCTTACAGCAACGTATAATTAGTGCAAAAAACCAATATAGTGCTCCATGATAATGAGGATGGACAGGAAAAACGGATATTGCAGTAATTAGGTCAGAAGGTGAAGGACACATTAAGTCTTATGCTAGTCATCATAGAATTACACTAATGTATCAACCGATCTGAATAATTATTGGCATTCATTGGCTAGTTACAAAGAATTCATATAGTGTTACAAAACATTATTCAGTGTTATTCACAAGTCATCATTTAAAACAGGAGCTATTGAGTGTAGCATCAAGTTACTGGTGTTTATATATGATATCATGTAAGTGACATAAGACATATTTAAAATGTAAGACATTGGAACTATTACTCAAGGTCGGTATTCCAATAATACATAGACATAATGGAATCATTACACAGAAAATTTGCATTATCTTTAGGACTAAAAATATATCTTAAACTGGTAGCATTATTTAGTTCTATACTGGTAATAGTTGGGACTCGTAATATTTTTTTTTTTTTTTTGCTAGCAATGCATTGCACTGGGATCGATAATTAATGGCTGGGGCATGAAAATATTTGCTTTTGACTTATTGCTGGAAATAAGGATTATTAACGTCATTCGTCAGGCGTCAGCTGTAGCAAGGTTATGAAACAAGTACAGTATATGTGATCACATTCATAAATGATAGACACAACTGGGTAAAAAAATGCAAGTACTAGAACAGGTTTAATAACTACTTACAGCAATTAATATCCTGAAAAGCTTCTCCTGGAAAAATTACAAAATGGATTATTGAGCTGAAAGAAGAAATGCATATTATGCTGAAAAATAGTGAACTTCGAATTAACAGGTAATGAAACATGTACTTAATATGTATGTACTCTAGCTGTCTTTTCCAAAACATTCAGTCATTATACTATGCGACATAAGACATACTGTCAAAAGGAACTGCAACAAATACTTAAATAACTACATAGCATTTCTTAACTAACAGTAAATCATCATCTGCAAAGAAAAACTTCATTATTCATATTAGCATATTCTTCATATAACTATTCATCATCATTTATTAGCATCTGCAAAAAATAGTCACTTCATTATTCATATTCATATTACCATTTACTTCATACAACTATTTATTATCATTCATTACTTCATATAGTATAGAGTTTCTTACTTCTAGCATATTTCATCACTAAAATTAACATCTGTAGTTCTGTCTGACACTCTGCATCAATCGCCTTGTATTCTGAAAGAAAAATAATTAGTCAAGACTGCTATCATATGATGTGTACAGTATATTCTGGTTAATGCTTGTTAATTCTGATCCATTTACTCTTCATGACAATATATTGCATTTTCTTTCCTTCATTCTGATGGTAAAATTTCCATTTCATAGTAAACCACTGTGGTTGTTTAATTCATTTCTTTTACATGGTATTGCTTTCTGAAAAATGATGAATATGGATTAATATCTTGCATTTAATTCATATACCCATTAAATGACAACTTGTTTCTAGTGATATAACTAAGCATACAGCATAGCAAGACAGAAAACGTATTAGGTCAAAAACAGACAGTTTTCAAGTGCAAAAAATGTACACACAGTATCATAATGTAGTAGCAAAAAATGTAAAATAGTCAAGATGTTGAGATATCATAATGCAAAATGTCAATGTCAACTGGTGTTTGTTACATCTTAAACATTTCATAGTGCATACAGACAAAAATTCTACTTTCGATAGGAAAACAATCATACATACACAAAAAATCGAAAATGTGCACGGTCTGATATATAACGACAAAGAAAGCGACCTGCTAACCTTACCGTGCTGGGCACTTGTCAGGAAAAAATATGATAATCATCAGTAAATAATTGCGTGAATGGACATATAAATTTCAGGAAATGGCGGTACAGTGTGATAAATCGTAAAGTATGTTCACTCAATAAAGGGTTTAATATTGGAAATATGGTGATTGCCCTTGCTTTTTCTGGTTCTCGAAGTTTCAACATGTACCACACTGGGATGAGGAATGCTGCGAATTCTGTATGGACCTGCGTATAGAAGTTCAAATTTACTGCATCTACTCTTTCCTCTGTTGGATAAATAATGCGTGCGTATTAATATCTTCTGTCCAATGTGGAAGTCACGGCGTGTACAAACCTGTTTCTGCTGTCGTCTCCGGCGGTCTGCGGCACGTTTGATGTTGTTGAGCGCAATGTCAATTATTTCATGGTGGCGTAGTCGACGAGATGTAGGAAAAGATACTAATTCTTTAATTTTGTTAGGTGGTTCAACATTTTTCAATATAACAGTCGGAGATAGCATAGTAGATTCATTTGGTATGGAATTAATTACATCCTGGAATGAGAGTATGTGTGTATCCCAATCAATATGTCTTTTATGGCAGTACATTCTACACGGTTTACCAACTTCTTTCATCAGTCGTTCACAAGGGTTCGAAGAAGCGTGATACTTGGATATATAGATCGGAGAAATGTTTCTAGCTCGTAACATACTTGTCCATATCGCAGATCGAAATTGTGGTCCATTGTCGGAAATTACTTTCAATACATGCCCTACATGAAATAAAAAATGTTTTACAAATGCATTCGAAATAGATTTATCAGTAGCTTTGCGCAGTGGAGTGAAGGTAACAAATTTCTAAGTGAGTTCAATAGCGACAAAGATGTAGCAAAAACCTCTATTAGTTCTGGGAATCGGTCCAAAAATGTCTACAGCGGCCATGTGTCTCAATTTAACAGGTACAATGGGATGTAACGGAGGAATATGTGAAGACGTGTCTGATTTAGCTTTCTGGCAGATTTTACATGACGCTAAAACTCGTCGAATATGTTTCTCCATGTTGGCAAAATAACAGTTCTGTCTCAGTATAAGAAAACATTTTCTGGCTCCATAATGTGCGTAACTCAAATGAGTATACCAAATTAATTTGTTAACAAGTTCGTCAGGAATGCATAATAACCAGTTGTTGCCGTCAGGGTGAGAGCGGAGAAACAGAATGTTATTGCGTACCGTGTAATGGTTTCTAATGGTAACGTTATTCTTATCTTGCCAAAGGTGTTTAATTTCTTTCCATACGTTGTCTTTACTCTGCTCTTGTGCTATGTCTCGTAATGACGATGAAATAAAATTTTCAAATGCGACATGTTGAATATACATAACACTAGAATTTGATTGGCAGAAGTTGGTTGCGATGTCTTGCTGATTGTTGCAGAGAGAACGGGATAGTGCGTCTGCTACAATATTTTGTGTACCGGGATTGTGAACAATTGTAAAATTAAATTCCTGCAAATAAAGTTTCCATCTGCTTAATCTGTCATGTGTAAAATGGATAGCTCTGTGGTCTGTGTAAACGGTAGTATGCCTTCCATAAAGAAAATGCCTAAATCGGGTAAATGCCCATTCAACACATAATGTTTCAAGTTCTGTAACAAATTAATTGCGTTCAGCAGGTGACAGAATGCGACTTGCAAAGGCGATGTTTTCAATTACTGTATTACCGTCTTCTTCAATTTCCTGAAAAATGTGTACGCCTAAAGCGGTGTTGGAGCTGTCTGTGGCGATGGAAAAATTTCTAGTAAGATCTTGGTGTGATAAAAGCGGTCCAATCTTTACTTAAATTACAGGGTGGGAAATGGATTTTTGAATAACTAGTTTTTCATGCAAAAGAGTGTCTCGGATGTCGTCAAAAGTAATAACATTTTCGTGAACAAGAGTCTGTGTATCAAAAGTGTTGCTTACATCGCTGGAAGGTTCAATCTGTGCTGTGTCTAGTCTAATTCTATCTGACGTGCTGTTATCTGCGGGAGGATGCTGTGGCATTTCCACTATTTGTACTTTCCTGTTATTTCTCCCTGACGTATTACGTTGGGGATGATATCTACTGTCTGGTTCATTCATGATAATCTGTTGTTGCCGATGATTCTGCTGCTGGTAAAACCGACTGTTACGCTGAAAACTGTGCTCATTACTTTTACGTCTGTCGTAATAATAGTTGCTATACGGCGCATTGCGATATGAGTTGAAATGGTGTGTTCACTGTACGTAGTGATTTCCTTGTTGCTGTGCGTTACTATTTGATGGAGCCGACGTTATATGTGTAGGCGGCGAAACATAAAAGCTTGGTTGACATTGCAGACTACATTGTTGGTTACGTATGCTAACCGGCTGGTTTTGATGCTGTTGCGGACAAAACCCTCTATTGTTGCCAAAATGTGTTTGCGATAGCTGAAAATTTTGTACATACTGATGATTAAACTTTTCTGTGGTATTAAAGTTCTCGTGGTTGTCATTTCTGGAGCGTATAATGATGACTGTCACATTCGGTAAAAACTTGTCATATCAGGTTTTCTTTACTCATATCTAATCCTAGATAGATCGATAGTTGAAGAGTTGCTTTGATAGATATAAAGGATAGTAAAAGAGAAGGCAGCAGTGCAGAAAACTAAAGATGAAATAGCACTACTACGGCTCGGGGCCCTGTGCACGCTACGGCACATATTCATAGAAGCGTAATGAATCCCCTGAGGTCTCTTACGCGCTGCAAATAAATTTTAGTTTCTGCGTTACAGGCAATGCCGGTGAAAATTCAAAAAGAAGTTGTTGCATCCAGTCCAATTCTAGTTTCTTTATTACAGGCAAAGCTGGTGAAAATACAAAAGCAAATTGTCGTATCCAGCCCAAAGCGTGAATCTGTGTTCTGTCATTATTAAACACCTTAGATTTTTTCACGGATAAAAATTGCTTATGATCAACGTTATCGTCTCTGAATATATGAACTGGTTGAGGATTGTATGATAATCCGTTTGTCTGTGTCTGCCCGGAATCCAAGTCACGTACTCTCTGTAAACTACCTAAATTATACTGGCTGTGTGAGTGTGGCAAATGTTCGGAATGTGGCGTATGCTGTGTCGTGCTAGAGGCTGAAACATTTTCCATTTCTGTTACTTTAAAACGTTCGTCAATTTGGCTGTTCTGTTTTTCAAATTTCTCATCGACTTTCGCATCCGGAGTGCGTGAAAGTTCTGCTGACATTAATTTAAACTCGTCGCGTAAATGTGTTGCGTTTTCTGAACATTGTTTGCTAACCACACTAATTTCATCTCTAAGTGATTCTGTTGTGGCTGCGTGTGTATTACTTAATTCTTGTGCAACAGATCTAATTTCTTCACTACTGTTCCTAGCACAACCATTAATTTCCTCACGTAATTGTTCTTTAGTATCATGACTTTGCACGGTAACGTCTGAAATCTGTTCACTATGTTGTTTGGTCTGTTCATTAAGGTTGTCGTGTTTTTCATTCAACTGTTTGACACTTTCATTAAATTGTTTGCACGATTCAGTAAGTTGTTTATAATTGTTGTCTAGATTTTCATTCCACTGTTTGAGATTTTCATTAAGTTGTTTGTTCGATTCATTAATTTGTTGTTTGAGATTTTCATTAAGTTGTAGCAGTAATGCCATAACTCGATCCATGCCAAAATTAGCTGCTGCATTCTCTGTGCTGTGTGATGGTGTATCTGCATGTGTCACGTTTTGTATAACCATTTGGTCATTGTCTGATTCATAAAAAGGTTTGCTAATCGGATGTGCTCTGTTGGTCACTACAGCGGAATCAAATAAATCTGACGTGCTTTGTGTATATTGGTCACCTTCGTTAGAAACAATTATCTGTTAGCTACGTAAATTTTGCAAATCAGGTGTTTCAAACTGGACAGCGTTCATTGTAACGGAACGTGCCGCGTCATCAATTGTCGTTAAATTAACAGAGGACACAATTGAATTTCTTTGCTCATCATTAGCATTAAAATCATTACTAGTGATCGGCACACACTGATTATCTGTAATTAGAGAATTATCACTATTACACTGAGTGTCGCTAGTATTATCAGTCAAATTATTAAAGTCGGCTTTTTCACTCATTACGACTCGTGATGTACTGTTAGCAGTTTTTCGCGGCATTTTCACAACTCAAAGTTAAGCACAAAATCAAACAAAGACAAAGCAAAAATGGAACAAATACAGTTACAACAAAGAGCAATAAATTGCCGATGATCTGTGAAAGAAAAAGTGACAAATTAGTAAATGCGTTGCGCCAGATGCAAACTACTTTTAATATTAAGTAAATAAGAGCAGATATATAGCTGACCACTTCTCAGAAATTCACAAAAATACGATCCTGGCCGGTTGTCGCCAAGTGTAACCTCCCCACAAAATAAAATAATAGTGTAACCTCCCCACAAAACAAAATAATATGAATAATACTCTCATTTAGCGCAACTACCCAACAGTGAAAATATAATACAATGTGACAAACCTATAACCTTTCAATAAGTGACAGTCAATTTAACCTGGTAAATTTTGGACGTAAGCAATGCTGCGTCATGGCCCTGATACATCATTCTGAATAAACTGAAAAATCTTACCTTAATTAGATCGCTGGATAACGCGTATATATCTGCTCCTATAAGAAATTTTTCCTGGCGCAGCTAAGTGCAATGCTGGCCGATAGATTTGTCTTATAAAAAAGGAAGGAACTGACTTTTCTTTTCAATAATCGGGATTGCCAAGGATTGCAGAAATTAGTGAATTCTTTAAATTGAGATAAATGTCAAAAGCTACTTTTTATGAGAAAGATTATTATTAATAGATATTTTTGAAAAACATTTACATGGGACTTGATGTAACAATACCACATATGCGCGAGGCTGCTTTTACCTTATCCTACAACGCTCAGGCTCCGCCATCGCTGCACACGACCGGACCAGCCAACACGATACACCAGACCAGACTGCTCGCTAGTAACAACTTACACCTACTGCTACTCAGTTCCTGCTGCAGTCAATACTGCTCTTTGGTCTCAGACTCTCTTCTAGCTTACATATCGCAGGCTGCGCGTGAGCAATACATCGAAATTACATTAGCTCGAGTGCGCTAGCAACAAATTCTTTAATTATGGACCTCTTACAATATGACCTCACATTGGAAAAAAAAAAAAAACTGTTGACAGCAAGTCATAATTTTGAAGAAGGTAACATCATTGGCTTTGATTTACCTTGAAAAGACATCTATTTGTGTAAAAACAAATCTAGTTACGATTTTCTGAACAAGAAATACAGACGATCTTGGAATGATTATGGCAACCAAACTTTTTAGACGTGTCACACACTTTTCTCGTACTTCTGTTTCTCGATTTTCCGCGGTCATACCAGTGACTCACAAAACTACTCTGTGTCATTCCCGAAGTTGCTGGCTGACTTTCCACGAGAGGAATGCCAAGAAAGGCCTTTATTTGAAGGGCAGACTTCCTGACAACGGTTTTTTTGTCTGATCTCCGCTGAGGCAGAGGTTTCATCCGAGACAAAGACAGGTCAATAAGAAAATCTCGACATCGAACAACAGTGTAGTTGTGGTTCGCTGTATAAATGCAAAGTGCATTGGGTGCACTACGGTTCAGCAAATCATAAAATACAGTAAGAGGCCTTCTTCTTGAATTTCTGGATACATCATAAAGGATACACATCTTATCAACTAGATCCTCACCGTTCTTTGTACGGTTGTAGTGCGTTACTATTTCTCGTTTCTGTTTGGATCCTGTATCGGTGTCAATTTTTGCGTCATTGTGCCTTGTTGACGTCAAAATCACTACTTTTTGGGTTTGGGCACGTAAGAAACCAATGTGCAAGGGGGGTGGAAGTCAAATTTTGATGAATTTACTGGATTTCCTTTCTCCACACGAAATTCCCTGGGCACTTGTCTTTTGTCTTTCCGTACCATGGCAACCACGGTTGTTCTATTTTCAAGCAGCCTGGCAACATGCAGTGAAGAGAACCAATTGTCCATTGTTATATTGATGTTTCTGCTAAATACAGGACGTACGACTCTTTATTACCACATCACTTCTTTCGTTACTCAAGCAATATGGCCCTTCCAATTCTTTACCTGCATATATTTCGAAGCTGAAAGTAAAGGGTAATGAACATCCATTAGCGCAAATACCTTCACTCCATAGTTCATGGGCTTTCTGGGAATGTACTGCCGAAATGGACAGGGTCCCGTGAATGCCAAAAGTTGTTCATCCAAAGTCATTTCAGCACTCGGAACAAAGTACTGTTGAAAGTTTGTAAGGAGCAGATCAAATATTTCACGTATTAGGGCCAGTTTGTCAATTTTTGCACGCACTTCATGATCATCAAATCGCAAAGTCCTGATAAGAAATTTAAATCTTTGCCCAGACATAGTCAAATAAATTGCATCAATTCCATTGTGTTTTATGTCCTCAAACATTTGGTTTGTGCTCGATCAGCTTATTTTCAGCAGTACACTCATCAACAGAATCCCAACAAGGCCCTTTATTGCAGTTGGATATGTATGTTTAACATCTCTTTCTCTCTAGAAAAATTATTTTTGATGTGGTCTATTTTTATGTTCGTGTATTTGGTTATGAGATAAATGTTATTATTGACCAAAAAAAAAGGGACATGCAATCTTCGATAGTAGTTTTCTGTCGTGTGGTTCCTTTAGGAGCAGGAGGAACATATGCAATGTTCTGAGCTCTAGTTCTTCCTATATTGAGGGGAGGACTCTTTGACCAGATTGTGTCATAAAAATCAACCCGTCTGCTTCTCCGGGATGGTTCATCACACAAAAATTCAGGACTGTTCTCAGTTGCCCCACCTGGTTCATCTCCCTCTTGCTCAGACTCAGACTGATGGTCGCGTTCTTCCAGAACATCATCTTCATCGTTAGAACTTGAGTCGGGAATATGTTTCTCATCCTCAGTCTCCTTCAGCCATCCCAGAATCAGAGCCTCTTGCCTCTGATCCATAACTTACCTAAAATTCAATGAAATTCTGTTATTATTTCAAATATTTACACATTGTAAAATAATAATGAATAGATGTAATACGTATTTCAACAAATAAGTGGACTAAGGAAAAAAACTGTTTTTCGAAAATACTTATGTAACAGATCGCGCGGACTAGAGCGGCAGACCGCCGACTTTGATGAGGTCCTGTGAGGCAGCCACACGTGACCGGCGCCTACAGCCCATCTTAAAGTATATAGAAGCTCGAAGCATTGTCACCTCTGGACTTCCAAATATATTTGAATTTCCACAGGTGGATTATATACAGGGTGCGTCAAAAAAGTGTACATACTTTGAACTGTCATAGACAATTTATTTCCAGTTCTATAAGGTTAAATATCTGTGAGAAAGTAATGTTATGTTTCTTCAACAGGTGGCAGCAGTGTCAAGAAAGAAACTGCAACATGGCGGACGTGCGTTTGAGCTTTGAAGCGTGGAAGCAGATAATTAAGTGGTACTGGAAGGTTGAGAATGTAGATGCGGTTCGAAGATAGTGGAGAAGTGAGTACGGTACAGCACCACCTTCAATGTTTGTCTGCAAGACAAATTCTAATTTCATGGAACAGTGTGTTATGTGCATAAAGGTCGATCAGGGCGAGCTCGTATAGCTACAAGTGATGATTCCACAACTGCGGTCTCGGAACTGTTTCAGCGTTCGCCTCAAAAATCTTCAAGGCAAGTGGCACGTGAGAGTAATGTAAGTGCTAGTAGTGTGCTACGCATTCTGAAGAAAGGCAAGTTTCGTGTGTACATTCCAAGGCTGGTGCAACAGCTAAGTGACGACGATCCAGATCGAAGGTTAGAATTTTGTGAATGGGTTCAGGAGCTGGTGAGGCGTGAACCGGGATTTATGGGTAGCGTAATTTGGTCGGATGAAGCCTAATTCAAACTCTGTGGAACTGTCAATAGGCACAAATGTGTGTACTGGGCTGAAGATAATCCTCACATTACAGTTGAAAAGGCTGTAAATTCGCCTGGTGTAAATGTGTGGTGTGGTTTGTGTATCATTGGGCCTTTCCGCTTTGAAGGTACTGTTACTGGAGAAATGTACCTAACAATGCTTGCTGACTCCATATTCCCTGCCATTCGTGCATTATACGGTAATGATGAGTTTTATTTCCAACAAGATGGCGCGCCGCCGCACTATCATAGGGACGTACGAGCATACCTGGATCACAATGTGCCAGGCCAGTGGATAGGACGCAGGGGACCAATCGAATTTCCTGCACGCTCTCCAGACCTCACGCCGCTGAATTTCTCCTTATGGGGCATAGGAAAAGTTGAGATGTACAAACGTAAACCACGTAACCTGGACACAATTTGGAATGAGATGCAGGCGGTGTGCACAGAAATCTCATTGGAGACTTTGGTACGATGTACGGAATCAGTGGTGACTCGAATTCAGAAATGTATTGATGCTGAAGGCCACCAGTTTGAACATTAATCACATTTGCAAAGTACATTTATTTTTCCAACTGGACTTTAAGCTTTCCACCTCCAGAAATTTAACATTGTAGAACGGGAAATAAATTATCTATGACGCTTCAAAATGTGTATACATTTTCTTGACGCACCCTGTATGTAATCCACGCGACCCCTGCAGGGTTAAGTTCTACAAACCAGTCACTTCGCTGCTCAGCATGTTTCCTGTTTTGAAAGGCAACCAACGCTCAGAGTTCGTTATCTGAAACACGAGCCGACGCAGTGTCTTGCCGCTTTTTCTTGTAAACAGGCAACAATTATGGATTTATCTATTCCGTGTGGCATTTAAACGTGTGAGTCACCACTAGAATACAACACCGATTAGCTAACTTCCTATTTGTTTTCTGCCATATTCTTATCTGACCGTGAAAAAGTTGTTTCTGCATATCGAACGAGTCCGTCAGGAACGACCCAACGTACCACAACATCTGAGGGCTTGTCTCCAACTAAACCACCGAACGATGTTGCATAGCATATAAGTGTGTATACTTCTCTCAAAATAAAGTAATTGATAGTCAAGTGTGGGAAGGTTGGCGAGGGGCGAGCGATGTTGTCGGTTCACGTTTGTCTGCGCACACCATCAGTGTTGTCCAATCAGCATTTTTAGAACTAACTTTAGCATCTTTTTAATACAATTTACCTAGCAAATAAGTGATTTAGCCTGGGCCTGAAAGTATAGTTTTATCACAATCATTCGGCGTTTTACTGGATTTATTTTTCTTGACAATAATAAAGCATTAAAATCCACGTTGGTTAAAGGAAAATTATTTGTACTGATCTAAGATCTCAAAAGACGCTTTAGTATTCCACGAAAATATATTATTAGATTGAATTAAAAAGCACAATAAAGAAAACTAAAGCTACGCTGACGTGCGTTCGGGGTCGTCAGTACACAAAAAACCGAAATATAAACAGTTGGGAGCCTTACTGGAAACGCTGGTGCAGCATGGCTAACATCATCAAAGCATCGCAGCTTCACAATAATGAATGGAGCTGTTATAAGCAGAGCAGACTTTGACTTAAGCATCATGAATCGGAAGTTGTACACTTCACGGTTGCAATGAACAATGTACCAGCGACTGAAATGAGGAGAGGAATAGCGAACTTCTTTTCAATGCAGTAGCTTGCTAAGTTGTCAGTCTCTCTGCAGTGTACACATAATTTGCATGAAGCAATTGGCTCTACTAAATATAGTTTTCATGGATACTAATTAATGTTTAAATTAACATGTAGAGTGAAACACAGCGTCCCTAGCAAATTTTTAAAAATTCAACTCTATTTTTCTCATATTAACAAGGATATTTAATTCAAATCATATTATACTTTCACAGTTTATTGTCTGTATCACTGTAATTAATAGCAAATTCATCCAAATTAAGATCATACGTATAATTTTTTTATGGTTTTTGTCTACTCTTGAAAAGCGATGTGCCCAGTTTAGATGTGCAATTTTATGGTTGCACATTATAATTACTGCAAAAATAAAACTGCATAATAATACACCTTCTTTTAGTCCGGCTTTCTTGTAGTGATATTTAGCTTATTTCGTTTTGGATATTCAAATGGTTCAAATGGTTCTGAGCACTATGGGACTTAACATCTGAGGTCATCAGCCCCTAGAATTTAGAACTACTTAAACCTAACTAACCTAAGAACATCACATACATCCATGCCCGAGGCAGGATTCGAACCTGCGACCGTAGCGGTCGCGCGATTCCAGACTGAGGCGCCTAGAACCGCTCGTGCACACAGGCCGGCCTTTTTGGAGAGTTGGCAACACTGTACACCATATAGCTGCGGGCTTCAGCAGCAAAAGTCAGCCGTTCATGTTCTGGACACACTGAAACACTGCCCATTAATGGGGAATATTATGTTTGCTTAGCAGAGTGGCAATAGTCGTGCGTAATTTTTCTGCACACTTTCTCTGATAGCTTAGGGTATTCTGTCAGGTAAAGTGAACGCATATAATGAATACAGAAAGAATGTGAACAACGAGAACGAATTACGATTGCTGCCATACCTGCCGCAAGCATCAATTGCAACTGAGTATGATTACTGATGCCTTAGGTAATAGGGCGAAGAGACAACGGCGAACAGAATGGAAGGGGTCAGCAAGGTCTTTCTGTGGTTGGTTGTTGCTGAGGAACCTGTCTTGTAAACGACTATAAACTAAGCCTGCCATTCGTCCATCAAGAAAAGGGACGGTCCCCTTTATTTGCTTGTATGTCCCACGTCCCCAAAATTTTTATCGGGACGCCAATATGTCCCGTATTTTCCTGACACTACCTTTCGAAATTAAAAACCGAACTATTTTTGCCACTGCTTGTTATGAGAAATGATGCATCGGCGCTTATCTCACTTGTTGTTGTTATTGCTCAACGCGATCTGTGAACAATGAAGACAGGTCAAGTTTACTTATTAAAGAAGCGAGAATGACCTTCTTCGTTCTGACGACAGATTTTGCGATTGTTTACGGACATTCCTCAGTATATTCTCAGAAAGGTCATCTGCACTTTTTATGACGATACACTCGTTCCTGTTAACGCAGATACTTCCCAAGTCACACGTTTATGCTATATAATGTTCCTTTCTAATGCCATCGTGGAACTGCGAACTTTGGTGCGTGCATAAGGCTGGGCAAAGTGAACATGGCACTAAGAAGTTTCTTAGAACAACACCAGTAACACTGAATCCGCAGGCTGAACAATATTGACAATACATACAACAAGCTAAGCAACACTGGCAACAGGCGAAATAAAAACCTGAACGACACGATTTGATTTTACGTGTGTTATCATCCGCCTCTCGTGGCGCCGCCATCGACAGTGTGTCCAGATTGAGTTTTTTGTCCTGACTTTCGGGGGAATTTTTTTTTTTTTCGGTGGAGGGAGGGGGAGAAGGTGGGAGGAACGTTTGTGATTTCGCCAATGGAGGAATTTGGTGTTGTTTTTTTTTTTTTTTGCCTAACCATGCCCTTAATGCCATCTCTGGGATGTTAGTTCAAATAACACACATTTCGTTTTGTAGATATGCTCTCTCTCTCTCTCTCTCTCTCTCTCTCTCTCTCTCTCTCTCTCTCTCTAAATCAGTCTATACACCTTTCCTTTTTTCCTCTCTGGTGTTAGCTTCATATAACTTTCAGTTAGGGTGACCATATTTTCTTCGGACAAAAGTGGGACTTTCATACATTTTCTTGGCCAAAGAGTGGGACAATTTTTATTTCTCGTTAAATATCACTTTTAATGCTAACATTTCTTCTTCCTCTGCAAATATAGCCTTCACTGATATTTGCGTGCTTGTGTGTGTGTGTGTGTGTGTGTGTGTGTGTACAAAACCAAACAAAGAATGGAAAGAAACTTCCTGGCAGATTAAAACTGTGTGCCGGACCGAGACTCGAACTCGGGACCTTCATCATATCAGCGCACACTCCGCTGCAGAGTGAAAATCTCATTCTGGAAACATCCCCCAGGCTGTGGCTAAGCCATGTCTCCGCAATATCCTTTCTTTCAGGAGTGCTAGTACAGGGTTCGTAGGAGAGCTTCTGTAAAGTTTGGAAGGTAGAAGACGAGATACTGGCAGAAGTACAGCTGTGAGGACGGGGCCTGAGTTATGCTTGGGTAGCTCAGTTGGTAGAGCACTTGCCCACGAAAAGCAAAGGTCCCGAGTTCGAGTCTCGGTCCGGCACACAGTTTTAATCTGCCAGGAAGTTTCATATCAGCGCACCCTCCACTGCAGAGTGAAAATCCCATTCTGGAAAGAATGGAAAGACTGGAAAGAAGTACAGTTCAAATTTTCAGAAATTTACTTATTAAGAAATGTAACATTTATAACACAGAATGTAGAAATACATACAGTAACAATCACTACAAAAAAAAAAAATTTTAGGGAACACAAGGAATTTATGGTTTTGTGGATTCCACACTCCAATCATATTTCTTCGAAGATGAAATTTCACTCAGCAGCGCATGTTTGCCTGATAGGTATGAATAGAAATCAGTGTAACTGTATTTACTGAAGTTTAAACAGGTCAGTAAAATACTCTTAACACTCCTCACCGTAAATCTATTCCTCTCATCTGTCCACTGTGACGATAGAAAGCTTAAAACTCTTTCAACATTTGCATTGTGGGCAGGGAGTGAAAAGAAGTACTGCACTATATTAAGCGATTCTCTGAACTGTTCATTACACTCGTAAGACCTGAAAAACCTACACCATTTTTCATGTGCCATCAACTGATTCCATTGTTCACTGTCTGTTTCCACTTGTTGTTTTACAAATGACTGTATATGAACAATTTATCAAATAAGAGGCTGTCATTTACTAGAATGTCATTTTCATTTAGCCTCATTAAAGTATTATCAACTACTGACCATTCTGGTCGTTCTGTGAGCATCATCCATGGGAATACAGAAAACTCAGCTATTCCCTGTAACCATGAGGATAAATTGTCTACTGAAGCATCATTAAACGTTGATACTGCTATGTCAAATTTCTCAACAGACTGGTCATCACAATCGTTCAGCAGTTTTTTTTTACACATAGTGGTACAAAATGTTCATGTTTCCTTGAATTTAGACTTGTCAAAGCTCTATTTAAGACTGCTAATACTTCACATATGGAATTATTCTGTTTCTCAATGCTCAGAATGAATTGTTGGAAAACACTCATTTGTGAATGTACAAAAAGTAAATAACATTCATTTATAGGAACACTGAAAAAACTCTTTAAGATTGCAGGGCACTTTGAGTTAGACTGACAAAAAGTAAGATTTCATACATTTTCAAGATCCTTTCTATGGCTGGCAACAATGAAAGCCACCTTGTTTTGGAAAACGAAAGTAAATTTTTGTAAGTGACACCAACAAATTCACAGAATTCAGTGAGTTCTGCAACACGAATAGAAAAAATATGAAAATGGTTGTACAACTTCATGACAATGCAGTCATTGTCAACAGGTACAACATCACAAGCACTTTGAAGTGTGTTATGAACGACATGTGCTGGACAACCTATGCCAATAATGTTAGAGTTTTTTAATTTTTCTTTCAGATGTGTGAAAATATTATTACCGTCTTTCTTCATTAACCCCCAAAAAATTACAGTTAGTATTGTCTGCACCAAATGCAACACACTTTGAGATGACACTGAATGACTGTATAACATGAGAAAGATAATTGGAAATTGTTTCGGACTTTTTGTTCTGCAATTCATCAAGATAAAGCAATTTCGTCTGCAGTCCACCCTCACTTACAGAAAAATACTGAACTATCACAGGAAAAAATTTCTGATGCCCATGGTTGCTACCATCAGTAGATATTGGAAAGTATTTTGCACTGTTTACAGCGGCTATTACCTATTTCTGGGAATGCGGAGCTATAACATTGTTGATAATGGCTTCACACCTTGTTCTTCCACACGAAACGTTTTCTGCAATCTTAGAATTAGGAAAACATTTTTTTGTTTAGTTGAACACTGCAGTCATTAGAATGATAGCTTTGGTGGTGCTTAACAACATGGAATGACAGGGTTCCTTCTGCAGCAGCTACGTTTTTCTGTTCCTGTGTATTTGAAGTTACAAAATATCTCGTCATTTTTTGCGAGGAACCTGCCGATCGAAGATTCTTCCTGTGTTTCTCTGATTCCATATGATGCTTGAAATCTGCAGCACCACCGTGAGACACGGGTACAGCACAGTTACATACGTTGCATTTTGCTGAACAGTCATTGTCTGTAGCAGGGAAGCAAGGAAATTTCCTCTGAAGCTCTTCCGAAAACTTTGATTTTCGTTTCGGCATCGCCACGACGTGCTAGCATTTCACGAGACTGATACTGAGTGCTGACAACAATGGCAAGCAAAAGCTAAGAAAATAAGAGCACGCAACAATTATAGTGCTTAAGCTGTACATTGTCAGGGGGTACCAACGCACGGAATGTCAGTTTCAATTGATAGTTTATAAAATCGACACTCAGAAAATATTTTAACCACTTTGTAAATGTCTGGAAATAATCCTTGAAAATCGGGACAAATTGCTTTTTTTTTTTTTTTTTTTAAAGTCGGGGCAAACTTTTAAGCTTCAAAAAACGGGACAATCCCGATTAATCGGGACGTATGGTCACCCTACTGGATGGTGCTGACCAGCGGACCAAACCACGCACTACGGGCCAACCGGAAATACACATAAATCTCTTTCACTCACTTTGGTCAGAAACGAGCGGCGCAGTGCAGTCTTTGGTTTAGCCTCTGGTAAAGGCTTCGGTGTTATCGTTTGAGGACCCTTATTACTTGCTTGGTGTTGCCATTTTTTCGCGAAATTAAACACATGTAACCTCTAATTTTTTGCTGTTTGACCTTGATAACTCATATAACAAATATTATTGCGATTTAATAATTATGGTAACCCCTGCTGACTTGATGCCAAGCATTAGACATAAAAATATGTACTGAGTGTAAAAGGATTCTAGAACTGAATGTTTATTTGATAAATGAAACACCAATATGTCCATTTTTTTCTGGTTAACATGAAATACATATTATTTTTTAAGTTTTCTTTTCATAGTTGGTTTTCTACGGTCAGCGCAAATATCCCAATGTTATTGTACACAAGCCCGCATCTCGTGGTCGTGCGGTAGCGTTCTCGCTTCCCGCGCCCTGGTTCCCGGGTTCGATTCCCGGCGGGGTCAGGGATTTTCTCTGCCTCGTGATGGCTGAGTATTGGGTGTTGTCATTAGGTTAGTTAGGTTTAAGTAGTTCTAAGTTCTAGAGGACAGATGACCATAGATGTTAAGTCCCATAGTGCTCAGAGCCTGTTGTACACAACATAATAAAAACTGTTTTTTTTTCTCCTCGACCGTGATTAAACGATGAAGGTTTTGTGGAGGGCTTAATTACGGACTGCACCTCACCTCCGTGGGAATTTATTTTTTAACGCGATGGAACAAGTCCACACCGAAGATTTGAAATAGTACATATGTATTCAATCACAATACAACTATAATTTTCCACTGCGCCGTCACCGATGAATGTAACAATGGCCGACCAATGTGATGTGATGAAATACCTTCACTATCATTCATCGCTAAATGCTGTGTTAATTAATACTGGGCACATGTTCACCGAGCAACTTCAACACAACTGATTGAAGTAGCCACTGGCAGTGGTTGAAAACCGACTTTGGCCGATGTATCGAGCAGAAATAGTTAGTAAAGTGAGACTGCTATGGAGACAGACAATAGCACTTGTTGTTTATGTTAAATCTCGTGTTTTTTTGTTTTGATTATAGGAAATTATGTTTTAAAAACGTGAGATTCAAACAGTCTTTCAATAGTTTTCAAAAATCGAAACTTGTGATTTTTGTGTGTGAATGGAGGGGGAGGGGGGGGGGGGGGCGGGGGAGCAGCGGAGCGGTTCTATGGTTGAAGAGGTGCGTTTGGGGCTTCCGTCCGTAAACTAAAATTTTAAAATGAAGCACTCGTCTTGCATCGACTTGACTGCTCTTTAGCTGTCTCGTTCACTGACCTCAGCGTTGAATCCTTCTTTCTTGCTTCTCGAAAAAAGCATTATTTGGCCATATAGTAGATATAGTAGAGCATTAGTGCAGAACGACTGTCATAAATTTTAAGACGATCGAACAATGACTTGCTTCTGACTCGAATGAATTCGTAGATTTATTTTTCTAAAATAAAAAAAGGAGAAAGTCACTTAACAATCTAGATCTGATCTAAATAGAAAACTAAAGAGACAACTACTATATTTTCTTATTTAACTTCAGTATAACAGAACTCAAAGCTCTTCCTTCTTTGGGATCTAATGTTTACACTGGGCTGGTAATTCTCTTTCGTTAAATTTTCAACCCTCTTTACTTTATTTCTTGATCCACATCATCGTCAAACAGTAGCAAGACAAACTTTATCAGTCTAATGCCATAAATATTGGTCTGCTGTGAAGCTACTTTTGAGACACTTTTATCAAATTTTACGTAAGCCTACCATCGACTTCAAAAGCACAAGCCTTAGTAGGGTGCGTTAACTGTCAAACTAGTTTGAATCCAAGGCCTGACGTAGGATGTCACGATGAACAGGCAAACGTCTAACAGCGCTGCTGTCTTATCCTGGATCGAAACTTAGTACTGAACACAAACTGACGATATTTTTGCGGAATAAGTAACTCTCGCCTTCCATCGTGCTTGGTATTCATCTGGTGGTCGAATCAGTTTACAACCACGTTACAAAGAGCTTGCGCCTGTTGGCAATCTCAAGAGCTTTCTAGCCTTGGCACAGCAGTGAGTTTTCTTTATTCAAATATGAAGTAATTATTGGAAGCCATTGTTCTTTTGATTTGCGATCACATAAAGCAGACAACAGTTCGCCATTCAATCACCTGGTACCTCGTTTTGAAAATTAGCAATTACGGCTTCCGCACGCTCTTTTAGTTATTCTGTGTGAATTGTAGGAAATTCATCAGTATCATATCCAATTGCCTAGATGTAGCTTCAAGTATAAACAGTGGTTCTTTCATACTTACCTAACACCTATCTTCTGCTGCTAATTTTGGAGTAATGAAATTTTTTCGCATAGTTGTTTTAAAGATTCCGAGCTGTATGTTGTTGAACATCTTCTTGTAAATGCATGTCATTTTAATTTGAGTCGGAAGATGAGTCTTTTATAACAGTTCATAAGATGGTTTCGAAGGACCTGGCTTGGAAAACTACGTAGCGAATCGTTTCACATAATAGTTCTGAGCTCCCCCTTTCTTCTTTACTAGTCAATTTTTTGCCCACTCCAGCAAAGTGACTAGGCTGACTTGTCTTCATTAGTTGAAGCGCATCGGCTTGTGAAGTATCAAACAACTTACCTAAGTTGTTCACAAACTTGTCAGCGTTGCTCAAATGCTCTTTGGGTTTTTTGTGCATATTTTTGTGTCTCCCTCGAAGATTCACACAATTAGGCAAGACTATGATAGGCATACAGTGAGATTTTCGTTTTGATTCATAGTCGCCTCTACTGATATCGTAAAATAAAACTGGCAAAACTTGTCATTAGAGGCCAATTTTGAGCGTAAATTTGATGTTTACGCCACCTGTTTAAGACACACTCGTTTTTGAACTGCTGCGTAAAGCCTGTTAACTGTTAAGAGGGCAAACCACCCCCTTCTTCCTGAATCGGCAGAAGTCGCTAAAAGTCGGACGGCTCTGGCGGGTAGTCTTTCGTTTTTGGCTGCAGCCAACATTAGCAAGCTGACAGTGCTGTGTGAGGTAGCCATTGTTGTCTGCTGTGTTAATTAGTTACACTTCATTGTATTTGGTACTGTTTCCTTTCCTTGCGATAAGTGTTCGCATTTGCTGCAGTTAGAATCTGTATTAAACATGTCAAGACCTATGTCGGTTCCAGTTCCGTTTATGAAAGCATTTCAACGATTTTTTACTTCCGTGCATGATGCTGCTTTCGAGGAAGCATGTTGCATAGTTTATGGTGCCAGCACTTCAGGGGTAACTTATAGTTAACATTCTGTAATTCCACTGACATGTTCACTGATCAACAACAATATATTTATTGACAATGTTAAAAGTGTTTACAAACACGTCAAGGCAATACTGCGCGTTCATCGTATTATTCTTCGTTGGATCATCTCTGTCTGTTATATCAATCAAAACCGATAAGGGTCACTGATAGATGAGCAGTACTCAAAAATCGTTCAAACACGTGTTTTGTAAGCCACTTCTTTCGTGGATATATAACATTTCCTTAAGATTATGTCAATGAACCTCAACCTGGAATCTGCATTTTCTTATGTGTTCTTTTCGCTTTAGATCGCTGTTGATGGATACTCTATAAGGTTCCTACTGTTATCTGAGAAGTTTTTATTCGTGTGGAACGGGGGAGGGGGGTCAATGGAAAGCATGTTCCATAACCGTGAAAACATAAAAGTAGGTCAATTTCATATATCAAGAAGATCAATGGAAGACGGAGCAGAGCTCAACTAAATTAAGAAGAAAACCAGAAGAATGAGTAATAAAAGCCATCTTGTGGAATACAGAGAGAATAAAAAGTTCTCTTAATCTAATACCAACAGACATTCTGCAAAACTCGGGTGTTGCAATTCTAACAGAAATCTTCCTGATAGACAACTGGCAACATACATATTTCTACATTTTTCCCCTAATCGCAAAGAAGGGAGAAAGAGGATGACCCATGGGAGGAATATTTATCCTACTGAAACTCTGGATGACCCCCACCAGGAAAAAATCATAAAATAAGAAAATAGTATGCTAGTAGAAGCATCAGACATAACAATCATAGCAGCCTGTTTCCAACCGCACACAAATGCGGTAGAAATACTTGGCGATGTAGTCACACTCATCAAACAATGCAACAGCAAACCACTATTATAGCGGGCGATCTCAGCTGCAGAATAGACACGGAGAACTATAAAACAGACTAGTCGCTGAAACCCTGGAACAAGATGGTTTACCATACTGAACGATAGACAAATACCTACACATGTATGCCATAATGGGAAAAACACCATTTATATCGCATTAACAAGAGGAGAAATAAAAGGAAAGTATTCAACCAATATGGCACGAATCCATCACTCCTATACGAAAGCACATTCCAATGAAGATAAAAATAAACCGATAAACAAAAAAATAGCAAACCAAGTAGAACAAACAACACAAATAGAAACTTTAATAGAGGATGGAGGCCTTGGAAAAACAACAGACAAAATAGAAGACCTAAACAATTCAGTGACACAAACAAACCTAGCCGGCCGCGGTGGTCTCGCGGTTCTAGGCGCGCAGTGTCGTTAGGAGACCAGATCCTGAGGGTAACGTCTTAGATCTCCAGCAAGAAAGAGGCCAGTACATTAGTTATACGTAGATAAGGGCAGCCGTGATCATAAGGCTGTGATAACATCAGTGGCCGCGATTATTACAAGAAATGTTAATAGGAAAGAGGGAAAATATTTTTGCTTAGCAAGGCTGACAGCATAGAAATTGCAGTGTATCTCAGTGGTCAACATCAGATGTTCATTTCTGTGGACACAGACTGGGCACATCATCATAAACAGTGTTCTGCCAAAAGGCAAGTTTTCACATGGTAGTTCTCCAGGCCGCCCAGTCTTCTGCCATCGTCTTCACGTCCGCATAATTTCCTCTTCCCTTTATGTCATCTGTCATCTTGTATCTCTTTCTTCCTCTCTTTCTTCTCCCACAAACCAGTCCTTTCAAAGCATGTGCTAGCAAGCACCTCTTTTCAATGAATGTCCCAACCAGTTCTTCTTCCTTTCTCTTATAAACTTCAGCAGACATCTTCCCTCTCCAACCCTTTCCAATACTCTTTCATTACTCACACTTTCCATCCAGCTTGTTCTCTCCATTCCTCCACATCCACATCTCAAAAGCTTCTAACCTTTTTTCATCCTCTCATCTCAGCGTCCGTGTTTCTGCCCCATACAGTGCCACACTCCAGACAAAACATATGCCAAGCCTTTTCCTTAGACCTTCATCTAATTTCCCATCAGTCTGGAACCGCGCGACCGCTACGGTCGCAGGTTCGAATCCTGCCTCGGGCATGGATGTGTGTGATGTCCTTAGGTTAGTTAGGTTTAAGTAGTTCTAACTTCTAGGGGACTGATAACCACAGCAGTTGAGTCCCATAGTGCTCAGAGCCATTTGAACCATTTGAACAAACAAACCTAAAAACAAGGACGGCCAAAAGATGGTTCGATGCTGAATGGTATATGAAAAGGATCACTGTTCTAAGAACGCTCCACAGATTAAGAAACCAGCACGACGAGAAAATATGCAAACTATACGCAGAAGAGAGCAAAATCTACAAAAAACTAATAGCAGAGAAGAAAAAAATTTACATAGAAACAGAGGCAGAAAGAGAAGCGGATGAAACAACGAAAAACCCATACATAGTAGCATGACGAAGAAGACAGAGTCGTACACCAAATATAGACATGAAGGAATGGGAACACCACTTCAGTAAGATACTGAAATGACGAGAATTCCAAACACACCCAAAGAAAGAGAAACTACATGAAACAAAGGAAATCGACACTGTATGGGGACCACTAAATGAAGAAGATGTAAAGGAATTAATAAAAACACTGAAGATCAAGAAAGCAGCAGGACCCGATAATATATAAAATGAACGTACACAAGATGTGAAAGAGGCTCTCCAACACTTATGGATCAAACTATTCAACAAATGCCCGGAACTTGGAAGAATTCCAACCCAATGGAGACATTCGATGATAAAAGGCAGAGGAGACCCAATGGACACAAACAAGTACAGAGGCATAGCCCTAGAAAATACTCAGTTCAAGATGTTTTCAAAGATAATTGCACACGAAATCAAAGCCTGTGTGGACAGTCACATCCAAGAACCACAAATGGGCTTCAGATCTGGAAGATCAACACTTACAGTTGTCAGGCTTCTTCTAAACAACATCGACGAAGCGCCACAAAACAAACAAATGTTCTACACAGTGTTCCTAAACTTTACCAAAGCCTTTGACCTACTGGAAAGAGATCTCATAGTCCGAAAACTGGAAAAAACAATGGGAGAAGATAGCGTAGGGGCAAGAATAATCAAGTCAATCCTTGAATACAACTTAATCACAATATCAGACAACCTCTCTTTTTCTAACCTCATTTTGCAATCGAACGGAGTATTACAAGGTGACCCAATGAGCCCTTTGCTGTACATTTTTGCCACTGAAGAAGTACTACGGATTGGAGAAAATGAAGAAGATGTATACATATATGCATACGCTGACGACATAGCTGTAGGATTAACAGATATACCGAAGCTGTAGAAAATCATTGAGGGAATTGATAAATGGTGCACTGAACACAAACTACACATAAACATAACAAAGACCGAAATGGTGATTTTTCAGAACAGGAAGCAAAACACCCAAGAATGTGGAAATCAGCATCAGAGGACGAAAAAATAAAAATCTGATCAGATTTTAAATACGTAGGGGTGACATTGCAAGTAACAGCCAAATGCTTCACAAAAGATACAACAGAATGTGCATTCCAAGCAATAATAGCAATACAGGACCTCAAAAACATCCGCCTACTCAGTCTAGAAACGACCGTGAAATTATTCAACGCAAAAATCTTGTCAATCCTGACAAAAAAACTAGAAACACTAAAAAAGGTAAAACAGACTTATCTAAAAAGAGCAGTAGGTCTCTCAAAGACAACAAGACCTAAACTAGTGTACCTGCTAGCGAGAGAGGCGTTCCTAATTGAAGACATCAAACTTAGATACATGGTGCCACACACCAAGGCTTCTAGAAATCGACTGAAGATCATGGAGGATAAACGAGGAAAAGTATGGCCGGAGTTCTAAGCAATGACGAACAGCTCATGTACATAACCAAACTTCGATCTGTGATATGTTGTAACCAGATTTTCTATTCACGGCTTTCATCATCTAATTTGCAAAAACAAAAATTATCATGACCCAATCACAAAATGTGTGTGTGAACTGTGCAACGAAGCCTGTGAACCATATCACATAGAAATGTGCAGTAAAAGAATGAAATCTATAAACGAATATGCAAACATGTAAATGTAAAACGTTAAGCAAAGTAGCTGTATATGGCTATTTGGCTGCAATTTTATTAAATAAAATAACCCTTCTGTTCCCACTTTCTTGTAGACTGGATGCTTTTTATTACTCACATACGTGAAAAAGATTTACATAACGGGATTGTTAAAAGGAAAATGCCCCTCATATATAAGTATGGCTGATGGGCCTGGTCAATAAATAATCAAAGGGTGACACAGTTTGAAGGTGGGACATAGCGCCACAGCCACCCCGTGGTGTGAGATGGAGACTTCGAAAGTGTCTCACAAAGAAATGATATGTAACTCTACTGTCATTAGATTGTACAACCTTTATTACATTTGTGAAATGAATGCTGCTGCTACTCTAGCATTCTAAGGGGTTCATCAAATTACACAGAAACGGGTGGGGTGTGGGTGCTGCCTACTTGTTAGAGTGTAGTAACTTCTGAACTAAGTGATATCTACTTTTTCCCACAGACTGGCGGGAATTCATCTTAATAGTAGGCGGAGATTTATTTTCATGCAATGAGTCAACTAGAAATTGGTGGACACGTTTCACCATTAGATGTTCACCTTATTAATTTCCCTGTTTTGCTATCTGTTGCTGGATTGAAAGACCATGTTAGCTAGCTTGGTGCAGAGGTCAGGTGTGCGAGCCACCATGATTATTTATTAATCATGAGAATATAGAAAATAAAATAACTGACTTCCTTGAGAGATTGCAGGGCGCTCTCACTTCTGATTCGGTGTAGAGAATACGATCTACGGCGGTTTGACTTCATACATTGTGATGAAATGGTGGGCAGCAGTTTATGGTCTTGTTTGTGTGCTCTAGGGAAAGAAATATGGCAAGCTTTACCTGCGTTCAAAGCAACAAGGTGCCGACTTAAACGACTGCAGTAAAAGCACGGCATTGGTGGGGTGACAAAGCGAGTTTTTTTTCTGGGGAACGATGAAGAGACATTTCCGATAGCCCCATGCCACGGTCGTATTGTGCAGAAACACATTAAGCTTGGCGCCACGGACAGGGCCAGACCTCCAGGTATTCGGCCTAGCGCCGAAAAGTCGCCGACAACCCATTGTAGTCCTTGTTAGCGAGCAAGCAGCCGAAAGAAATGTAAACGTTCTGCAAATGTCCGTGGGGCAGGAAAACTGGCGCCCAGACCTGCAGACTCTGTTTCAAAACACCTGTTGTCAATGCGAGTTTATGGCCGGCCTTAGCAAACTTTGAAATGGGCGCAAGAGGGGAGATAACAAGCTGTTTATGGAGGGCTGTGCTTCCACCCCGTATTGTGTTAGCAAAAGACGCGGCAAACGTGTGGGAAAGAGGCCGCGAAGCTGAACTTCTTTTTCCATTTTCTGCCATTTAACTTAAAGTCTCTGATTGGTCAAATCGGTTTGCCCTGCAAAGACCATTCACCGAGCTTAGAATGCCAGGCTCCAGCTCGTGATTGGCTTGTGCGAAATTGGGGGGGGGGGGGGAGTCAAAAAAGAGAAATGTGCTTTTGGAACCGAGCTGAGGAGGCAACACAGAGAAAGGGAGATCGTCACTCTTGTACAAGTCTCTTGTACTGGCGCTTTGCTAGTAAAGAACTGCAGGTCTCTACTTAAACGGTGAGACTAGGGCGCGACTTGGAGCCTGTGCCAGTCACCTTCTGAACTGTCAGAGGTACTGGTTATATCATCACAGTCACAACGAGTGACGCGTGGGTGTACGTACTTATTTGTCTGGAGTCGGCCGCCCAAACATTTGACGTATTCCGACACGCACAGTCGTGTCACGGAGTCAGATTGGTTTGGCAGACCAGCAAACGGGTCCACCTGCACACTGGAATCCGTCGGGGTTTCAGATGCTCTTAGGGAAGCACCTCCATTCTGAATTAACCGAACGTGAGACCACGTACTTGCATTTTTCGGGAATGTGCATTTAATAACAGATTGCTGCCGTCCATGACTTCAGTCGCCGAACGCATCATAGTGAGCCACCTTGACCAGTAGGATGGTAAAGTATTCGCTGCTGCGATGTATGGCTATAATATCTATTTCTCAGCACCCTGTTCTTTCGGCCATATTGTTGCTTTTTTTGTGCTTGGTAGTGACGTAGTTTGATGCCATAACCTGGATTCACGTGCATGAAGTGAGATGGAGCGTCTGGTTAGTGTCGTGTGGCGATCCCCAGCAGATCACTTTGTCCATCGTAGATCCCATTTTAGTAAGGCTTTTGTTAAATAAATATTTTTTTGTATGATTTTTCTTTAATAATTTTGTTGTCTTGTGTTTAAAATCAATAAATCGTTTGTGAATTAGACTACAACTTCTCCCTGAGTTCTGATTAACAGTGCCTTCGCATTTTTCTGGCAGTCTAGATCAGAAACATAAGGACTAGCTTTTTCATTTGGTGTCCACTGCGTGGATCTTTTACTTCATTAACAGTAATCATCCTTCATCCTTTCAAGTGGCTTACTACCTTCGCAAACAGGTAGCGAGTAGCAAAGCAAACAGTCAGGAAAAGAAGAAAGATATGAGAGGGTTCTGATGGATTCGTCACAACTCCTACACACTCCTACTACTGTTTCTACTGATTCTTCGCCAATTTGTAATCGAACAGTCGTGGATTTCTTCGCCTCTTTATATTTATTTACGCCCAGAGTCAACTGGCAGACCCTCCGCCACACATTCGTCCTCTGCAGCTCTTCCTGTAATCGTTAGTCTTCAGGCGTTTTGTACCTTTAAACAACCCTATCACACTTGCTTGTGGCACTAATGAAATTACCTTCACACGTATAGATTTTGTACCTGTAAGACGAATGTGTTGATTTTGCGATGCCACTACCCGACTTTACTGAATTATTATTAGACCATGTGGCATCGGACTTCCGGAAAGCGGCTCTCGAGTGTAATAGGTATGAATAGATCCAACTACTACACGGAATTTTTGGAATAAATAACGATAATGGCGCGTAACCAACTTATTTTTACGTCTATATTTGATTATTAATACCACTGATAATCTCTTTGAAGTGACTGAACAGGGAGCACTTAATTCTTTATGTTTGATATTGCCTAGCAGGAGGACATCATTCATTTAAGACACTACCACAGCCTGAAATCGTTTCACAATACATAAACACTCATGATGAACACTTGAACTTGCTTTAGGTTAATGTAAACTACACAAATTGTAATTACTGAATTTAATGTTATTGAGCTTGCATTGTGCTGAAGGCACAATGTGTAGTGTGGTGGCAGCCAGTTTCGTTGAAGGCTTAATTATAGAACAATATAGATTTGCTTGTCAATATAGTTACTGAAAAACTAATTGAGAATTGCGTTGCTCGGACGGAACCGAGTAATTTTTGACTATGGCAATGTACTGAAGAACCACCACATCGAGCTGGATAGTAATTAAGGTGGCACAGTATCTGGCATCTTCCATCCGTTGCATGAAGCGGCGTCTGCTGGCAATTTCGGCGTTAATTCTATTTTCTCTTGCAACATAGCGTTTTACTGATGTTGCAGCACATAGAAATCACTGGATATGGCGTAATAATGACTTATGTCCTTTATATAATTGGTTACACACGCGGAATGCAATTTAAACCATAAAATTATTATTGCCTCCAAACTTTACACACTGTACAGAACATGGTTTGACTATTACACAAATTGATTCACAGAATATAAATGTACTGGTAGTGGCGTCAGTATAACCACCACTGTTCATAACAATACACTTGTAAGATAACTTCTAGTTCGTTGCTACCGAAGTGAGCTCACCGATGGACCTCATCAGTTATTGAGATAATAATCCGCCGTTGGATGCAGCTACTGGTTCCTTCACACCTCGCCGTTGGCACAACCAACTCGTCGCAATTATCGCAGCATTGCACCATGCAGTGCCATTTGCCTCAGAGCGGGGAACCGTACTATTTTGCCGCCCACAGCCCATCTCCGTCGAAATACTGTGTCTTACAAGCCTTAGTGCCAATTTAGCTTGTAGCCATGCGATAAACGAAGTCCATATCTGTTTTCAGCTCACTTCTAAATGGCCTGTTAGCAACGTCACTGTAGCACACTCCGGCAGTCACTTTTACGCCACTTAACACTTGTTCTGCCTCAGAGCTACGCCAACTTACTTCTACCGCCAATATTACGCGCCAACCTGTACACTGTTCTCATTCTCGGGGATTCCCTCCACACCTAAACATTATTTTACATTACGCCAATTTCTCTATTTACAATTAAACATACCATGGCATTACATTATTCAATTTTAGTCATTTTCATATATTAAAGTAATATTACATTTATATTTTTACTACACGTAACAATATTATTTAGTTTAATTCTTTTGGTATTTCGCTGTCAGAGTGCTGCACAAGCCAGACACTCTCTCCCGCATAGTGTTCTTTAATGTAGCTCCCGCTAGGCGGAAGCACTTCCGCTTTGCCTTCGATTCTGGCCCACAGATGGCATAAGCGTCCACTTTCTCTACCGTTGCGCCTTGACTATGCCTGGTCCTCACATTACAGTTCCTACACTGAGGTGACAAAAATCATGGAATAGCAATATGCACACATACAGATGGCAGTAATATTGCGTACATATGGTGGAAGGGCAGTGAACTGGAGGAGCTGTCATTCGCACTCAGGTGAGTCATGTGAAAATGTTTCCGCTGTGACTGGGCGCATGACGGGATTTAACAGACTTTCAAATGGTTCAAATGGCTCTGAGCACTATGGGACTTAACTGCTGTGGTCATTAGTTCCCTAGAACTTAGAACTATTAAACCTAACTATCCTAAGGACATCACACACATCCATGCCCGAGGCAGGATTCGAACCTGCGACCGTAGAAGTCGCACGGTTGCGGACTGCGCGCCTAGAACCGCGAGACCACCGCGGCCGGCAAACAGACTTTGAACGTGGAATGATAGTTGGAGCTAAATGCATGGGACGTTATATTCTGGAAACCGTTAGGGAAGTCAATATCACGAGATACACAGTGTCAAGAGCGTGCGAAAATACCATATTTCAGGCAGTGACCAACAGTCTTCACTTGAAGACCGAGAGCAGTGCCGTATGCTTCGAGTATTCAGCGATAAAAGACAAGCAACAATGCATGAAATAACTGCAGAAATCAATGTGGAACGTACGACGAATGCATCCGTTGGGATGGTGATGCGAAAGTTGCAGTTGGGGCTGTGGCAGCAGACGACCGACGCGAGTGCCTTTGCTAACAGCACGACATCGCCTGCAACGCCTCTTCTGGGCTTGTAACCATATCAGTTTTGTACTAGGTACCCTCCGCCACGCACCGTATGGTGGATTGCGGAGTATGTATGTAGATCTAGATGTAGACCCTAGACGACTAGGAAACTGTGACCTGATCACAAGAGTCCCGATTTCTGCCATTTCGGTCTCGTGCGAAGATTTAAAAGACAGTCGGAATTACGATGTTCCGCCGTGAAACCGTTGCAGGAGACGGAATTTAGTATTTCTGCCTCCTCTCTGTCGTCTACCGTTTCAGTGTCCTACTGTCAATGAGCGACCGAATACGTAGGTACTTTCGATCCCCTCACCGATTTTCATATGAGGAAAATTTCCTAGGGTTTTTAATTAGACTGACTGGAAAATATTGCTTTGAAACTCTTGGAAAGCTCCTCTCATTGCTCTTCTTACGCTCATTTTCACTTCTTTTTGCATTTGTTTGTCTGCTACGCTTTGACTTTTCTTAAACATATGACGAAACTTTCTGTGATTTCGTAGCAACTTTTTAATACGTCTATTAAATACGGCGTGTCTATCGCATCCCTTAAAACCATGTTCGGAACACACTTGTGTAAGGCGTATTTACAATGGTTTTGAATCTTATCCATTTGTGTCCAGATGGCAAGAATATATTTAATGTCTGTATAAGGGGGATGAAATACAAAGCGAAATTAAGGTTGAAGAGGAGCAATATGTGCCGGAAGACCGAAAGAGACTCACCATCTTGGAAATAGAAGTAGAAAATGTGCTCAAGGAAATGAAGAATAGGAAAGCATGTGGAATTGATGATTTGCCAGCAGAACTGTTGAAGAGTCCGGGAAACAAGGCAAGAAAAGAAATAGCTTACCTCTGTAATGAGATGTATGATAAAGGGAAATGGCCTGAGGACTTCCTTGCAACAGTTATGATACCAATAGAGAAAAAGAGAAACACGAAAAATTGAAGAGCATAGGAGCACCAGTCTAATTTCTCATGCAGCTGAATGGTTGCTGAGAGTGTTGAACAGAAGGCTATATGGCAAGCCGGATAGAGGGATTGCACAGGGTCAGTTCGGATTTACAAGAGGAAAAGGAACGAGAGATGGTGTTGGCCTGTTATGAACTATAACGGAAAGATATCGAAAAAGGTAGAGAAATCATTGCTGTTTTTATAGACTCCTGGAAATGGAAAAAAGAACAAATTGACACCGGTGTGTCAGACCCATCATACTTGCTCGCACACTGCGAGAGGGCTGTACAAACAATGATCACACGCACGGCACAGCGGACACACCACGAACCGCGGTGTTGGCCGTCGAATGGCGCTAACTGCGCAGCATTTGTGCACCGCCGCCGTCAGTGTCAGCCAGTTTGCCGTGGCATACGGAGCTCCATCGCAGTCTTTAACACTGGTAGCATGCCGCGACAGCGTGGACGTGAACCGTATGTGCAGTTGACGGACTTTGAGCGAGGGCGTATAGTGGGCATGCGGGAGGCCGGGTGGACGTACCGCCGAATTGCTCAACAATGGGGCGTGAGGTCTCCACAGTACATCGATGTTGTCGCCAGTGGTCGGCGGAAGGTGCACGTGCCCGTCGACCTGGGACCGGACCGCAGCGACGCACGGATGCACGCCAAGACTGTAGGATCCTACGCAGTGCCGTAGGGGACCGCACCGCCACTTCCCAGCAAATTAGGGACACTGTTGCTCCTGGGGTATCGGCGAGGACCATTCGCAACCGTCTCCATGAAGCTGGGCTACGGTCCCGCACACCGTTAGGCCGTCTTCCGCTCACGCCCCAACTTCGTGCAGCCCGCCTCCAGTGGTGTCGCGACAGGCGTGAATGGAGGGACGAATGGAGACGTGTCGTCTTCAGCGATGATAGTCGCTTCTGCCTTGGTGCCAATGATGGTCGTATGCGTGTTTGGCGCCATGCATGTGAGCGCCACAATCAGGACTGCATACGACCGAGGCACACAGGGCCAACACCCGGCATCATGGTGTGGGGAGCGATCTCCTACACTGGCCGTACACCTCTGGTGATCATCGAGGGGAGACTGAATAGTGCACGGTACATCCAAACCGTCATCGAACCCATCGTTCTACCATTCCTAGACCGGCAAGGGAACTTGCTGTTCCAACAGGACAATGCACGTCCGCATGTATCCCGTGCCACCCAACGTGCTCTGGAAGGTGTAAGTCAACTACCCTGGCCAGCAAGATCTCCGGATCTGTCCCCCATTGAGCATGTTTGGGACTGGATGAAGTGTCGTCTCACGCGATCTGCACGTCCAGCACGAACGCTGGTCCAACTGAGGCGCCAGGTGGAAATGGCATGGCAAGCCGTTCCACAGGACTACATCCAGCATCTCTACGATTGTCTCCATGGGAGAATAGCAGCCTGCATTGCTGCGAAAGGTGGATATACACTGTACTAGTGCCGACATTGTGCATGCTCTGTTGCCTGTGTCTATGTGCCTGTGGTTCTGTCAGTGTGATCATGTGATGTATCTGACCCCAGGAATGTGTCAATAAAGTTTCCCCTTCCTGGGACAATGAATTCACGGTGTTCTTATTTCAATTACCAGGAGTGTAGATTCAGAAATTGCTTTGGACAGTGTTTAGTGGAAAGATCTGGTGGATATTTTGAAGAGGAAAGTAGTAGATTGGAAAGAGAGACGACTGATACAGAATTTTACAGAAAGTAAGGATAAGGATTTGAAATGAAATATCAGAAGGAAGCAGCATTGGACGAGGTGTTAGACAAGGTTGTTGCCTTTCCCACTGTCATTTAATGCATACATTAAAGAGATTATTGCGAAAGGCTTAGAATGGGAAAAGAGGAATATGTATTGCTGGAAAGAGAATAGAATATATAAGACGTGCTGATGACATGGTATTAGTGCCAGGAAGTGAGCAGACAGTGAATAACATGCTGAAAGATCTGAATGAAGCTTGTGTGGAATATGGGATGCAAATAAACACAGCAACAACAAAAAGTATGGTCATCAATATAAGATGTGCAAATTTATATTAAAAATATATAACATAATTAATTAAACAAATTGATGTTTTCGCACTTTTACCATTTTCATTCCTTATAGATTTTTAAGCATATGCAATGTCTTTCACTTTTAACTTACATCGATTCCTGTATTCGCTTTGCGGTTGAGATTTGAACAAGTTGGTTAAATGGCACTCCTTCATCCATAATTAGTTCTCGTTCCTAACCATGTGTACAATATTGATTCTCAATCGGACTCCCTCTTCTGACGCAGGCAGCTACTGTGACATGACATTGGGATAATGCGTGGAAGAAAAGAAAGCTTTCGTGGTTTTGCACGAAAACGAACTCTCAGACTTCATATTTTCATAAAATTATTATTCAGACAGCATTCTGCATCACAAGAAATACGTATTCTCGCCACGAGAAATAAAGACAGAGTCTCTCTAATAAATAACAAAAAAAAATTGATAAACGTTTCGGTCATTTCTTTCTCTTTCCGGCGTGGCAAAATATCTTTTTGCCGACGCTTACAGTGGCCGCGGTAGTGTTTATTGTCATTGGTAATTAATGGTCATGGGTGACTGGAATTCAACGGTAGGAAAAGGAAGAGAAGGAAACGTAGTAGGAGAATATGGATTAGGGCTAAGAAATGAAAGAGGAAGCCGCCTGGTAGAATTTTGCACAGAGCATAACTTAATCATAGCTAAAACTTGGTTCAAGAAACATAAAAGAAGGTTGTATACATGGAAGAACCCCGGAGATACTAGAAGGTTTCAGATAGATTATACAGGAAAATTAAAGACACCTTTGGAGAAAAGAGAACCACTTGTATGAATGTCAAGAGCTCAGACGGAAACCCAGTTCTAAGCAAAGAAGGGAAAGCAGAAAGGTGGAAGGAGTATATAGAGTGTCTATACAGGGGCGATGTTCTTGAGGACAATATTTTGGAAATGGAAGAGGATGTAGATGAAGATGAAATGGGAGATATGATACTGCGTGAAGAGTTTGACAGAGCACTGAAAGACCTGAGTCGAAACAAGGCCCCGGGAGTAGACAACATTCCATTAGAACTACTGACAGCCTTGGGAGAGCCAGTCTTGACAAAACTCTACTATCTGGTGAGCAAGATGTATGAGACAGATAAAATTCCCTCAGACTTCAAGGAGAATATAGTAATTCCAATCCCAAAGAAAGCAGGTGTTGACAGATGTGAAAATTACCAAACTATCAGTTTAATAAGTCACAGCTGAAAATACTAACGCGAATTCTTTACAGATGAATGGAAAAACTTGTAGAAGCCGACCTCGGGGAAGATCAGTTTGGATTCCGTAGAAATGTAGGAACACGTGAGGCAATACTGGCCCTACGACTTAACTTTGAAAATAGATTAAGGAAAGGCAAACCTACGTTTCCAGCATTTGTAGACTTAGAGAGAGCTTTTGACAATGTTGACTGGAATACTCTCTTTCAAATTCTTAAGGTGGCAGGGGTAAAATATAGAGAGCGAAAGGTTATTTACAATTCGTACAGAAACCAGATGGCAGTTTTATGTGTCGAGGGACATGAAAGGGAAGCAGTGGTTGGGAAGGGAATGAGACAGGTTTGTAGCCTCTCCCCGATGCTGTTCAATCTGTATATTGAGCAAGCAAAAGGAAACAAAAGAGAAGTTCGGAGTAGGCATTAAAATCGATGGAGAAGAAATAAAATCTTTGAGGTTCGCCGATGACATTGTAATTCTGTCAGAGACAGAAAAGGTCTTGGAAGAGCAGTTGAACGGAATGGATAGTGTCTTAAAAGGAGGGTATAAGATGAACATCAACAAAAGCAAAACGAGGATAATGGAATGTAGTCGAATTAAGTCGGGTGATGTTGAGGGAATTAGATTAGAAAATGAGACACTTAAAGTAGTAAAGTAGTTTTGTGATTTGGGGAGCAAAATAACTGATGATGGTCGAAGTAGAGAGGATATAAAATGTAGACTGGCAATGGCAAGGAAAGCGTTTCTGAAGAAGAGAAATTTGTTAACATCGAGTATAGATTTAAGTGTCAGGAAGTCTTTTCTGAAAGTATTTGTATGGAGTGTAGCCATGTATGTAAGTGAAACATGGACGATAAATAGTTTGGACAAGAAGAGAATAGAAGCTTTCGAAATGTGGTGCTACAGAAGAATGCAGAAGATTAGATGGGTAGATCACATAACTAATGAAGAGGTATTGAATAGAATTGGGGAGAAGAGACGTTTGTGGCACAACTTGACTAGAAGAAGGGATCGGTTGGTAGGACATATTCTGAGACATCAAGGGATCACAAATTTAGTATTGGAGGGCAGTGTGGAGGATAAAAATCGTAGAGGGAGACCAAGAGATGAATACACTAAGCAGATTCAGATGGACGTAGGCTGCAGTAGGTACTGGGAGATGAAGAAGCTTGCAGAGGATAAGGTGGCGTGGAGTGCTGCATCAAACCAGTCGTAGCACTGAAGACCACAAAAACAACAACAATAATTTTTATCGTAGTGTGTCGGGGCTTATCCTTATGTACTTACACAATTGCCCTCACTCTGTGCAGTGTCATGCAATAGAGGCGCACAGTGTTTTGTATACACCCATACAGCTTAAATCTAAATTTTTGTCGAAAGGGGTACAATGACCATTATTTGTCGCCGTACTTTTCGTTGTATTTTGGGTTGGAGATACAAGCTTGTCTTGCTTACACATTATATTACAGGAAATACACCTTACATACGGAATGATAATTCACTAATTATTTATATGAGAGCGCTGTGAGAGCGGGTACATGTCCTTTAGGCAACACTGCGAGTCTGTACACATACGCATGAAACACGTTTGTTGGGTGTGCAAGAGCCGTTAATGCTCCACGCATTATTGTGTATGGTCATTCGCGCTTCCACTCGCGTTTCAGTGTCACTTTCACAGTGAGTGCAGTACTATCCGTTGAATAATTTTCTGTGGCGTGGTCTTCCATTGTGAGTGCAGTGCATGTATGTTTACTCTCCAAGAACCGATGCTGTGGCAGATAATTCACCTTTGATACGGCCCGGGAAGGGTCTTCTCCATTGTATCCACATTTTCAGAGGGGTGAATACTGGACATCAACACGCAACGTCAAGGTAAGCAATACTTGCACAATTGTAGTTTGCTGCTTAATATATCAGATGTTGCGTAGCATGACATTACCTCAATTGATTCGTTGCACTATTGCACATGCGTTTGGATTCCACCATCTATTTCGTCGTTCAGTTTGGTGTGAGAATTGTTTTTAGTTCTTGAGGTTTTGTTTCCTTTTTTTGTTGTTAGTTTTTCCAGTTCAATTTTTACGTATGGCTCGATATACACTTAAAATTCACATAAAAATTTTGACATAACAATGGCTTACATCTAAGGCTGATATTCCACCCATTATTTGTATCAAATGTAGAAAATACTTAAATACTAAAACATTACAAACTTCCTTCTTCAATTACAGTTACTGGTTAGTATAGTTTGTTTGTTAACTAAAAAAATGTCTTGGTACATAAATACAAATAACTTATTTACTTTTCATTACATTGTGTTACTATATATGCATTTTGTGCATCCACATTTTATTCTCTAGCATGCATACATCAGTTATGAGAGTTTAATATTTTCCTAGGGAGAAACAGAGAAAAACATTTACATCAGGATTCTACATTACGCGTTGCTGGCTTAACTACGCGTTGGCGCCGCCTCCTGCGTTGGGGAGGGAATAAGGAACTACTATTGTACTGGTTTACGGATTACCAAGGAAAAAAAAAACTTTGAGATTCGCCGATGATATTGTAATTCTGTCAGAGACAGCAAAGGACTTGGAAAAGCAATTGAATGGAATGGGCAGTGTCTTGAAAGGAGGATATAAGATGAACATCAACAAAAGCAAAACGAGGATAATGGAATGTAGTCGAATTAAGTCGGGTGATGCTGAGGCAATTAGATTAGGAAATGAGACACTTAAAGTAGTAAAGGAGTTTTGCTATTTGGGAAGCAAAATAACTGATGATGGTCGAAGTAGAGAGGATATAAAATGTAGACTGGCGATGGCAAGGAAAGCGTTTCTGAAGAAGAGAAATTTGTTAACATCGAGTATAGATTTCAGTGTCAGGAAGTCATTTCTGAAAGTATTTGTATGGAGTGTAACCATGTATGGAAGTGAAACATGGACGATAAATAGTTTGGACAAGAAGGGAATAGAAGCTTTCGAAATGTGGTGCTACAGAAGAATGCAGAAGATTAGATGGGTAGATCACATAACTAATGAGGAAGTATTGAATAGGATTGGGGAGAAGATAAGTTTGTGGTACAACTTGACCAGAAGAAGGGATCGGTTGGTAGGACATGTTCTGAGGCATCAAGGAATCACCAATTTGGTATTGGAGGGCTGTGTGGAGGGTAAAAATTGTAGAGGGAGACCAAAAGATGAATACACTAAGCAGATTAAGAAGGATGTAGGTTGCAGTAGGTACTGGGAGATGAAGAAGCTAGCACAGGATAGAGTAGCATGGAGAGCTGCATCAAACCAGACTCAGGACTGAAGACCGCAACAACAACAACAAAGGAAGTGCTATTCGTCCTTTCTTAAATCACTTATCAGGGAACTCCTTTTTCGTGGAACCGAATCATATTAACGACTCATGTACTATATACAATTGTGTTGCTTATAATTGTTTACGTGCAGGTTTGTGTTCGTAACGAAAAAGTTTTTGCATTATCTCATGTGTACATTTTTACGATTATGTGGAAATATCGTCGTTTATATTCACATGTGACGTGATATGAACTGATTAGTTTTATTTGAGATCACATGCCTCCGTGTTTGTGTGTGCACTTTGTAGTAAGTAGGTACAGGTAAAAATGTTTTGTAGTTGCAGTGCGACGATGTATATTCTTGTTCTTCATTTGTCTGATGACCAAAATATACACATAGACATACTAATAGCGAAAGCATTTCTTTGAGGTGCGGTCTATCTTTTCATTTGGTACCTATAACACCCGTCGTAAATCTCTTTTTCTGCGCCGTGTCAATGCATTGGTCGCCGCAATATAAAAAAACTTATAACTAACTTAAAAACTTATTGTGTGTCGTAGCTCATAGGCCACGCATATACTCGGCCATCACATTCGTTTACAGACGTTTTTCATATTTCATTCTTATTTGTTTATATATTTATTTACTTGCGTTTGTATTCCTTTTATTTATTTACCTTGCAAAGAAAGTTACTTTGACATCTCCTATGGTATGTTATCTTTTTGTTAGCTAACACGTTCTGTATGTTTCGTTGTAATGATTTTTTAAAATTCTAGTTACAATGTATGTATCTTAGTATTGACGCAACTTCGCATGTTAATATAAATGTAATATTATATTCTTTCGTTCCCTGGTAGTAAATATAGTTTTTACGTGTTATTATTTATTTTGAAATTGGGTTTGACACTTGTTTAGTTTCGCCTTTCTATTTGAATGCGCCGCGAGTTAGCCTGTTGTGCTTGCGCAAGGTCAATGTCTCTTCCCCAGTACTGACTTAAGCATGTGTTGTTGAGCGCGCACAGCTGAGTCGTACGTTGTTCCAGTTTGCATTTCGCTTCTCGTGAAGCTGTGTTTTTACACTTCCTTGTTGTCAAATGTTTGTCTTTGCATACAAAACAAGGAAACTACTTGAGTTTATACACATTTCATTTAAAAATACACATAATAAAAATTTTTACTTTTAAAACTATTTCATTTACTTATAAGACAATTTTATACACATCTCTGCGGGATGGAAAACCCCAAAAACAGCAAGGAAATTTTCAGTATCATAACGAAGAGTAAATGCGGCATAGAATGGCGGAGAGAGGTCCAGAGGGATTTGCAGCAGATCAACATAAAAATCTCGAAGAGCGCACTGAGTGCCGTAATAAGATAGCAAATGTGAAATTTGAGGAAGAAACATCGCGCTCGCCTTGTAAAATAAATGGTCAGAAGAACGGAAGAAGAAACATTCTGAAAGGATGAAGAGCTTTTGTAAAGCAAAGAAGAAAAACGCCCGGAGATGAAATTATGAATTCCAGTTCAGTCGCTCTCCTAAAGAGGAACAATCGTTATAATAATAATAATAAAAACTATGACATTACTTATATTTTATGACAAAAAAACTTCTGTGATACTGTGTCACTACTCGTGAAAAGCCTTTAAGTCTTTGTGAGGGTTGAGACCTTCCTCTCTCCCTGTTATTTCATATACTAACCTATAAGTTCCAGGTTAAGGTATTTTTGGAATAATATAGGGTCCTGAATATAGTAGCTGCCATTTTTTATTTGGATTACCGACCTTTGTCGATTTGAGATGTGTTCTCAAGAGGACTCGTTGCGGTTCGAAAAAATGTGTAACTCGTTTTAACTTTTTGTTGTATATTCTCTTTCTGTATTTTGCTCTATTCTCTAGTGTAATTACTGCTTGTTTGATTTCATCCTGTAAAGTTAGTTCTTTAGTAGGTAATTCTGGTACGGGTGATTCCCATTCGTCAATTTGCTTTTTGTTAAACATAAGTTCATTAGGAGTGAAACCTGTGGAAGAGTGGGGGAGATTGTTAGCTATTGGCACAAATGGAGTCACGTATTCAATCCATCGTGAATGCCTATTATGAGCGTATATCCTTATAAATCTATTGAGTTCTTTAAACACCCTCTCCACAGGACTTGCTTCTGGATGGAAAAATACCAAGGTGTGTTTAATGTCCTGTGTATTCATGAATTGTTTCCATTTTCTTCCTACGAAATAGGCTGCATTGTTTGTTACTACTACTTTGGGTTTCCCTACTACTCGTAAATAATCCTCTTCAATTCTCCTTATGATGCTACTGGCTGTAGTGGTTTTGATAGCATAAAGTTTGATGTATTTATGAAAACATCATAAAGAGCTATTATATATTTGACACCACTTTTTGCTCTAGGATATGGCCCTGCGATATACAGAGAAACCATTTCCAGTGGAGCTTTGGTTAGTATGGGATGTAGTTCTGTATACGTTGACATACTGGATGGTTATGCTTTTTGGCAAATAGCACACTTTTTTTAATATTTGTGAAACAGGTCGTCGTAAATTAGGAAAGTAACAATGTTTCGAAATTTTGTCTGTACATTTTGTTACTCTGTAGTGTCCCCATACTTCGTGTGTGTGTTTGATAAATTCGTCGATATATTCCTCTGGAAGGCATACACATCAATAGTTAGAAGCTTCGTGCTTCCGGTGAAACGAAACGCCTTTGTATAACTGATACCATTTGCTTGCCTTATGATATTTATTCTGGTTGTGATTTTGTATTACCTTTCTCTACCTATTGTCTTGGTGTGCATCATTCCAATCTGTTAACAAAATTTTTTTATAGTCTGACTTTTGTGTACAACTTCGCATCAATAATGTTCGGATTTCTGAATCGTTTTCAGACAGTTCACTGAACTCGTCTAGTCCCTGCGGTAATCTAGATAGTGCATCTGCGATAATATTCTGACTACCTTTTATGTACCTGGTGATCAAGAAGTCAGTATAAATTTGAAAATTTAATAAACCACGGAATAATGTAGATAGAGAGGTAAAAATTGACACACATGCTTGGCATGACATGGGGTTTTATTAGAACAAAAAAGGCAAAGTTCACAAAATGTCCGACAGATGGCGCTGGACAGCAAAACGTCAGTACTGCTACCGTGACGGGTGTAAGGTACGCCGATGTGTTACAGAATCGCATCATCCCCATCCTGGCTGATAAACACCTTCTGGAACGTACGATTTTTATGGAGGATGGCGCTCCACGCCATGTTGCTAGACGCTTGAAAGATCTCTTGCGCTCGTCGTTTGGTGATGATCGTGTGCTCAGTCGCCACTTTCGTCATGCTTGGCCTCCCAGGTCCCCAGACCTCAGTCCGTGCGATTATTGGCTTACCTGCAGTCGCAAGTGTATCGTGATCGACCGACATCTCTAGGGATGCAGAAAGACAACATCCGACGCCAATGCCTCACCATAACTCCGGACATGCTTTACAGTGCTGTTGACAACATTATTCCTCGACTACAGCTACATGCCTCACCATAACTCCGGACATGCTTTACAGTGCTGTTGACAACATTATTCCTCGACTACAGCTACTGTTGAGGAATGATGGTGGGCATGTTGAGCATTTCCTGTAAAGAACATCTTCTTTGCTTTGTCCTACATTGTTATGCTAATTATTGCTATTCTGATCAGATGAAGCGCCATCTGTCGGAAATTTTTTGAACTTTTGTGTTTTTTTGGTTCTAATAAAACCCCATGTCATTCCAAGCATGTGTGTCAATTTGTACCTCTCTATCTACATTATTCCGTGATTTATTCAGTTTTCAAATTAATACTGACTTTTTGATCACCCAGTACATTATTTCGAAATTGAATTCCTGCGGTTACACACGCCACCTCGCTAGTCTTCCGTGTAACAGTTTACATGTTAAGAGAAAAGATAATGACTGGTGATCACAATAGACCTTAGTGTTTTTACCCCAAAGAAAATGCTCGAAATAATTAAACGCCAAAATTACTGCTAAACTTACCTGTTCTGATGCGGAATATGATCTTTCCGCTGGCAAAGCTGATGACTTTGGGTACTGTTTTTCCTTCTTCTTCTTGTGTCTGGAACAAACATGCCCCCAGCCCCGAAGACGAGGCATCCGTGCTTAAACAAAAGTCCATAGACATGTCAGGATGACTCAAAATGTTTGCAGATATTAATGCATTTTTAATTTATGTTAAGTCCACCTGGCATCTCTCCTCCCATAGCCAAGGTTCATTCTTTCTCAACAGGTTAAGTAGGGCATCGCTATTCATAAGTTGTTGTGGTATAAAGTTTCGAAAAAAAGGAGGTTAGTCCTAGATATGCTTTCAATTGTGTTTCGTTCCTTGGGGGTGGGCAGTTACGTATGGCATCTAGTTTTTTTGGGTCTAGCAATATACCCTATTCTGATATGTCCCAAAAATTTTACTTGCTCTTTGCAAAAGTTAGATTTTTTTAAAGATTTGCTGTTACTTTGTACTCTGTAAATCTCTGAATTACCTTTTCCATTATACTGATGTGTTCTGCTCAAGCTGATGTGGCTATTAACATATCGTCAACATAAATGGTAACTTTACTGAGCAATTCTGGTCCTAAGACCCTGTCCAAAGCTGGTTAAATACGCCTGCCATTGGAGACAAATGCTGTGTATTTTCTACTCTCCTCATGTAACTATATTTGCCAGTATGATTTTTTTAAGGTCGAGGGTGCTGAAATATTTGGTGGTATGAAATTTTAGTAATTGTTCATCTAAATTATGTGGTTTTGTTCACCGGCCGAGGTGGCCGAGCGGTTCTAGGCGCTGCAGTCTGGAACCGCGCGACTGCTACGGTCACAGGTTAGAATCGTGCCTCGGGAATGGATGTGTGTGATGTCCTCAGGTTAGTTAGGTTTAAGTAGTTCTAAGTTCTAGGGGACTGATGACCTCAGAAGTTAAGTCCCATAGTGCTCAGAGCCATGTTTTTTTTCTGTTTTATTCTTACTGGTACTAGGATTTTGTTTATGCTTCTAGCGTCTAAAACTAGTCGGAGTGATCCATCAGGTTTTCTAGCTGGTAGTATTGGGCTGTAATATGGTGAAAATGATGGCTGTATGATTCCCCATTCTCACATTCTGTTGATTTCCTGCTTAACTGCTTCACGCTTTGCCACGGTATAGGGTAAGATATAACACAAAATGTTTCGTGAGGATAGACATTAAGTTTATGTTCATAATCTTTGATTACTCGTGGATTCTTATTAAAAACATTTGCATATTACAAAGTAAGTCAGAAACCTCTTGTCGTTGTGTAGGATCTAAAATATTTGATTCGTTTAATTTTTGTTCTACTAATTCGTCGTTAACTTTAGTGTCGGTCTCGTGTTCGTTATCATATTTGTTCAACAAATACACGGTGGGATATGAATACTGTACAGTGACATGGGGTTCTGGGTTTATCGTATCATACCTCTCCGGTGTGGTAATCAGGCTGATAGAAAATCTTTCGCCTTTCGCAAAGAAATGTATATTTTAGTTTTGTAGGTTCTAAATGTGTCCATACCTATGAAGCAGTTGACAATAAGTTTGTCTACTATTAAAAAACTACACTGTTGCTGCCTCGCGCCGGCCTTTTTTTTACGGCTGACTGTTTTTATTCCCGTATCCATTACCACGGTTAATGTATCCTTGCGGTTGCGCGTACCGTCCTTGCTGTATGTTTGCGTCTGGCTCTTTGTATTGACCGTTCGAGTTATGTTGTTGTGGCGTTTGGCTGACTGATGCCCTATTTGTTATTACTTTCTCCTCATATATTAGGTCGATTGAACCTAAAATGGATAAAAATTATTCTTTGTCGTGTTCGGGTGTAGTAATTAATTTCTCACCAATGTGTGATGTCAAACGACTTTTAAGAACTTTTAAAACATCAACATGAGAAATAGGATTCGCCCAATAACGTGTTTTATTGAGATACTGCCCAAAATACCCTCTCAAGCTACTATATTTGCTATTAAAAGGGGCGGGGTTAAAAACCTCTCGTCTAAGTCTCTAATGTACGGTTTCTGACCAGTATTTGTCAAGAAATGCCCTTTCAAATCTTAAATATGTGGCACAATGCTCAGCTATCTCGATCGCCCACAAAATTACATCGCCTTGCGTGTACCCAACAACAAACCTGATCTTTTGTGCTTCCGTCCAGTTTCTAGGAAACCCATGTCGAAAAGCACTAATAAATACAACAGGATTCATCTTTACCTTAACTCGTAAACGTTGGGAATTGACGGTGTCTTAATAGACCTTCCTCAGCAAATATAGTGGACAAGCTGTTTGCATTTTCTGCTGTGTTTACATACCTGTCATAATTATTTACATTTCTCATAGGTAATGGTTCTGGTGTTATGCCCTGTAAACTTACACTCTGCGTTCTGTCATTACTACTGGCATTGGGGTTTGCAATGATCTGTGTGCATACATTACTTTGGTTTGCTATGGCTGACACTTTGTTTATGTGTACAACTTGAGTCTCTGTATCACCTTCACTTAAGTAGTTGCGCATCCTGTGCTCTGTAGCTTGCAAATTGGTGTTCACTTTGTCGATAATATCATTTTCCTTTTGCTGAATAACTTTTTCAACTACATCATTGATTAACCTACATTCTTTCACTACCTTTTCCGTTGCGGTACTGGTTTTGTCCAAAGTACCTGCTTCAGTTTTTGAAATTACAGCTGATAAATTTTCAGTTATTTTGTCTCTTTCCTTTTTAGCACAGACTGATTCAATTTCAAGTGATGCTACTTTTAAAGTGAGTTCATCAGCAGCTGTTGGTATATTTTTGTAATCCGTATACAGTTTGTTCACTACGGTAGAGATGTTTTTTACTGTGGAAGTTAACTGTGTTTGTGTGGATTCCAAGTTTGTGTGTGTGTCTTTAACCGCTTTTATTTGTTGCTCTACTGTATCATTCTGTTCGTTAAGAGTGTCTAATTTCTGATTTATTTCCGTAATGTCATTGTTTGCTTTGAAAAATACATCTTGCTTTAGCTGTTTTTCCATGTCTCTAAATTTTACATTCATTTCCTCACGAAAATTCTTTGTCAAATCAGTGATCTGTTGTGTGACTGTGTCCTAAAAGTCTTTTAATACATGTTTTTGCTCTTGTTTTATGTTGTTTATATCTTGTGTAACTGTGGTAAGGTTTTGTAACAAACTGTCAAATTTTGTATTTATGTCTGTTCGCAAATTGATGTTTGTATTTTTTATGTCTGCACCCAACTTGGTGTTTGTATTTTATATTTCGGTGCTCAAGCTGTCAAGTTTTTGAAGTATCGCGCTTTTTTGGTTGCTATCTAATGAACTTTGGTTGTTAACAACTGTACTTTGTATATCAACATTTGAATTTCGTGTGATGGGTGACGGTAAAATGTCGTCAAAAATCATGTTATGTGCGCTTTCTATGTTTTCCTGTGCGAGCAGAATGTTGCTCGCTGGGATACGTGATGTAGTTTCGCCTATTGTCATCAACCTATCGTCAAAGTTAGAGCTCTGTGAAAGCTCAGTAGCACTTGTCACTTCGGTTCATCTCTGAACTACTTAATACGTCTAAGTGTGGAAGGCGTCGCGCTGTTATTTCAGATGTTCTGGCTTGCAATTGTACGCCATCTTGGCTCATTTCGGTTTTTTCAATGTCAACAATAATGGAAACTGATTTTTGTGGCATTTTGATTGAATGTTAAAATTAAAAAAGTTTGGAAAACAGAAAACTGAAATATATTATTTTCGTAAATTTAAACACACGATTTACGTGTCGTCAAGCGTTAATTGGCTACTTTTATGACGCACGAAATGTTATGACACAGAAACTTAAATTTTTTTATCGCTAATCATTACGTAAAATTTCTAAAAAATTCACTACAATACACTTAGAAAGGGAAATTACGGAAAAGGATGTCTAATTACTACGTAGGAGACGGTACCAAACATAGGTAAACAAGCGGTTGCGTAGCGGTCCTACCTTTGATGCGGTGAAACGAACAGCGTATTTCCAAAATTTTCCGTAAAGTCCGGTTTCACTTTTGATTGCCTTCTGAATTGATTACTTTACCCACAATAATTTCAAGTTCTGGTTATTTTGCTCCCAGTCGTGATGTTGCACATGGAAATTTGAAAATAATTAGTACATGCAAAACATTTTCATACAATACCATAAATAATTTTGAATAATTTACACAACTGGTTTCACTGATTTCTTAGTCTCATGTCACCAGGTCCCCAGTTGCACAAATTTATATTAAAATAATATAATTAATTAAACAAATTGATTTATTCGCACTTTTATCATTTACATTCCTCCTAGATTTTTAAGCGAATGCAATGTCTTTCACTTTTAACTTACATCGATTCCTGTATTATCTTTACTGTAGAGATTTACACAAGTTGGTTAAGTGGTTCTCCTTCCTCCATAATAAGTTCTCATTCTTGACCGTGTGTACAATATTGATTCTCAATCGGACTTCCTCTTCTGATGCAGGCAGCTACAGTGACATGGCATTGGGATAATGCGCGGAAGAAAGGAAAACTTTCGTGGTGTTGCACAAAAACGAACTCTCAGACTTCATATTTTCATAAAATTATTATTCAGATAACATACTGTATCACAAGAAATTCGTCTTCTTGCCACGAGAACTAAAGACAGAGTCTCTCTAATAATTGTCAAAAAAAAAAAAAATGAAAAAGTTTCCATCATTTGTCTTACGCCTTCCAGCGTAACAAACTATCTCTTTGCCGACGCTTACAGTGGCCGCGCTAGTGTTTATAGTTAATGGTAATAACTTATATCGTAGCGTGTCGGGGCTTTTCCTTTATGTACCTCTGCAAAGACGCAGACTGTCCTATATTGAAATAGGACAACGTACCATTAACCAAGTAAGTGCATTTAAATTCCTTGGAAGCACAATAACTGAAGACTTGAGATGTCACCAGGCGGTGAAAACTCGAATTGCCATAGCGAAGGAGACATTCAACAAAAAGAGTAGACTGTTGTATGGGAAATAAAAAAAAAAATGGTTCAAGTGGCTATGAGCACTATGGGACTCAACTGCTGAGGTCATAAGTCCCCTAGAACTTCGAACTACTTAAACCTAACTAACCTAAGGACAACACACACACCCATGTCCGAGGCAGGATTCGAACCTGCGACCGTAGCGGTCGCGCGGCACCAGACTGATGGGAAATTAGATGAAAGTCTAAGGAAAAGGCTTGGTATATGTTTTGTCTGGAGTGTGGCACTGTATGGGGCAGAAACACGGACGCTGAGATGAGAGGATGAAAAAAGGTTAGAAGCTTTTGAGATGTGGAGGAATGGAGAGAACAAGCTGGATGGAAAGAGTGAGTAATGAAAGAGTATTGGAAAGGGTTGGAGAGAGAAGATGTCTGCTGAAGGTTATAACAGAAAGGAAATAGAACTGGTTGGGACATTCATTGAGAAGAGGTGCTTGCTAGCAGATGCTTTGAAAGGACTGGTTTGTGGGAGAAGAAAGAGAGGAAGAAAGAGATACAAGATGACAGATGACATAAAGGGAAGAGGAAATTATGCGGACGTGAAGACGATGGCAGAAGACCGGGCGGCCTGGAGAACTACCATGTAAAACCTGCCTTTTGGCAGAACACTGTTTACGATGATGTGCCCAGTCTGTGTCAACAGAAATGAACATCTGATATTGACCACTCAGATACACTGCAATTTCTATGCTGTCAGCCTTGCTAAGCAAAAATATTTTCCCTCTTTCCTATTAACATTTCTTGTAATAATCGCGGCCACTGATGTTATCACAGCCTTATGATCACGGCTGCCCTTATCTACGTATAACTAATGTACTGGCCTCTTTCTTGCTGGAGGTCTAAGACGTTACCCTCAGGATCTGGTCTCCTAACGACACTGCTCAAAAAATTAGTGACACAGCAATAGAAACAAGTGAATTATTTTTGTCAGAAATGCATGAAGTGCAACAGACTTTTCTTTTTGGAAAATGAATCCTTTATTTAACAGTAATGTACTGTGTCAAGTTACGCCCATTGCAGTTGTAATCGGTCCCCAGCTTATTCTGCAACGAGGCGATGGACAGCGCATTCAGCAGTAGCCACTATGGAGACATTACATCACATATGCTGGTGCTATGACCAGAAATTCAACACAGTGTCATAAATCAGTGTGGAAAGTTCTTCACTTAAGTTACACAGGGCACAGAAAGAAACATTTTAATGTCTGGTAGGCCCTCCACGTGCCAGTGTTATTGCCTCACATCTTCGAGGCATAGTCCTGCCAAGTCTGCTAGCATTTTCTTGTAGAATTTTTTCGCACTCCTCAGTAAGGACATGTGTAAGTTGTTCAAGAGCCTGCGGTGCTACATGACGGGTCCGAAGTTGCCTGTCCAGTATAACGCATACATGCTCATAGGGTTGAAGTCAGAACTTAGGGCAGGCCATCGTGATGTTTGAATCGCGAGGTTCTGGAACGTTCCCGTCGCGGCTGTTGGTGAACGCGCGCTCGGATTGTCTTGATGCAAGATAAACTGGGGACCAATTACAGCTGCAATGGGAATAACATGACCCAATAGTGTCTCTCTGATGTACACCTTGAAACATCCCCTTAGAAAAATTAATGAATTACTGTGCTGATAAACCTCTTACGTTATTTGATTTTCAAATAGCTGAGCAGAACTGAACGTACCCAGACATTTCATCGGAGCGCAATCTTTCAATAATCCCTACAAAAGAATGGCCCTGACTAACAATAACCTATATATATCTTTCATGAATCACTTACCTCACAAAAATCTTCGTTACTCGAACTACTGCAAACAGCGAGCGCCAATGCTGCCAGCTAAATAAAGGATTCTAACTACTGAAGGCACTAACTACTGATAGGCATCGTTAGCAAATGAAAGATTTTGATAGAGAACAAACAATGTATTTACCTTAATGTTCACAAGTCATCATGTATATATCACTTCATGACATCCAGTCTTGCAAATTTACTCTTCCTGATGGACACACGTCCAGATCATCCGCTCTCAAAACTCCGCCATCTCTCTCCCCACATCCACCACTGCTGGCGACTCACCATCAAATGCGCAATAATACGCGCTGTTCACATCCAACTGCCCAAAACTACATTAGCAAATATTCCAACAATGCAAACCGGCCACAGACTTCACACCGCACAGTCAGTGATTTTCATATAGAGTGCTACGTGGCGTTACCAACATAAAAACCTAGACAGCCTACTTACAACCTCTGAGCATTAAGTCGGCCTCTGAGTATCTGAGGGTCTGATCGGACATAAGTTGTGACGTCACCCCACACCTTGACTGAGCTACTGCGAGATCTATACAGTTCCTGGTCTGCTGCTTCATTATATCGTTCTGTGCCACGACGATATACAAGTCGCGCGGTGTTAGCCGAAAGCAGAACTCTTCTGCAAACAATAGAGTGCGCCAGTGACGCAGCTTCCACAGCAAATCGAAGGCGATCTCTCATGTGACGAGCAGTTAATCGAGTGCCGTGATGAGCCTTTTTGGTCGTAAACCGTTCTCTCGGAATCTGTTCCGTGTTGTTTGCTCATTGACAATGCAACCAGTTTTCGCTCTTGGACCATTTTGTTGGTCCTAGGCTGTCGCAGAGCGCCGGCGGAGAGAACAATCCACCACAAGTCGTTCGTCTCTGACCCATGTGTATGTAAACAGTTTCACGAACCCGTTTTCAAACCCTCCCAACAATACTCTGTAGACGCTGCACGAATGATCAATGCCTTCAATTCGCACCAGACAAATTCTGGGATGGATTCTTTGAAAGAGAACGATCGGTTTCCTTCCCCACTCTTGACACAATCCGAGCTTGTGCTCCGTCTCTAATGGCCTCGATGTCGGCGGGACGTTAGACCCAGTCTTCCTTCCTTACGATAATCCCTTAAATACTGGCACTAAGCCACGGTTTTCAAATGAATTATGGAGGTTTGTTCTCATTATTAAAACACGTCGGAAGGCTAAGAGCAACAATATGTTTCCTGTGAACGAACTCTTTTTACGACGGCATTGTTGTATAAAACATTCTCGGACTTCTTGCTGCGTCATTTCGGGGTCAGATCTCAAGCTTTCGAAGATTACCTTCATCGTCTTCGTTAGGAGCAATTTATTGTCAAAACTGCCACTGTAATGGCCTTGTGTAGCCCGAAGACGGCTTCTGACTGATCGGTAATTGCGTCATGCTGCCGCTGATGTTGTCAACGACTGCGCTAGTGGCGCCATCGTTCCCGCTGTAGTGTAACCATTGAGACGAATATCTCTGGCTCTTCTCTGCATCGAGAGCTCGCTTCCATGCACGGCTGAGATCATATCCGCTGTCACAGTTGAAGATTTTCTCTACAGCCTCTTTAATTATATAATTACAGTATCCCAGTATGTAGCAGCCTGAAGCAAAACTTTTGTTTCGTTAAACATTATTTTATATTTGTTTGTGAGGCTGTGCGCAGCATCTGCAGATTTCTCCAGTTCTCGATTTTTAATATACCGTGTTCTGCACAGCGGTCGGAAACGGTGCAGATGGACTGACCGATGAAATTGCTTTCTTACTTACCAGGGATCTTCAAGCCGAGACTGTCGTTAACAGCGTGTAATACCTTCTTTACCTTCTTAGGAGATCGGAAAACATGTCTTATACCTCGTCTTCCCAGGACCCTGCTATTCTGCTACACTGAGCGCCGCAGAAACGAAGGAATACAATCGAAAGCTCGTCCCGTGCCTGTTCAACTTTTTCATTCTTCCTTTTCTTGGAGAACACTTACTTCTTATCATGTGATGCAAAGTCGTTCTTTCTGAACACATACTTTAGATCATTAATTTCGGGATCCAACTGATCCTTGTCAGAAATACTTTATGCTCTATGTACCAAAGTATTGAAAGCTGGATGGTGAAAACTCCGGGCGCTAAAATACGAAGGTCACTCCAGAAGAAATGCACACTATTTTTGTCAAAATACGGTTTTCATTCTTAATGTCTGAAAGTTTTGAACTGTGTAGATACATCCTTCCTGCTTCTTTTCAAACTTAGTTCAACCTGTTCCCGTGAGTGGCGCCGTCACGGCATGTCTTCAAGATGACTGCTACACTTGACGTTCATCAGAAGCAGCGTGCTGTCATAGAATTCCTGTGCTGTGAAAACGAGACAGTGGGAAACATCCACAAGAGGTTGAAAAAGGTGTATGGAGATGCTGCTGTCAATCGCAGTACAGTTAGTCCGTGGGCAAGCAGGTTACGTGATGAAAGCGGGCAAGGCAATACTGAAGATTGTCCTCGCAGCGTCAGACCTCGTACAACACACACTCCAGACAATGTGCAGAGAGTTAACGAATTGGTGACTGCTGACAGACTCATCACAGTGAACGAATTGGCACGCTACGTTGGGATAGGGGAAGGAAGTGTCTGCAGAATACTGAAAGTGTTGGCGTTAAAAAAGGTTTGTGCCAGGTGAGTTCCCAGGATATTGACAGTGGCTCACAAAGAAACAAGAGAAACTGTATGCAGCGAACTTTTGGAACAGTATGAGAATGGTGGAGATGAATTTCTGGGAAGAATTGTGACAGGTGATGAAACATGGCTCCATCATTTTTCACCAGAGACGAAGAGGCAATCAATGGAGTGGCATCATGCAAATTCACCCAAGGAAAAAAAAAAATCAAAACCACACCTCCTGTTGGAAAAGTTATGGCTACGGTGTTTTTCGATTCCGAAGGACTCTTACTTGTGGACATCATGCCAAGTGGATCCACCGTAAATTCTGATGCATATGTGACGATACTGAAGAAACTTCAAGCCCGACTGAGTCGTGTTCGAGCACATCAGCAAAAGCAGGATGTTTTGCTGTTGCATGACCATGCACGGCCACATGTCAGTCAAAAAATCATGAAAGCGATCGCTAAACTAAGGTGGACAACGTTGAAACACCCGCCTTACAGTCCTGACCTGGCTCCATGTGACTATCATCTCTTTGGGAAACAGAAAGACGCTCTTCGTGGAACAAGTTTGAAGATGATGACTCCCTTGTGCACGCTGCCAAACAGTGGCTCCAACAGGTTGGTCCAGAATTTTACCGTGCGGGTATACAGGCGCTGGTTCCAAGATGGCGTAAGGCAGTTGAGAGAGATGGAAATTATGTGGAGAAATGAAAATATTGTTCCTAAAGGATGTATCTACACACTTAAAAACTTTCAAACATGTAGAATAAAAGATGGATTTAAAAAAAATAGTGTGCATTTCTTTTGGAGTGACCCTCGTATATAAGTCAGGTTTTACTCTGAAATGACGCGGCAAGAAGTCCGAGAACGTTTCATACGATGGTGTATATCTTAATCACGGGGTACTTTCTTGGTACACTCTATCAAATTCTTGTCCACCTGACTGTTCTGAACAGAGTATCTGCTCAAAGTAATTTTCAGAGAAAACGTTCAGAATAATGTCACAGGAAATCCTGTAACTAGCACGAGTTTAGATCGCTGCCAATCAGTTGCTGTCCAGTTTATGGGTTGTTTGACGAACTGAAGACGTGCCAGTTTATGTGCCTCTGTGAGCATTGGCCTTTTGCAAGGTACACGACCCAATGTATTCACCGACAGCTGCAATTAACGTTGGGCTTGAAGCCGTTTGTCACTGATAGGGCGTGAGACTCATTCTCCGACGCCTGTCAGTTAGGGTGTTTTTGCGACCACTGCTCATACACCGTGTTACATGGCAGCGTGTGGTACACCCTTCCTTGGAGAGAGACATAGGGCAGTCAGCGCAGATACGTAAACAAATCGGGCAATTTATTCGTGGTATGGTCATGTGCACTCCCGAATACAATAGCTTCTTCCTTACAGTATGTCATGTCCCATTTTATGCTGTGTTTCCAACAACCGACTATAACGCATGCACACCACTTTACTGCTATGACTTAAGCCAGTGGTGGAGATGGTAACCCCAAGGTAACAGTTCTACACAGTTCTACACCGTCTACCGTGCAATAGTGAGTCGGAAACGAGAAGGTTCATCCTGCTCGCTGTTGCCTCTGTTTAGGTCGGTGTTGGAGGAATTGTTATACAACGGACGTTTACATAGGAAGGCACGGGGTCCCTGCTATCTCTGCTGTTTTCTTTCGCCGGCAAACTATATGAGGACGTGCTGTTTGGTAATGGACGTTTGTTTATTCGTGTACAGCACATCACTGACGACTACCACCTCAAACAAAAGAAATCACCAACGCGTTTACCGCGAATTGTGTCAGACTGATTTGAGGATCATTCCATGGACTCTGAGGTCACCAGAGCCTGACCTTAGACCTACTCGTCACCCCATTGCGTAAGGTTTGCCCACTTTGGACTCAAGAGAAAGCTGTGAGTGATGGATGTATGGTGATGGATCAAGATGGCTGCTCTACGCCTTCCTCGTCTCTTGAAATATGTGTGTATCGATAGGCCGCTGCCGCCATCATTAGGAACAGGAGTGTTACGTGCAGCTAGGTAGGTACCGAAAACTGTGTTTCTTATGTCTGCACATACGTTGTGTTTGTCTCTTTAAGCACAGTCAAAATGTTGGCACCATAAACATTTTTTCGCTGGTTCTGTCGAATCGCCGGCCGGAATGGGCGAGCGGTTCTAGGCGCTACAGTCTGGAACCTCGAGGACCACTGCGGTCGCAGATTCGAATCCTGCCTCGGGAATGGATGTGTGTGATGTCCTTAGGTTAGTTAGGTTTAAGTAGTTCTAAGTTCTAGGGGACTGATGACCTCAGAAGTTGAGTCCCATAGTGCGCAGAGCCATTTGAACCAATCTGTCGAACCGGTGGAAAATAATGAATAGCCTTTCTGAAAAGCATATTTCGTTTTGAGAACTCTATTCAGAGATTCTACTTTTGAGCCATTTTTCAGTTCGAAATTATTCCAGTTTCTCGCTGATTACTGTGCGAGTTTCAACGTTATTGTACAAGCTTCCTATGTAATTTATCTATATATGAAATAGTGAATATTCTTTTTCAGAAACTTTCTCCCCTTATAATGTATCTCTAAAAATATCGTATTCATCTGCTGAGCAAAACTGACTGTTGGTTGGCCTTGTATTGCGCTTGTGAGCAGCGCCGTGAAACAAAACTTTAATCTTAGTGAAACGCTCAGTTTGAAAAAATGAAAGTGAGTCTAATTAAATACCAAACGAAACTAATTGTGTACTCAGTGAAAACCGTTAAACTGAAACTCAGTACTAAAGCACGTTATGAAAGCTACGTACCATGAAGTGCACTGGCTGACTTGAAGCATCCACAAAGTAAAGTACTGCTTTGCTCAGAAGAAAATATCTTTTTAAGATTAACTTCACTGGAAATTAATATGCTTACTTAGCATAGTACTTGAAAATTCTGCACACTTTCCATGTGATAGCAACAATGCAAAGCGAGATCTGCCCTGAAAGAAAAATAGCTTGTCTCTTGCTCAACACGCTATTTTGTGTCTGGTGTGCTGATGTTCCAGAAAGCCAACTGAACTCAACAAATGCAGCAGCTAAAGAGCTGCTTTGTCAGAAACAATCTGTGGCTGCGTGCTGCGTCGCTCTAGTGCCCCTAATTAGAATGCCCTAGCGCTGTACAACTGATTGGCGACCAATTGCACCACACATTACATTAAACACAGAGTCAAGGATTTTATCCACTATTCGCCTTCATGCTTCTTTGTCCCAGTACAGTGAAGGTAAAATATTTACAGTGGCAGAAAACATACGAAAACCTTACAATTGTACTTACCTTTCTAGAGAACAATGGCAGGATGGTGTGTATGGAACACCCTCTATGAGTAAATGAGTGGAAAGCACAAAATCTGAGAATGTTAATTGACGGAAGAATGATTTGATCGAACTGAAAGGGCATAATTTTGGTTAATAATTATGACTGCCGCATCTGCAACGCATTACATGCTCGGAAACTTTAATGTTATGTGCAGATTTCTGATGTTAGGAGCTCAACTAACGTAATAACGATAAGGAATGTAAGCCGTCTGCTATTTTTGTAGATGTTTCATCTCGCTGCAGCATAACATTCCATCAACACCCCCCATCCCCCTCTTAACGTCCCACAAACACCAAATACATTCAGCATAATGTACAGCTATGGATGACAAACTTGCTTGCGTCACTCTGTAGCAATCTTCCGCATCGTTAACCAAGCAAATATCAACACCTCTTCTGCCTCTCTTAAGCAGGAGAAAGATGGTTGCAAAGTGATTTCGCTTTTGCAGTAAATCATAAATATTTGTGAACTGCTGATTGAAATAAGTCAATAGCAATAAACATAGCTCGTATACATGAATAAGTTCTTCGTGTTTCTTGCAAGATTTCTCTGGAGATGATTTGACTATTGTAAAAACGAAACATTAAATGTGTTTTGGAAATAAGAATTTACTGCGAGTTAAGTTCCCCGTGCTTTGAACGTGTATTATGTTAAGAAAGATTCCTAATCATGTTATGCTGTCTAACAATTATCTGCTAATGTTCTACGCTAGCGGAACTGGGTAGGCTGTCGATGTCCGGTTCTTCACGGGCGTTGACAAACAGCTGTGATTATAGGAACTTCTAAAAGAAAACACGTATGTTCCTAAATTATCATCTTGTCGACTTGTCAGGTAGTGAGTTACGTTTCAGCTTCTTCCATTTTTTACTCTTATACCTGAGAGACAAAAAAAATTATCAATTGTGTTATTTTCCACGAACGTCAGCAAGGAAAAAATTTCATAGTCCAGGTGACGGCAGCAGACACACGGTATCACAGCAATTACACTGACACGACACTTTAGGGATGGAGAAAGACATCGACAACGGCGAATTGCCAGCACTACAGGTACTGTGAAACGTCTGACCACGTACAAGACGTCAAACGCATCCTCCATTATATGTTTACATAATCGTACACGGTGAAGCGTTTAAAACAGTTTTGGTGATATCTGGAAAACCACAAATCGGACCAAAAAGAAAAAGGCTGTAAAACGAGTTGTTCGTCTCGAAGGGGACAACCAGTGGCACGTAACTCGGGCCTGTGCCCGGTAGTCAGTTTTGAAATCTTAAATAGGAACCCCCATTGCTTATTGTGGAGACAGATTCTGCGGGAAAAAAATGCGTAACTTTTGTATTTGAAAAATTACTTTTTTTACGCTATAGATGGCACCGTAATCGACTAAAATCAAAAAGGCTAAAAATCCTTTGAAAAGTGATGATATCTCAAGAAAAACACATTAGATTATGACCCCAGGTGGTTAGGAATGCAATTATTCTCAAATCTTTAATGAGAAACAGGTTTCTATAGCAAAAATACTTTACTTCTAGAGAAACCGTACGATATTCAGGACTTTCGCAAAGACGGGTTCTACATATACTGCATGTACACAAATTCGATCACATGACTTATTGTTGCAACAATAACTACATGGGGACGACTTTCAAAGCCGCTCGGACTTCTACAACAACTAGTAGCCGATATGGATTTTGTTGCACAGATATTTTTCTCTGATGAATCAACTTTTGTGAATCGCGGTCAACTCAGTCGGCACGATATGCATTATTGATTAGTAAAGAATCCTCATTGGCTAGAGCAAGTCGAACATCACATGTGAAAGAAATTAGACCAAAAATGCGGACCAGATCTTTGCTGTAACGAAAGAAATGTTAGTGCAAAAGTTACTTATTTTTCCGGGAGAATCCGGATCCTCAACAGGAAATGGGGGTTCCCATTGAAGATTTAAAAGTTGACCGCTCTCCCAGCTCCTGGGTGTGGGCAGGGGGATCAAGTTTGGTGTCATTGGATGTCCCCCGTCGAGGCGAACAACTTTCATTCCAAACTTTTTTTAATGTGATTCAAAGTTTTCCACAAATTTCCAAAAAGTAGTTTTAAATGTCTCGCCCTGTATACCCAGTAAGCCACTAACAGTGTGTGGAGGAAGTACTTCGTAGCAGTACTAACTGTTTCCAGCTCTGTTCGAGTTACGTGTTGAGCGAGAGAGAAATGACGAAGTGCTATCCAAAAATTTTCGGGACTGGTGCTGGCATCTGTTGAAAACCTTACCTACCTCTACGTCTACATTTATACTCCGCAAGCCACCCAACGGTGTGTGGCGGAGGGCACTTTTCGTGCCACTGTCATTACCTCCCTTTTCTGTTCCAGTCGCTTATGGTTCGCGGGAAGAACGACTCTGTCTGAAAGCCTCCGTGCGCGCTCGAATCTCTCTAATTTTACATTCGTGATCTCCTCGGGAGCTGTAAGTAGGGGGAAGCAATATATTCGATACCTCATCCAGAAACGCACCCTCTCGAAACCTGGACAGCAAGCTACACCGCGATGCAGAGCGCCTCTCTTGCAGAGTCTGCCCCTTGAGTTTGCTAAACATCTCCGTAACGCTATCACGCTTACCAAATAACCCTGTGACGAAACGCGCCGCTCTTCTTTGGATCTTCTCTATCTCCTCTGTGAGCCCGACCTAGTACGGATCCCACACTGATGAGCAATACTCAAGTATAGGTCGAACGAGTGTTTTGTAAGTCACCTCCTTTGTTGATGGACTACATTTTCTAAGGACTCTCCCAATGAATCTCAACCTGGCACCCGCCTTACCAACAATTAATTTTATATGATCATTCCACTGTAAATCGTTCCGCACGATAGTCCCAGATATTTTACAGAAGTAACTGCTACCAGTGTTTGTTCCGCTATCATACAATCATACAATAAAGGATCCTTCTTTCTATGTATTCGCAATACATTACATTTGTCTATGTTAAGGGTCAGTTACCACTCCCTGCACCAAGTTCCTATCCGCTGCAGATCTTCCTGTATTTCGCTACAATTTTCTAATGTTGCAACTTCTCTGTATACCACAGCATCGTCCGCGAAAAGCCACATGGAACTTCCGACACTATCCACTAGGTCATTTATGTATATTGTGAAAAGCAATGGCCCCATAACACTCTCCTGCGGCACGCCAGAGGTTACTTTAACGTCTGTAGACGTCTCTCCATTCATAACAACATGCTGTGTTCTGTTTGCTAAAAACTCTTGAATCCAGCCACACAGCTGGTCTGATATTCCGTAGGCTCTTACTTTGTTTATCAGGCGACAGTGCGGAACTGTATCGAACGCCTTCCGGACGTCAAGGAAAATAGCATCTACCTGGGAGCCTGTATCTAATATTTTCTGGGCCTCATGAACAAATAAAGCGAGTTGGGTCTCACACGATCGCTGTTTCCGGAATCCATGTTGATTCCTACAGAGTAGATTCTGGGTTTCCAAAAACGACATGATACTCGAGCAATAAACATGTTCTAAAATTCTGCAACCTTTGGACTACTGGTCACCATCACCTCGAAGTAGTTCCCGTCCGCACGTACACACCAGTCCCAGCGCTTCTGCCACTGGTCAAACGTTTTTTGGAAGTCCTTTTCTTTGAGGGTGTTTGTCACTGCCAGCGATGCTTCCCGAATCCTTTTTAGATTATCGAACCGATGGCCTTTCAACTTGAGTTTCCGTTTTGGGAATAGCGGGAAGTCGCAAGGGGCCAAATCTGGCGAGTACTGTGGGTGGGATACAACCGCCATGTTGTTTTTTGCCAAAAAGGTCCTGGTGAGCAAGGACGAGCGAGAGGGCGCGTTGTCGTGAAGCAGCAGCCAGCTCCCTTCACACCAAAGTTCGGGCCACGCCGCCGCACCATTACACGGAGTCATCGCAAAACGTCACAGTAGTACGTGGAATTCACTGTTTGGTTGGGTGGGACGAATTCTTTGTGCACAATTTCCTTGGTATCAAAGAAAACGATGATCGTGTTCTATACTTTGCTCTTCACCTGTGTAACGTATTACTATCTTGACGACGTTTCTCATCCAGCCATATACGTTATCTAGCCGCTTCTCTCACACAAATAATGATAAAAATTCAGCCCAACCCCTTCATAACCATTTAGAAAAAACGGAGCTGGAAAATTATTAGTTTACTTACATTAATAATTTAATTACAAGTATGCAAATTTCTTTAAGTAGCCAGATTAATAGCACTCCATGTCGTGCATGAAGCAACTTGATTAATCCAGGATTGGAAATCGGAGTAAGTGGGTAAGATCAACACCACAGAATTTATCTTTCACGTAGATTATTTATTGATCTAAGTATTTGGTTGCACAATCTAACTACACGTAACTGGTGCCTGGCTAGAAATATTTAAGTAAAAATTACGTGAGTATGTAACAGAGCACAATTTAACCTCAGCAAGAGGAAACACAGAAAACGGGGGTGAGAGACAATGATACTATCATCTCCTTTGCATTCATACCATAAAAATATCTCAGTGAGACTCGCATTACGATTCTACTCATACACTGTTCTGGACAGAGGTTTAACCAGTGCACGAGGTTGCGCGGTAATTATTCAACACACTAACTGCGTCTGTTGCTTGCAAACAGCCGAACTAGAGCGCGTGGTGCTTTCCGAATCAAACTGTTGTGCTGCTCTGTAGAAAGCGCACGGATGAACAGAATTTCTTGCAGAAATTACAGCTGATTAAACAAGCAAATGGTTATAATCAAGCCTACTTGGTTGCCGTGGTGGACCAGAAGGTTCATTGATTACCAAACACGTGGCACAAAATCGACTCACAAAGACAAAAGCAACTTCCAGAAAATATAAGATTAAAAATCATACTCGCTTCGACACAGTATTACACTCACGTACGGTTGAAGTGATCCTAACCGGCTTTTCCTAACAGATTTACCATTTGAAATTCTACTTCATAGTTGTTCAAAATGAACAAAGTAACTTCCACACTTCTTAACTCAAACATCCAAAAATCGCCTAGTTAAAGAAATATAATTACGGCACATTCGGAAAAATAACTCGCTTCAGTTAAACCGAAGTTCTTAAGTATTTCAACAGTTAAACATACCGAAGTCCTAACTCAACCTGCTTCCTATCACCTGAAACCCCCCTTAAGAGCTACGATCCGTACTCACCAAGCGTTCACCGAAGAGTGCCGCTTTCTCTTTCGAGATTACCTAGCTCCCCGTGCAGCGGAAGCTACCAGAGGGGTAGCCCTCCGTCACCAACCTCACACACACATAAACAGCCTTCGACTGAGATGGGTAAACCTCTCTGTCCAGGTAGTGGAAACCTAAGTTGATCATCCTGTGCTCTCCTTCGAACGAGAAGCAACATCGTCTGCTCCCAGCACAAAACAAAACCGAAACACCACATTAAAACACACATATAATATTCAACAGGCCTTACTTGAGTGCTCAGTCTTTCTGGAAGAGTTCATGAATTCAGCTAAAATCAGGTAGAAAGTGAATAAGTTGTACCGAATTCGACAAGCGTCTTATGAAACGACTTCACAGAGACATTTCATCACACCCAACCCCCCCAAAAAGACTGTGCCGGGAACGTTATTGTCATGCTATGACGCTACCCAACAGGCTTTTCATCTCTTAAATTTCATAAATAAAAACGCATGAGTTCAGGCAACCAGTAATTCCAAAACTTAAGAATAATTACAAGTTTATGCTAAAATCATTATATTGTGAATAAACTTGTGGTACTAATTTACTGAATTAACTATTGACTTCACTCGGTCGGCAACTGAACAGGCAGTTATAGACAAAGTACCACAGCTAAAATGAAGTGTGAGTGTGATCCAAGACAGTGTACACAACAGGACATCTAATCTACCATCACATTTACTTAATAAAGAATTTTAAAATTAATACTGCAAGTTACTCGTGGCACTAATTTATTGAATTTACTGTTGACCTCATTCGCTCGGCAACGAAACAAACACTTATAGGCAAAGTACCACAATCAAAATAGGAAAATCTTTTTTTAAATTTACACTGAATGTTACTTGTAGTACTAATTTACTGTTGACCTCATTTGGTCGGTAATGAAACAAGCAGTTATAGGCGAGGTACCACAACAATTGGTAATACACGACATCAAAATATGAATTATACACGTAATGTTACCTCGTATACGAATTGAAACAACTATAGTACTAGACAAACCCACTACATAGGTACAATGTTACACAATATACAAAATAATGATAAAGAAAAATAGTTCATGGAAACACAGCACATGGTACATGTACGTAATCTTGTATAACATATGAAAGTCACAATAAAAAAAAAACATATACAATGTTTTGACATAATATTACATAGTATATAAATAATGGAAACAGTAGATTATGAAAAAAAGGTTCTAGTGTGTTACTAAAGTGTGAGAGTATTATTATAAAATTTAAGAAACATGTGTCTTTGTAAAATAGATTATTTGAAACCTTAGTTCCTTAAAAAGGAAACTCCTAAAAATGTTCAAGTAATAATTTGTGAAAGTACTCTGTCTTTCTTTCAGTAGAACGATGGATGTGACAGAAAGTGCTAAAAATAATTGCACACTTGTTTACAAAAATCACTTGTCATACGGATATTTACACTGCACAATCACATTTCTTTGTGTTTACATAGAGATGGAGGCAACTTGTCGAACTAACTCGCAGTGGTGTGTCCAACTGTCTGTTATTCCGACGACTTTAATTGTTCTCCTTACACAGCAACATCCGTGAGAATTCGCCCAGCTTCTATCGTCTCTGAGAAACGTCAAGTGGTAATTTGTTGTCGCAGCTTCCACATATGATGATCACATCGTCCTCAGTATTGGCAATGTTAGATAATTTTCTTGTGGCTACAGCTGGTTTTGGTCATGTGGATTCTCTGGCACGAGAGCGACACTGATTGGCTCTTGTTTGTGCCACCCTCTGCAGCACAGAGCATCGACCAGTATGTTGTGTCACGAGAGTCTAGATGCGCCTACTCCCGAACTATCAGGTGACATTGTGGTGGGTAAGATGTCCTCTCGCAAGGATGGCGCCAAATGGCTCTTCTCCACTCCATCCTAGGCAGCAAAGGACATGGGCTATTTTGCACCTTCCGCGTCTTTCCACCGCGCCTATTTGGGTGTACATCGCTGGACCGGCTAGAAGGCTAGTGCACTCACGGACGGCGTCTGGTTGATTCACCGGACGGGGTGTGCGGCAGGAGGGGAAGGTAGGGGTAGCTACCCCTCTTCCTTCAGCGGCGCCGGGCCCCCAACTGGCCAGAGTGAAAGTATTCTCCGGACCCCTACGTCTTCCGTTTCCGGGCTCCCTCTGTCACTTTCCGCGCCTCTCGTCTGACAACAATTCTACACTGACAAAAATTTGGGCAAACAGTAAAACGTTTATACAATAACTTCCGCCTCGAAACTCCATCATTTCACATTGTTCCTTACAAACAGTATTAAAATATGAAACTTGACTGGTCCCGTGGGACTTCATATAAGGGTGTTACAAAAAGGTACGGCCAAACTTTCACGAAACATTCCTCACACACAAATAAAGAAAAGATGTTATGTGGACATGTGTTTGGAAACGCTTAATTTCCATGTTAGAGCTCATTTTAGTTTCGTCAGTATGTACTGTACTTCCTCGATTCACCGCCAGTTGGCCCAATTGAAGGACGGTAATGTTGACTTCGGTGCTTGTGTTGACATGCGACTCATTGCTCTACAGTACTAGCATCAAGCACATCAGTACGTAGCATCAGCAGGGTAGTGTTCATCACGAACGTGGTTTTGCAATCAGTGCAATGTTTACAAATGCGGAGTTGGCAGATGCCCATTTGATGTATGGATTAGCACGGGGCAATAGCCGTGGCGCGGTACGTTTGTATCGAGACAGATTTCCAGGACGAAGGTGTCCCGACAGGAAGACGTTCGAAGCAATTGATCGGCGTCTTAGGGAGCACGGAACATTCCAGCCTATGACTAGCGACTGGGGAAGACCTAGAACGACGAGGACACCTGCAATGGACGAGGCAATTCTTCGTGCAGTTGACGATAACCGTAATGTCAGCGTCAGAGAAGTTGCTGCTGTACGAGGTAAAGTTGACCACGTCACTGTATGGAGAGTGCTACGGGAGAACCAGTTGTTTCCGTACCATGTACAGCGAGTGCAGGCACTATCAGCAGCTGATTGGACTCCACGGTTACACTTCTGAGAATGGTTCATCCAACAATGTGTCAATCCTCTTTTCAGTGCAAATGTTCTCTTTACAGATGAGGCTTCATTCCAACGTGATCAAATTGTAAATTTTCATAATCAACATGTGTGGGCTGACGAGAATCCGCTCCCAATTGTGCAATCACGTCATCAACACAGACTTTCTGTGAACGTTTGGGCAGGCATTGTTGGTGATGTCGTGATTGGGCCCCATGTTCTTCCACCTACGCTCAATGGAAAACGTTATCATGATTTCATACGGGATACTCTACCTGTGCTGCTAGAACATGTGCCTTTACGATTACGACACAACATGTGGTTCATGCACGATGGAGCTCCTGCACATTCCAGTCGAAGTGTTCGTACGCTTCTCAACAATAGATTCGGTGACCGATGGATTGGTAGAGGCGGACCAATTCCATGGCCTCCACGCTCTCCTGACCTCAACCATCTTGATTTTATTAATGGGGGCATTTGGAAGCTCTTGTCTACGCAACCCCGGTACCAAATGTAGAGACTCTTCGTGCTGGTATGGTGGACGGCTGTGATACAATACGCCATTCTCCAGGGCTGCATCAGCGCATCAGGGATTCCATGCGACAGAGGGTGGATGCATGTATCCTCGATAACGGAGGACATTTTGAACATTTCCTGTAACAAAGTGTTTGAAGTCACGCTGGTACGTTCTGTTGCTGTGTGTTTCCATTCCATGATTAATGTGATTTGAAGAGAAGTAATAAAATGAGCTCTAACATGGAAAGTAAGCGTTTCCGGACACATGTCCACATAACATGTTTTCTTTCTCTGTGTGTGAGGAATGTTTCCTGAAAGTTTGGCCGTACCTTTTTGTAACACGCTGTATTTACATTTATCAAGTTACTACTCCAATAAAGTCTTGACCCTTGATAGTCAATTTTGTCGGAAATACAAATATAATGATATAGGATTCTAATGTACTAGAAGTTTAATGTTTACTTTCGCCAAGCGCAAAAAAAATTATGACAGGTCTACAATTTATCACGTTAAAACATTTTTTAACCAATTATTCAGTGGCCCGACTAAAGAAGTTTTGTCAAGTGAGTAATACACTGAATTGCTTAAACACGAGTACCTCGTCAGAGATAAGGTGAATTATACAATGTGAATTACACATGAGCTTGTGCTCACACATCAATTGAAACTTACTTGAGTAATTCAGGAAATATACATTATTCTAAAATACAGCTTCACTAAAAGTACATGTTCAGGTGACGTCAACATCCTGCGACTGCTGGCGCATCTGATCCTCTCTCTCATTACAGTTCCTTTTATACACGATTGTCATGCGCAGTCACTGACGTTTTGCTGTCCAGCGCCATCTGTCGGACTTTTGTGAACTTTGTTTTTTTCTTTTTCTAGTGAAACCCAATGTCATCCCAAGCATGTGTGTCAATTTTTATCTTTCTATTGACATTATTCTGCGGTTTATTAAGTTTTCAAATTTATACTGACTTTTTGATCACGCAGTACTTTTCACTTGATTCCTACGCATGTTGTTTTAGTGCCCTGGGTGGACTGTGCGAGTTGAGCACCGTGAGACGCGGCACACTGCGTTTCCGGTTGCGGACTGCTCGTCTGCAAATACTGAGAGGGTCGTACATCGGTGGGCTTAAGCGCCTCTCGCAACGACTGACGTCGGTCGAGTCTCGCCTGTTGTATGCAGGGCATAACGACCTGCGAGACGTCTGAGTGTCGCCACAATTTATGTGCTTATCGCTCCGGCGTGTCCTGAGCGAAGACTGCTGGCACCGACTGACTGCACTGTTCTCATGATGGTGACAGTACCTGTGGACTGTGCCCTGCTGGGCGCGACTGTCTGGCGCCGGATGGCCGGTGGTCTAGGCAGGTTGTTTTTGAAGCCGGTCAAACGGCAACTTCAGTGCCCTCAGCTGCATAGCAGAGGCGTGGCTGGTCAACTCAAACTGAGGCTAGTTGCCGTCATAAGGCCCTGCTCGAAGCTGGAGGGAGCGGTCGCTATTCCCGCGAATTATGTTCTGAGACAGTGTGGGGGACTTTTGGAATCAGCACCGAATGCTGGTTCGCGGTTTTCGAGGACAATAGGGAGTTGAGCAGTGTTGGCTTCGCTCCTGCGTGCAGGGCATTCGGGATCTGATCTTCGTCAGAGTCGGGCGGTCTTGCGACTTAGTCGCACCTTTTCGGCAGAACTTAGACTTCTCTGGCAGCTTTCGAGGCCAGGGTTTGAAACAAGAGTTGCTGCACAGCAGAAGTCGGCGCCTAAATAGTCAGAACGCTGCCTACGGACGACCTGGTGCAGATTTCAGGATTGGAAAAAGTATTTTGCGGCTCCAGCATTGTAGGACCTATCAATTTTTATAGTGAAGTCCTCAACAACCCCTCCCGCTCGCTTTGCTATAAGTCCTGCTTGCTTGTTTCTCCATGTGATCCCATTTGAGCTCTCACTACTAATTGCGATACTGCAATGTAGATGGGAGAGTAATATTTGATTCATTATGACCTCCAGTCGGTCTATTGCATCACAGAGAGTAGGAGCCCCCTGTTCTCGAGCCAACTCTTATTCTCGTAACATTTCAGTATACCCTATCCTATAACTTACAGTGTGTGTCGATAATCATGTGCCTTTATATTCTGGTGTATAATAAATCTCATTGTAATATTTAATCCACATATCATTTCGTAGATATATGCAGAATCCCATTTCCTGTTGTTTATTGCAACAAATTTCTCTTTTTCCCCCCTGAGTAGATTACGATTTTTATTAAACTCTTGTCCATGTGCACTCCTTATTTTACCAACTAGCTGGGTTCACCATCGTTTTCTTTCGTTACCATTGCGCGTATAATTAATTAGGTGGTAGGCAAGGAGGGGGTCGAGTGCGTGTCTCGTTCTCATGAAAAATTCGTCAGAATTAAAGAATTACAAACTCTTCTCCACCCCGGCACCTTGCAGGTGTTCAATACGATACCGAGCGAGGTGGCGCAGTGGTTAGCACACTGGACTCGGATTCGGGAGGACGACGGTTCAATCCCGTCTCCGGCCATCCTGATTTAGGTTTTCCGTGATTTTCCCAAATCGCTTCAGGCGAATGCCGGGATGGTTCCTTTGAAAGGGCACGGCCGATTTCCTTCTCCATCCTTCCATCACCCGACCTTGCACTCCGTCTCTAATGACCTCATTGTCGACGGGACGTTAAACGCTAATCTCCTCCTCCTCCTCCTCCCTCAATACGATAAATTAAAAATGCATTGCTGTACCGTTAAGTATCGTAGGCCGCGCGGGATTAGCCGAGCGGTCTAAAGCACTGCAGTCATGAACTGTGCAGCTGATCCCGGTGGAGGATAGAGTCCTCCCTCGGGCATGGGTGTGTAAGTTTGTCTTCAGGATAATTTACGTTAAGTAGTGTGTAAGTTTAGGGGCTGATGATCTTAGCAGTTAAGTCCCATTAGATTTCACATGCATTTGAACATTTGAACAAGTATCGTAAATAGGTTATCTGAGGGAATAAAGAAGCATCTTACCTCTTTTTGTTGTGAAGTATTGTAAAGCTCTCAGTGACTCTCTAAAAGTTCCCAGTGATTAATTCTTATTCACTGAGATGAACTGCTTTCCCTCCAGAAGCGTCATTCTGTTTGGCCTAAAAACATTTTCTAAGATCACACAACAATTAAGTGAAACTTTTCCTTGTCCTTCATACAAAATGAATATCTGTAGCCTTCCTCCATCGAAACTGAGAGAAACGGTAGAGTGATTAAAGCATTAAGATCAAATGTGAGGAATGAGCAAAGCGACGTGCTAGTTATCACACCGAAGTGGCATTTCAGAGAGGCGGCAGTTCACGTATCTATCAAGGAATCCAGATTTAAGTATTCTGTGGATGGTTTCTTCGAAAAGGACACGACCCATTTCCTTCAACACCATTTCCCGATGTGAGTTTACGTATCGCCCCCAATTTCTTTGTCGCTGTCGACATTAATCCCAAATCTACGTTTCTTCTTCGAATTTAGGAAGACTGGGGTGAAACCACTTCGGGTAATCCAGATCGCTTTCTGTGGTTTCTCTCAGTCGCTAGAGATAAATGCAGGGATGGCTGCAGTGAAAAGGACGGAATTTAACCGCCGACGTTGCAAATGAAGTGTCTTTTTTTTTTTTTTTTTTTTTTTTTAAGAAAACCAGTTTCAGTGTGTTGTATTCCATATTCTAGCTTATATGAATTATTTTATGTGACATCTCCATATGAATGAGCATTCGTAAGCTCCATCCTGATACATGCGCCTAAAGAAGCCAATAACGCACTCTTGGTCCTATTTTATGATGTTCAGTGGTTTTCAACCTCTTATAGCTACCGCATTTACGTACACCACATAGCCTGCTCTTTAAGATATTTACTCATGCATTTGAAATTCACTGTTACAGAGCACGTTAAATCAATATTTCAAATATAGCTACGCTCATTTTTACTATACAGAGGTTTATTCTTTATTGTTGTTTCATTTCCACATTCTGACCATGGAAAAAAGGTGGTATGGAACTGGTACAACATGCTGGTGATCGGCCATAAACATTTCTACTCGTAAAAGTGATTTTAAGACGTTAAAAAGGTCAAGAATATTAAATGAATTTTAGTATTATTAAAATGAAACCTATATGTTGATACTATTAAAAAAACAACTTTTGTTATAATAATAAAATAATTTGTTATAATAATAAAATTGATGAAACATAAAACCAGAAAGACGTGCACGGAAGGGGTAATTTGGGAGAGGACAGATGTACATACAAATAGGCCTGTACACAGATATTTTTTGTTTTCTTAAATTACTTTCTTTAAAATACAGAGTATATGTATCTTCTGATGTTGAAACATTTCCTTAGAAAAATTTATGATGGCAGTGTTGGTAAACCTCTTAAATTATTTTATTTTCAAACAGCTGAGCAAAACTGAATGTACTCAGACATTTCTCTCTTCACTTATTCTCATCATCACTAAACTGTGAAACGCCCCCTTTGAACAATTATACATGACTGTGCTTAAACTGACACACATTATTTTTAGCGCAATGCAAGCTGACTTTCAAAAATCCCTACAAAAGAAGGCCCTGACTAACATTAAACTATACATTTCACAAATCACTTACTTCACAAAAATCTTCGTTACTCGAACTACTGCAATACAGCGGGCGCCACTACTGCCAGCTAAATAAAAGATTCAAACTACTGAAACTAACTACTGATAGGCATAGTTAGCAAATGAAAGATTTTGATAGAGAACAAACAATGTATTTACCTCAATAGTGTTCAAAAGTCATAATGTATATAGCAGTTCATGACATCCAGTCTTACAAATTTCAAAACTGCTCTCTCCCCACATCCACCACTGCTGGCGGCTCACCTCCAACTGCGCAACGCTATGCGCTGTTAATAGCCAACTGCCCAACACTACAATGGCAGACAACAATGCAAACTAGCCACAGACTGCACACAGCATAGTCAGTGATTTTCATACAGAGGTGGCGTTACCAATAAAAAAAACCTAAACAGCCTACTTACATAGCCCCCATGCTCCCCACAAAAAATTTTACAAATTGTTTTGGCAGTGGCCAATACAGATTTGAAATTTTTTTCAGAATTATAATTACAATAACAAAGAAATCAAATGCACACACTTATTGATACAATGTTGGTCAAAAGTTAAAATTTTGCTCACAGTCCATAAAGACAGTCCTGATCATTCATCACAGTAAAATTGCAGTGTCTTTTTTTCTTCTTTTTCTCAAAGTCTGAGCAGTAAAAGAAAATGCACACAGAAGTAGTGGATTTCCATGCAGTCTTGAAGTAGTAGTGTTGTCGTTCCAACGGAAAGACAGTGCTGACTTTTGACATGCTGACAGGTAATGGGCCACAACAGAGCAAACCCACAGCAGAGTCATTCGAAGTTTTGAAGAATATTGGTAGGTAGGTCATCACAGAGTAGACCCATTGTAGTCCTGGTAGAGATTACGGAATTGGCGGGCCACCAGAGGTGCAGACCCAGTGCAGTCCTTGTAGAAGTAATGGTATTGGTGAGTCATCAAAGATGCAGACCCACTGTAGTCCTTGTAGAAACGGCCAGCAGCCAACTGTTGCGACTGTGCAGGTGCACAATCACCATCAAAGAGTCTTGCAGAGAATATAGCAGGTCCATAAACCACCACTTGTGTACTCACAAAACTTTTTGGAATATCCTTAGAACCAGCAGTGCTGTTAACCAGTCCCTTGCTGAATTATCAACATACGCGCAAACACTATCAGTCCCTACTTCTCACATATTGTCCATATACTATGACCAACAGAAATGTGTGTTTACAAGTTACTTAATTTGCTGAACTGGTCAATTACAATATTATAACATGAGAATACAATAACAAAGGTACAAAACACATCATTAAAAACATAATAATACAGATAAAATTTGTAGTAGTGGGGGCTTTACAAAAGAACAGTAATACACATATGCATCAGTGTTACAGGAATTATGACATAAGTAAATATATAAAATAATGAGAATAGTTTTCGAAACATTAATTTCCCATATGAGCATTGAAACAAAACAGAACAAATAATGTCTAAACATCTTTACAAAGTAAATAACATATCTGAAAAAATCTACAACATAAAACTTATTAGCTAAACACATAAAGACAGGAAAAACGCAAATTCACATAGCGTAATAACACAAAAATACACGACAGGATTTGTTTTCAGTGTGACATTTGGTATTGCAGTCCTACCCAAAACTTCATTCCGTAGATATTTCCTCTTATTTCAACATTTGTTTCCACCAAAAATATCCTATCAAAGCATGCTTTCTGTATCTATATGTTCACATTTTTCTTACCACATTATTTATTTTCCGTTATCTTACCTCATCATTTCTTTCCAAGAAAATCCTACCTAAACCTGTTGTCCATAAACCCTACATTTTTGTTCATATCCTCTTTGAAAATACTTTTTTTGGCCAAACCATTTTCTTATAGCTTCTCAATGCATTTCTTCCAATTCATAGCAACTCATTCTCTTATATAGTCTACCCCCTCTTAAGCTAACTTAAATCTACTGAGCTCAGATGCTAAACTAAGGGACGAGGCCTTGCAGCAGCACAAAACAATTAACACAAACAGCAATGACAAAAAAATGCAAATTGGCAAAACAAGCAGCAGCAGCAAATGCAATAACTTATATCTAATTATGACAAAGCTCAAGCATAAAAAATATTACAGTAAAGATGGCCATGTCTAATACCTATGTCACATATTAACACTAGAGTGATGCACCACAATAACTTACTCTACCAAAAAAATTACCAAGTAGTTGAAAGGAAAATTATGTATGCAGTTACTGTTATTAATCCCTTCTTATTGTTCTTTCCGTTCCAAGTGCTCCTTTTTTGAAGAATATGGATCATAGAAATTATTATTTAATAGATCTGTTGACAGAAAGTGTTCACATTAGCAAATGCACTTAATTTTATTTTATAAAACCAACGCTGTAATACAGCTAGAAACCAGATATTAAACAAAATGAGCAATCTCTCAACTAGAAAGACAATAAATGTAAAATGTTTCTCATCATTTCATTAGGCATTTTAGTAAATATCATAAATTAAGAGCTCCACAATGTAATCATACGTTTTCAAGTTTGAGCGTGTCGTATTTGCGATGCTTTCGACAAAGAAATGTCAATAGTGAGGATAATGGCTTCCTTTTTTCTCATCCCGTGCCTCTGAAAGGCACACACTAATGGCTTTTTTACAAGTGACTGTTGCGCAGCTGGGTGCCCACGACACATTACATGAAGGTGTTCACTTAACTTTCTTACCGAAATATTTACGACACCAGTTTGCACTACAGTGACAGTCTCATATAAAAATTTCACAGGTCGAGAATTTGCGTTACAAATGTGTAGAAACAAAATCCTGTAAATATAACAGTGTTCAAAAAATTTTCGCCAGCATAGTGATACATTCAAGCATATACACACATTTCATAACTCTTAAAGTACGATTCTCGGTTTTCAACATCCTTTTTCACAAACCATAGTCCCTAACCACTACTCATTATTCCTTGCTTTATTACACATATACATATTCGTAGACACTTCTTCAATATTTCATCATAATAAATACGTAGCATAATCAAATTCCTCACATAGCATCAGCTTAAACATACCTCAGCAGCATAATACCCATCGTTGCCGTAATAATATCATAACACCTCAGTGAAATCTCAAAAAAGTCGTAGCTTTCTGCAATAATTTCAAAACCTAAAAAGAATTCTCTGCTCATTTCAATAGTGTCATCTAGCTCAAACGTACTTTAAAAATCATGATCTCATATCACATACATCATTCAAAGCCCTCATAGTATCACAATGGTTCCGAAAATTATATGAACAGTTCACAAAGTACAGACAAAATACAATTTCATAAGTGTGAAGTTATCCAACTATGTAATTACGTAAACATCTGTCACTGACATAGTAAAAAAATGTTTCTTTCTCTGTTAAATAATCAGATAGCTGTGTAATTCTGTGTTAGAGGAATATGGTACCGATGTGTAAAGCTGTATAAGCAAATACCATATTAGCTAGGGCTCCTTGTGCTTGCCAAACACATGGTACATGAAGTAAGCGTGTACTCCCCCTGAGGATTTATGTAATTATACACTCAGGTGTTACAGATTACAGCAATGGAATGAAATGTATCATGGAACACTTTCTCTGTAATTCAAAAACCTTTAAAAATAAATGTTTTAAGTACAAAATTAATCACTCAACTGCGTGTCCTGTAGCGCTAAATGTGCGTCTTGCTGTAAGATAATTCTGTGGAAGTGTCGTAGTTATCGTCCTCTGTAAGCAAAGTTCTGCTGAAGTCAATGTGCTTACCTCATCATAAACAAAAGTGAAATGCTATGCGTATAGAAATCGTAGCTATTACGTACCTTACCGTGATCAAAAAAAGTACTATAATGTAACGTATTGTTGTGCTACGAAAAAGGATGTCTCATTGTAGCTATACCACAAAAGTTACTACTAAAACATGTTTTACTTTCCAGAATAATACAGAAAAACTGTGCAGATATAAAACAGATACACAGCAAAAGTAACAATGTAACTTGTGTCACATATTAGTAGCGTCGTGATAAATTCGTTTAGCTGTCAAATACAGTAAACACTGTGTCATCTGGTATCTCTCAGAAAGTACTTCAAATAAAGAATGTATTTTCAAGTAAACCAAAATGTTGCATTAAAATCTCATTGGCAGTACCAGTATATGTTCGAAGTATGTGAGCCTTATAGTCGTTACGTAATCGTGCAACTAACAAGCAAGAATGTACACACACAATAACACTGTGTAGTCTGTTCATTATAACAATACACTCTTAAATACTGTCTAAATATGTTCCCTAGGTTCTAGACTGGATAGTGAACTTCAAAACATTGTTGCATGTTAACAGTTTCTAAGTCTGACAAAGCATCCTAGTAATGTAAAGTGAAAAATTTTATAGTAAAGACTAAGTTAAAAGCAGATTATCTCTCAATAAACGGTTTTACATGTGAAATGTGGTGCAATCTTTTACTCTTCGTAGTACGCAGAGTTTCAGTTTCAACGCAATTATCATGTGGTTACGTCGGTAAGGAACACTGGAATTTTTCTCAAGGTTAGCTTATGTTATTTTTCTCAAGGCCAGCCGGCGCACGTGGCTGCCTGCCAGTGCGAGTCATTATCTGTTATCTCTTTGCTGGCGCGCGTCGTTATTAGGATTAGGAGAGCTAACTTCTACAAATTCACCTTGTCGAGAGTGCCCTGCTCTGTTTGAATCTCGCCAGTTTTGATGCAATTCAAGTCTGTCGTTACGATTATGTCGTCTGTCGTCATGTCGGTAGTTCCTGTAGTTTCTTTCTTGTCTTTTTTGTTAAGTGGGGGAGAATTTCTCCCTGAATTATCACTGCACGGTGGACCGTTGCGTCTGAAGTTATTCTGTCTTCCTTGATAATAATTATTTTGGTTCCCATATTGTCTGTTCCTCTGATTGTCTCTGTGATAGTCATTACTGCGGAGAGGTGATCTTTCCCTGTAATTATTACTACTCTGCCAACGGTTGTCATACGGGTGGTGTCTGTTTTGGTCACGATTTGTGTTGTGAGAATAGCCTTGTCGTGTCCAGTTATTATTTCTTGCATCGCGGAATTGTGACGGATGTGACCTGTAATTGTTGTGTAATGTTTTCGCGTCCCGAGATTGTCAGTGTCGATTTCGAATTCTTGTAAGAGTCCCTGAAAAGCTTCAATGTCGTCTTTGCAACGTCCTGCCAAAATAATATTTCGTAAATGTTCAGATAATTTGATTAAGCAAATGTGGATGAGTTCTGAGGGGCTGTATGGGTTTGACAGGTACTGATTCTTGTGCAACATGTCTTCAAAATATTTCACAAGACTGGAGAATTCAGATTGTTCGAAATATTTCATCATTATGATGCTATGTTTTACTCGGCCTTGTGTAGCTTGAGAGCAATATGCTGAGAGGAAGGCATGATAAAATTCTCCTTCACTGTGACAATCGTGAATGACCGATCGCATTCTTTCTGCTGGTTCATTCTCTAAGTAGCCACACATAAATTCTAATCTGTGCTCGAATGACCAGTTGGGAGGAGAACAATGAGAGAATTGATGAAGCCATGCTTGTGGATGAATGTCGTTGCCGGAATTCTTAAATGTTTTGAATTTACGTGTAGTAATGAATAGCTTATAGTCAAAATCATCATGTCGGCAAGTCGCACATCGCTCATTGTTACGTCGTTTCGGCGGTTCCATCTCAAACTTAAATGCACCTTGCCAATTTCTTTCATATTTTCCGAAGTGTCCTGTGTTATTATTTTGTGGTTGTTCCGTATTTCTATGTCCCTCTTCCCGTACTGGAACGCGAGTGTCCTCTGAAATATGTAATTCTTGTATTACTTTTGCCAACTGATCTTGTACTTCCCGGATTTCTCTTTTGTACAGTGTACTGATTTGATTTTGATTTTGTTTGAATTTTCTAATTTGTTCATATGCTTCAGTGTCAGTGAAGGCTACAGGTCTTGTGTCATTCAGATCATCATCTACCATTGTAGATAAGTTAGTGAACTGATCTGAAAGTTCGGCTACTTTATCCGATAGTGAAATTATTTCCTCTGTGTGGTTTTCCGAACCACGTTTCAGAGTGTCCATTTGTGTTGAAATCGTATCTACTATGTCCTTTAAGTTTTCCTGAGTTTTTGCAAGTTGCGTAACCGAATCGGTAGATGCAATTGAGTCAATTTTAACTTGCAAGGTGTCGTGATTTTCACGAACAATAGTTTGCAGCTCTTTTATGGTTGCTTCGTGATTCTGTAATGCATTTTCACGATGCGAAAAAATAGATTGGAAATGCTCACAAATTTGTGTTTTTACGTCATTACAGACTTTTTGACATTTCGATTCAATGTTATGTAACTCAGTAGTTAAATCTTCACGTGTTTGTTCAAGTGTGGTGTCTAACTTTTGAAGCTTTTGCTGTGTTTGTCTCTGTTGTTGTTCCCCTGTGTCTAACTTTTGAAGATTTTGTTCCGTTGTGTCTAACTTTTGAAGATTTTGTCCCATTTGTTTCTGATTTTGCTCAAGCGTTGTGTCTCACTTTTGTAGCCTTTGTCCCATTTGTTGCATTAACTGTAATAACAGTGCACTGGTGTCTGAAACATGTTCCTCAATACTATTCGGCAGTGCATTTGAACCGGCAATATTCGCATTTTGAAAAGCCGAAAATGTGTCTTGATTTATGTGAGAAAACGGTGAGGACGCAAAACCTGAATCTACAGTATTTGCAAGATTGTGTCCTGTCGTTTCGGATTCCTGAGGCGAGCTGTTGCCGACCGATCGATCGATAGTGCTTCCCTGTTCACTAATTGTTTCACTGCCTACACCATTATTTGCCGCCCGCTCCATTTCCCTATGCACAGTTACCAAATTACCACTTTAAATGTCTGTTAATTCATTACGCAGTGGTGCTGATACGCTACGCTCGTCGTCACTATTATTTCTCAGTTTACTTTGGAGCCTAGTGTTACGTTTTTCACACGCCATTATTGTCACAATATTTCACACGATAACACAGAAAAGGACAATTTGAAGAGCAAAAATAAGAGAACACATTAACATAGCAGTGAAAATAATATCTAGTTAATTGCAAGCGCTGCTGCGAAATACTTGGTGCAAATATACATGCATTCCACAACTGTTTTACTGTACAACAATGAAAGACTGCAACTACAAACGAGATTCTCTGTACAATTACACGCTAGCAATAAACAAAAGCTACACTAATCACACAAACTACAAGAAAAAATCAGCAGATTCCAGTGCGGTATCCTCGCCTAAGGATCGGCATATGAAACGTTCCCTTAGAAAAATTATACATGACTGTGATTAAACTGACACACATTATTTTTAGCGCAACGCAATCTGACTTTCAAAAATCCCTACAAAAGAATGGCCCTGACTAACATTAACCTATACGTTTCACAAATCACTTACCTCACAAAAATCTTCATTACTCGAATTACTGCAATACAGCGAGGGCCACTACTGCCAGCTAAATAAAAGATTCAAACTACTAAAACTATGGTTAGCAAATGAAAGATTTTGATAGAGAACAAACAATGTATTTACCTCAATAGTGTTCAAAAGTCATAAGGTATATAGCAGTTCATGACATCCAGTCTTACAAATTTCAAAACTCCGCCATCTCTCTCCCCACATCCACCAGTGCTGGCAGCTCACCTCCAACTGCGCAACGCTACATGCTGTTAACAGCAAACTGCCCAACACTACAATGGCAGACAACGATGCAAACTAGCCACAGACTGCTCTTAGCACAGTCAGTGATTTTCATACAGAGGTGGCGTTACCAATAAAAAAAGCTAAACAGCCTACTTACAACTGACATAACAATATTTTTAGCGCAATGCAATCTGACTTTCAATAATCCTTACAAAAGAATGGCCCTGACTAACAATAACCTATACCTTTCATAATCACTTACTTCACAAAAATCTTCGTTACTCGAACTACTGCAATACAACGAGCGCCACTACTGCCAGCTAAATAAAAGATTCTAAGTACTGAAGGAACTAACTACTGATAGGAATAGTTAGCAAATGAAAGATTTTGATAGAGAATAAACAATGTATTTACTTTAATAGTGTTCAAAAGTGATAAGGTATTATATATATATATATATATATATATATATATATATATATATATATATATATAATACCTTATGACTGTTGAACACTATTAAAGTAAATACATTGTTTAATAGTATTACTGTCTCTGATGGACACACGTCCAGATCATCCGCTCTCAAAATTCTGCCATCTCTCTCCCCACTTCCACCTCTGCTGGTGGCTCACCTTCAACTGTGCAACGCTACGTGCTGTTCACATCCAACTGCCTGACACTACAATAGCGAATATTTCAACAATGCCAACCAGCCACAGACTGCACACAGCACAGCCAGTGATTTTCATACAGAGTGCTACGTGGCGTTACCAACATAAAAACTTAAACAGCCTACTTACAATGTGAAACCAGTTCCATTTTGATGCACATGCTGTTTTCATTACTTTTACAATCCAGAGGTTTCATGATGTCTTACTGGTGCCATACTTTCTTGTTTCCTTGAGAAAGGAGGTGTTAAAGATTGATACAAACCCATAAACAACAACATTACAAATTCAGAAATCTGCAACCAGTAACTTTTTTGAAACAGTTATTCATTCCATAAACCGGTTTTCGAATTTTTTCATGCTCATCTTCATTTCAAAGCGTAGTGCTGGGTGCTGGTTCTGTGTCAAGATGAAGGAATATGCTTCAGTGCATCGACGTGAGTAATGTTTGTATTGCATCAAGAAAGGAATCCTGTATTTACTGCCACAGTACAGATGGCTTTGTTGTTAATACTGATCCATCAGCTTCCACTGTGATGGACAATTGGTTACACATCACTGACTGTTTATATTAGATTTACTTTCATTCCAATTGATCCATAATGAGGAGGTCCTCCAGTATGTAGAACATGCCAGAAAAACAACAATACATGACAAATATTTACATCTGAAACAATGAAGCTATTGTACCATTCCACAGGTCCCAAGTGGAATGATCGTTATTTTTTAATGAACACTATATGAAAGAATCATTTTACAAATACTAATGCACTGAATTTAAAATAAAAAAGTTTTTTTGTTTATTTACAAGGTAATAAACGTGTAATACAACTACTATAATACTTATTTACAAAGAACACATCACTGTACTGAAACTGTGCAGAAGTTATATTGTGCTTATATATATATACACACTACTAAGAAATTCATCAATGGAGTAGAAGGAGTTGGCCACCAATAAATCCTTTAGGCTTCTCTTAAACTGAATTTCATTGGTTGTTAAGCTTTTTACGGCTGCTGGCAAGTTATTGAAAATGAGTGTTCCTGAATAATTCATACCTTTTTGTACAAGACTAAGTGACTTTAAATCCTTGTGAAGATTATTCTTATTTCTAGTATTGATTCCATGAATAGAGCTGTTGGTTTGAAAAAGTGATATATTTTTAATGACAAATTTCATTGTTGTTGTTGTCTTCAGTCCTGAGACTGGTTTGATGCAGCTCTCCATGCTACTCTATCCTGTGCAAGCTGCTTCATCTCCCAGTACCTACTGCAACCTACATCCTTCTGAATCTGTTTAGTGTACTCATCTCTCGGTCTCCCTCTACGATTTTTACCCTCCACGCTGCCCTCCAATGCTAAATTTGTGATCCCTTGATGCCTCAAAACATGTCCTACCAACCGATCCCTTCTTCTAGTCAAGTTGTGCCACAAACTTCTCTTCTCCCTAATCCTATTCAATACCTCCTCATTAGTTACGTGATCTATCCACCTTATCTTCAGTATTCTTCTGTAGCACCACATTTCGAAAGCTTCTATTCTCTTCTTGTCCAAACTAGTTATCGTCCATGTTTCACTTCCATACATGGCTACACTCTAAACAAATACTTTCAGAAACGACTTCCTGATACATAAATCTATATTCGATGTTAACAAATTTCTCTTCTTGAGAAACGCTTTCCTTGCCATTGCCAGTCTACATTTTATATCCTCTCTACTTCGACCATCATCAGTTATTTTACTTCCTAAATAGCAAAACTCCTTTACTACTTTAAGTGTCTCATTTCCTAATCTAATTCCCTCAGCATCACCCGATTTAATTTGACTACATTCCATTATCCTCGTTTTGCTTTTGTTAATGTTCATCTTATATCCTCCTTTCAAGACACTGTCCATTCCGTTCAACTGCTCTTCCAAGTCCTTTGCCGTCTCTGACAGAATTACAATGTCATCGGCGAACCTCAAAGTTTTTACTTCGTCTCCATGGATTTTAATACCTACTCCAAATTTTTCTTTTGTTTCCTTTACTGCTTGCTCAATATACAGATTGAATAACATCAGGGAGAGGCTACAACCCTGTCTCACTCCTTTCCCAACCACTGCTTCCCTTTCATGGCCCTCGACTCTTATTACTGCCATCTGGTTTCTGTACAAATTATAAATAGCCTTTCGCTCCCTGTATTTTACCCCTGCCACCTTTAGAATTTGAAAAAGAGTATTCCAGTCAACATTGTCAAAAGCTTTCTCTAAGTCTACAAATGCTAGAAACGTAGGTTTGCCTTTTCTTAATCTTTCTTCTAAGATAAGTCGTAAGGTCAGTATTGCCTCACGTATTCCAACATTTCGACGGAATCCAAACTGATCCTCCCCGAGGTCTGCATCTACCAGTTTTTCCATTCGTCTGTAAAGAATTCGCGTTAGTATTTTGAAGCCGTGGCTTATTAAACTGATAGTTCGGTAATTTTCACATCTGTCAGCACCTGCTTTCTTTGGGATTGGAATTATTATATTCTTCTTGAAGTCTGAGGGTATTTCGCCTGTCTCATACATCTTGCTCACCAGCTGGTAGAGTTTTGTCATGACTGGCTCTCCCAAGGCTGTCAGTAGTTCTAATGGAATGTTGTCTACTCCGGGGGCCTTGTTTCGACTCAGGTCTTTCAGTGCTCTGTCAAACTCTTCACGCAGTATCGTATCTCCCATTTCGTCTTCATCTACATCCTCTTCTATTTCCATAATATTGTCCTCAAGTACATCGCCCTTGTATAAACCTTCTATATACTCCTTCCACCTTTCTGCCTTCCCTTCTTTGCTTAGAACTGGGCTGCCATCTGAGCTCTTGATATTCATACAGGTGGTTCTCTTCTCTCCAAAGGTCTCTTTAATTTTCCTGTAGGCTGTATCTATCTTACCCCTAGTGAGATAAGCCTCTACATCCTTACATTTGTCCTCTAGCCATCCCTGTTTAGCCATTTTGCACTTCCTGTCGATCTCATTTTTGAGACGTTTGTATTCCTTTTTGCCTGCTTCATTTACTGCATTTTTATATTTTCTCCTTTCATCAATTAAATTCAACATTTCTTCTGTTACCCAAGGATTTCTAGCAGCCCTCGTCTTTGTACCTACTTTATCCTCTGCTGCCTTCACTACTACATCCCTCAGAGCTACCCATTCTTCTTCTGCTGTATTTCTTTCCCCTATTCCTGTCAATTGTTCCCTTATGCTCTCTCTGAAACTCTGTACAACCTCTGGTTCTTTCAGTTTATCCAGGTCCCATCTCCTTAATTTCCCACATTTTTGCAGTTTCTTCAGTTTTAATCTACAGGTCATAACCAATAGATTGTGGTCAGAGTCCACATCTGCCCCTGGAAATGTCTTACAACTTAAAACCTGGTTCCTAAATCTCTGTCTTACCATTATGTAATCTATCTGATACCTTTTAGTATCTCCAGGGTTCTTCCACGTATACAACCTTCTTTCATGATTCTTAAACCAAGTGTTAGCTATGATTAAGTTGTGCTCTGTGCAAAATTCTACTAGGCGGCTTCCTCTTTCATTTCTTAGCCCCAATCCATATTCGCCTACTATGTTTCCTTCTCTCCCTTTCCTGCACTCGAATTCCAGTCACCCATTACTATTAAATTTTCGTCTCCCTTCACTATCTGAATAATTTCTTTTATTTCATCGTACATTTCTTCAATTTCTTCATCATCTGCAGAGCTAGTTGGCATATAAACTTGTACTACTGTAGTAGGTGTGGGCTTCGTATCTATCTTGGCCACAATAATGCGTTCACTATGCTGTTTGTAGTAGCTTACCCGCATTCCTATTTTCCTATTCATTATTAAACCTACTCCTGCATTACCCCTATTTGATTTTGTGTTTATAACCCTGTAGTCACCTGACCAAAAGTCTTGTTCCTCCTGCCACCGAACTTCACTAATTCCCACTATATTTAACTTTAACCTATCCATTTCCCTTTTTAAATTTTCTAACCTACCTGCCCGATTAAGGGATCTGACATTCCACGCTCCGATCCATAGAACGCCAGTTTTCTTTCTCCTGATAACGACATCCTCCTGAGTAGTCCCCGCCCGGAGATCCGAATGGGGGACTATTTTACCTCCGGAATATTTTACCCAAGAGGATGCCATCATCATTTAATCATACAGTAAAGCTGCATGTCCTCGGGAAAAATTACGGCTGTAGCTTCCTCTTGCTTTCAGCCGTTCGTAGTACCAGCACAGCAAGGCCGTTTTGGTTAACGTTGCAAGGCCAGATCAGACAATCATCCAGACTGTTGCCCCTGCAACTACTGAAAAGGCTGCTGCCCCTCCTCAGGAACCACACGTTTGTCTGGCCTCTCAACAGATACCCCTCCGTTGTGGTTGCACCTACGGTACGGCCATCTCTATCGCTGAGGCACGCAAGCCTCCCCACCAACGGCAAGGTCCATGGTTCATGGGGGGGAAATTTCATTAAAGAGTAAATATATTGGGAAGCAGTAGTTAGTATCCCTGGTTCCCTAAACAGGCTTCTGTAGGATGTTCTTGAGTTCACACCACGTATAACTCTTACTGTACGTTTTTGTGCCCAGAAAGCTTTAGCTTGGCTTGATGAATTACCCACATGACTTTTATGTATTCATATACGCACCATAGTTATGGAAGTTACTAGATTATGTCATAAATTGATTATATAAACCAGTTTTACATGTTAATAGAATGGAGTCTTTTAAGAATTCGCTAAAACTTTTTACAAAAATTTGTTGTTTGAAGATCACTATGGTTTCTGATTTGGATTATGCTTTATATATAAACAACGGTGTTTTGAGAACTCCTCCTTTTCATTAGTGTATTAACAGTTACTTCATACTGTAAAGGCATTTGCTTTACACAGGTCAATTCCACAATGCATTACATCAGTGCCATCAGCAGAAACGGGCTGTTAGGAAGAATTTTTTGCTACAACACAAATGCTCAAACAGTTAGGTCTGTATATTTTGATCGTGTACATTCATTACAGATGTAAGGGATCATATTCTAGGGGACGCACACCAGACCAAAACTGCTATCAAGAAAAAAGGCAACTGTAAGAATAATTGAACAAGCAGGCAGCAGAAAACCATGTAAACCTTTTTTTTTAAGAATTCAAACCTTCTCCTGAGGTGATATATTGGAAGTAGTTATGCATGTTGAAAATTTATGCTGCGGTAAAGAAACATTATTCTTCAAAATAGAACTATTCGCGATTACAGTAGCAGGCCAAACAGTGACATTTTTTGCTTGTCTTTCCAACACCACGCTGTGCCTATCAAATGTATATCATGGAGGAAGAAAACTGTATAAAAAAATTACTTAGATATGTAAAATCTCTGTCTCAACGATATATCTTCAAAAAATCTGCTGCAAAACTACTTTTATTGAGTTTGTCATTGACTTGCGGGTGAAATCGTGTAATTCACTTTTTCAGCTTATAAATGTACAAATGCAGAGGTGACTGAAGTCATGGGACAGTTATATGCATATATGGTGGTTGGCAAAGTAGAAAATGGCAGTGCTTTGGTGGAGCTGTCATTTGTATTCGGATGATTCACGTGAAAAGGAGTCCGACGTATGGCCGCAAGATGGGAATTAGCAGACTTTGCACTGGAATGGAAGCATCAGACGATCCATTTCGGAAATCGTTAGAGAATTCAGTTTTCCGAGATCCACAGAGTCAAGAGTGAACCGAGAGCAGCAAATCTCAGTCATTACCTCTCACCACTGTCAACGTAGAGGCCGGCGGCCTTCAGTTAACGACCAGCAGAAGCTGCGTTTATGTAGAGTTGTAAGTGCCAACAGACAGGCGTGAAATAACCGCAAGCACCAATATGGGACATAACGAGAACGTATCGCTTAGTACAGTGCGGCGAAATATTTCGTTGTTGGCCCATGGCAACGGACGACCGCACAACATCGACTGCAGCGCCTCTCCTGGGCTCGTGACCATATCAGTTGGACCCCAGACGACTGTAAACCGTGGCCTGGTCAGATGAGTTCCAATTTCAGTCGGTAAGAGCGGATGGCACGGTTCGAATGTTCCGTACACCCTACGAAGCCATGGACCCAAGTTGTCGAGAACGCACTGTGCAGGCTGGTGGTAGCTCCGTAATGGTGTGGGCTGTGTTTACGTGGGATGGAGTGGGTCCTCTGGTCGAACTGAACCTATCATTGACTGGAAACTGTTATGTTCGGCTACTTGGAGACTATATGCTGACATTTATGGACTTTCTGTCCCCAGAAAACGCTGTAAGATATGTGGACGACAATATGCCGTGTAGAGTATCTCGCAGGACACTACCTAACGAGACTGGCGGATGAGCGAGACCCTCGTCGAATCCACGTGGTAGACTAAGGCGACCGTCGGCTCGTACAGTGGTATGCCCGAGTGCAGTTTTTAGGCGATTCGCAACACTCTTTTCGCAAAATGTTACGCTCATAGCCATCTGTGGTTATAGCGTACGGAACTTCTAAAAGAAAACACATATGACCATAAATCCTCCGCCGGCCGCTGTGGCCGAGCGATTCTACGAGCTTCAGTCTGGAACCGCGCTGCTGCTACGGTCGCAGGTTCGAATCCTGCCTCGGGCATGGCTGTGTTTGATGTCCTTAGGTTAGTTGGGTTTATGTAGTTCTAAGTCTAGGGGACTGATGACCTCAGAAGTTAAGTATCATAGTGCTTAGAGCCATAAATTATCCCGTTGACTTGCCAGATAGTTAATTACACGTCCACTCGTGACGGTTATACCCGTTAAATACGCATTTTATCAGTTACGTTATTTTCCTACTCTAGGTGACGTCAGCAGATAAGGCGTAACACAGCTGTTCAGTGGCGCGTAACTTCAATCTCCTACTTCACAAGCCGTCGCAGTCAGTGGGTGTGCGACTCCGTTGAACAGAAGTCTCTTTGCAGGGATGGGGAAAGACATCGACAACGGCGAACTGCAAACATTAGAGGTACTGTGGAACTTTTACCCACGTACAATACATCAAACGCTTCCTCCATTACGTGTTTACATATTTGCACACGGTCAGGATTAAAAAGAAAAATTTTCTAATGCAAGCTGTTCGTTTCGAAGAGTGGCATCCAATGACACCAAACTCGACCCTCGTGCCCCACCTCCAAGGGTGTGACGTGACAGATGGCGCTGTAATCGACAAAAGTCAAAATGGGTAAAAAGCTGTTGAAAAGTGGTATCATCTCAAGAAATACACATCAGATTATAGTCCCCGGTCGTTATAAATGCAATTATTTTCAAATATTTAACGTGAAACCGGATTTTTTAGGCAAAAGTACTTTACTTCTGGACAAATCGCACTATATTCAGAAATTTCGCAAATAAGTGTTCTGCATATGTTGCGTGTGCACAAATTCGATTGGCATCACTTATCGTTGCATAAGAACATAACAACTACAGCGGGACGACTTTCAGAATCGCTTGAACGTTTACAGTTGAATACGACAACAACTAACAGCCTATGTAGATTTCACTTCACAGATACTTTCCTCTGGTGAATCAAATCGCCAAATGAATAGGCATAACAGCCGTCATTGGTAAGAGAATAATCCGCTTTAACTAAAGCAAGTCGAGCATCATATGTGAAAGAAATTACACCAAAAATGTGGACCAAGTAATTGTGTTTCGGAGAATCAAGTCTTTTTTTTGCTATAAAACCGGTTTCTTATTGAAGGTTTTAGCATAACACACTTTCCACCTCCTGGGATCCTGATCTGATGGATATTTAAACAGTTTTTAATGCAAATCCATTTTTGTCGATTACAGCACTATCTATAACGGACTCAAAAAATTTTTTATGCAAAAGTTACGTATTTTTCCTGAAGAATCCGGAACAGAAACTGGGGTTCCTTTTCACTATTTCAAACTTGACCCCCTCCCCCCCTCTCCCCCCTTCCACCCAGGGGCAGGGGGATCGAGTGTGGTGTCAGTGGATGTCCCCCGTCGAGACGAACAACTTTGATTCCAAACTTTCTTAAACCCAGTTTTTAGTTTACCGCATATTTCCATAAGTATATTTATATTCCTCAGCCTCCATAGCCTGCAAGCTACTAACAGCTTGCGGCGAAAAGTACTTCGTAGCAACATCCCATTAGTGCCGTGCGTTGCCATATGGCAATATTTGTAACACTTTTTTAAAATCGTTGATTCCAAGACATCAACGAAGCGAGAGTGTTAGCAGCATTGGATTCCGTTCCGTGAGACTGTAAAGATCACTACAATGCAACAGTTTTAACAATACATTTAAATTCTGTGGCGTAAGCAGTGTTGGAAGTCGTTTTTTGCTGAATGACGAAGAAAAATGGAGTATAAGTCCGAGTAAGTATGTTTTACACAGTAACTTACGATATATAATTTGGTTTTTTAGTATGGTTGTGCTTTAAATACTCAAATATATATTCTTTGGAGGTTATTGCTTGCAGTGAAATAAATTACGTTCATTTACGCCGTTTGAACGACGGTGTTGCCATATGGCAACGCTAGGCGCTTGTACCAGGCAAAAGGGTTTCTCGCTTGCTGAGGCGCTAGAGATTCCTTATAATGATGATATTGAAGGTGATGTGTTTGTTGAGCCCCCAGATGCGAATAGAGAAGAATGATGGATTATTGTATGTGCAGTGGCTGGACAACTCAGTTGCAATGATCTCTTCTTCATGTGGTGCACAAGAAGTAGGCCAAGTCAAGAGATTCTCGCAACTAAAAAAGCGAAATGTGGTGACTCCCAGACCAAAACTGGTAGACAAATATAATACATATATGGGAGGTACTGATCAGGTGGATCAGAATCTAGCATGCTATCGCATTGAATAAGAAGCAAGAAATGGTACTGGTGTCTCTTTACATGGATGTTAGATGTCGCCATACAAAAGAGTTGGATTTTGTATAATACAGCAAGAAACCAAACTATTTCTCAGCTTCATTTCAAGAGAGAAGTAGCAACAGTGTACTTGCGAAGACACCAAGCTTTACCAAAAGGAGCCTGGAGACGATCTGCATCAAGGGCATGTTCTGACAGCTGCATATCAGATTCAGTTAGGTTTGATAAGACTGACCACCTCGTCCAGCGCACAGAAGGAAAGAAGAATAAATGGTGTGCACACGAGGAGTGTAAATCTATTGTGAGAACAATGTGTTTGAAGTGTAATGTCGGATTGTGTATTGACTGTTTTATTCCATTTCATGTAAAATAATGCTGAGTTCAAGGTTTGATTTTTGATTATTAATTGTACTGTGTTATAAAGTATCAATTGTATGACGAAGACTGAATAATAAATTTGCACAAAACTTGTATGTGTAATAAGAAATTTCAATAACCTACTTATTATAGTTGAAGTTGTAATCCATATAAATTTAGGTAGTGAAACCACCTGGTGAAAGCCATATGGCAACATCAAATATCTCGCTAATGGCGGTAATGACTTTCGTCAAAACAACACTGTTGTGTAATTTATGCCTTTCACAGACATAATAACGCATTTAAAAAAAAAAAAACGAAAAAATTAATTCCGGCGCTAATGGGTTAACAGTTTCCAGTCCTCTTTGACATGCGTGTTGAGCGAGGGAGAAATGACTGTCTGTATGCTTCCCTAAGCACCCGTATCTCTCTCCTCTTTTTCTCATCATAGCAACGCGAGATCTGTGACGGTGACAGCAAGCCCGTTTCCGATTTTTCTCGCAAGATTATCACCCTAGCTACACGTAAAAATTTGAGAGAAACTGAATAACTTTCTGTGACATTAATTATTTATCGTATTGCTTTTGACAAATTGAAAAAATAAATAAGTACACAGAATATACAGCCTACAATATCCTAGTATAAACCTAAAACATTAGAGACAAACATCTAGAGCATTTATGTAAACTGTCCACTTTAGAGTCGGCAGCACGAAGTCTTCTCGTCGGCCATCGTGTGATCTTGTGGGGCATTCTTCTGTGATGAGTCTGATGGTCTGTGGTTCTCCGTAGTCAGAAGAAGGGATGGCTGCTTACGCAATTTCCGTAAAAGAATATAAACATCTCCCACGTTGAGTTCTAACTCCGTTTAGGATTGACCATGTTCAGCATGGCAAGTCAAATTACTGTTGTTCTTGAATGATAGTATTTTTTGTTCTCTATTCCATTCCTGCGTCCATGCTTTGGTAAGGTGAAACTCATATTTCACAGCGACCTTTTCTATTTTTGTAGGTAATACTCTACAGAAAATTCAGTTGTGGTTTGCGTCATCAGTATCTTGATGTATTGGTCGATTTTTATTGTCGCCGACGTTCTTTTGACTCGTTCCTGAGAGCATTTATGCGTCGTAGTTGACGAGTTGCAGTGTGGCTTAATGCTTGTGGCCATTCTGTAGGTGTTGACTTGATGACACCAGAAATCTTCATCATGCTGTTGTTTACCAAAACGTCTGTTTTTTGTGCATATGGACAAACTGGTGCAGCAAAATCTGCACTTGAGAAAACTGGCCTCTGAGCAGAGAAACGTAGGTTGGATGCCGATGCTCCCCAGATTGTAATACACATCTTTTGGATGAAGTTATTTAGTGTTTCCAGTTTTTCGTTTGTTTTTGATAGATGGTCTCTAAAAGAGAGGAGTCTATCTGCGGTTACCCCAAGATACTTAGGTATTGTACTGCAGGTGTAGTGTTTTCAAATTGTGCGTTGAGCTTTGATGGAATTCCGTTGGAGTCACCATTTGGGAAAGTTCTTTCACAGTACAATTAAGTCTCCGTTAGATTTTTCTCCTGATTGTTGAATCTGAAACATTACCTTCGAAAAATTACTGAATTACTGTGCTGATTAACCTCTTACGTTATTAGATTTTCAAACAGCTGAGCAAAACTGAACGTACTCAGACACTTCTCTCTTTACTTATTCTGATCAACACTAAACTGTCACACACTATTTTTAGCGCAACGCAATCTGACTTTCAAAAATCCCTACAAAAGAATGTCCCTGACTAATAATAACCTATACCTTTCATGAATCATTTACCTCACAAAAATCTTCTATTCGAACTACTGCAATAGAGCGAGCGCCAATACTAACAGCTAAATAAAAGATTCTAACTACTGAAGGCACTAACTATTGATAGTCATAGTTAGCAAGTGAAAGATTTTGATAGAGAACAAAAAATGTATTTACCTTAATAATGCTCAAAAGTTCATGATTTCCAGTATTACAGATTTACTCTTTCTGGCGAATACACGTCCAGATCGTCTGCTCTCAAAACTCTGCCACCTGCTGGCGGCTCACCTCCAACTGCGTAGCGCTACCCGCCGTTCACATCCAACTGCCCAACACTACAATAGCGAATTTTACAACAATGCCAACCAACCACAGACTGCACACAGCACAGCCAGTGATTTTCATAGAGAGCGCTACGTGACGTTACTAACATAAAAACCTAAACAGCCTACTTAAACCTTATCAATGAACGAAACAGGGCACATTGACGAAATGAAAGAATCGAACATGTATTCGGAACGTTTCCAGCATTTTGACAGAATGTTTCAAAAGTGTTTCGATATTGTATTAGACAAAGGACAGCATTCAAAACTTAAATATTGCTGATTTTGTAAGAGAGATTCGAGATATTAGGGCACGTTTGCTTCCGAAATCTGATAATTCGTAAATATTTCACTGCTGTAGAGCATAAATTACTCGTTAAGGACATTGTTTCCCACCATGTGATACAGATTTGCCCGTTACTGGTAATAGAGGAACGAAATATCCCTTCACCCAACTACACCTTGTTGCAAGTACCCAGTCGTCGGCGTAACCTAACTTCCTTGGTTTTGTTTTTTGGATGTCTGCTTCGTATAAGCAGAAGAGACATGGAGCAAGGAGCGATCCTTGTGGTAGATATTTTTAATTTACACTTGTGTCCAAAATTAAAACGACAAATCGTTATTCGCCCTCTCGCGTCTATTTCTCAATATAATCATACAAAGTGTCAACCAGATATCCGTACGATCTCGTTCTGCACAGAAGACGGCATCCTGGTCAATGGACAACCATGTCATCGATGGGTTTTTCTACGTCCGCCCTTTTAACTGGAGGTCTTGGTCTCCATGGCCGTTCACTATTGTAAGGAAATGAAGCCCCTACAGCCGTCTTTATGAACTTATTTATTGTGTGGCTACCAGTTTCGGCGCACCAGTGCGCCACCTTCAGAACTTAGTTGACGCTGATAACCGCTTCGGCATCAACTAAGCTCTGAAGGTGGCGCACTGGTGCGCCGAAACTGGTAGCCACACAATAAATAAGATCATAAGGACGGCTGTAGGGGCTTCATTTTCTTACAGTGCCAGTGACGACATCAGGGCACTTGTGAAACGAGGCAGTGTTCGCCGGCTAGTCCCACATCCACAGTCGCTGTGTACACAGTCACAGACTGTGCAGTATGGCGCAGAGGAGATGCCTACCAGACTCTCTGCGGTGGAGAAACACAGAAAGAACGGAGGCAGGACGGTCGCAAACTGATGTGTCCCGAGGGCTCAGTGTGAACCGTTGTGTTGTTTCTCGGCTGTGGCGACAGTTTATACAGACCGGAACTGTGTTCCGAAGACCAGTGCAGGGACACCCACGCGTGACTTCAGAAGAGGACTGTCATTTGGCTATAGGCCTACATCTCTGACATCGATCTGTTGTAGAATTTTAGAACTCGCTTTATTTGTTCATGAGACCAGAAAATATTAGATACAGGCTCCCAGGTAGATGCTGTTTTCCTTGACTTCCGGAAGGCGTTCTATACAGTTCCGCACTGTCGCCTGATAAACAAAGTAAGAGCCTACGGATTATCAGACCAGCTGTGTGGCTGGATTGAAGACTTTTTATCAAGTAGAACACAGCATGTTGTTCTCAATGGAGAGACGTCTACAGACGTTAAAATAACCTCTGGCGTGCCACAGGGGAATGTTATGGGACCATCGCTTTTCACAACATATATAAATGACCATTAGATCGTGTCGGAAGTTCCATGCGGCTTTTGTAGTGTACAGAGAAGTTGCAGCATTAGAAAATTGCAGCCAAAAGAGCAAGATCTGCAGCAGATAGGCACTTGGTGCATGGAGTGGCAACTGACCCTTAACATAGATAAATGTAATGTATTGCGAATACATAGAAAGAACGATCCTTTATTGTATTATTATATGATAGCGGAACAAACACTGGTAGCAGTTACTACTGTGAAATATCTGGGAGTATGCGTACGCAACGTTTTGAAGTGCAATGATCATATAAAATTAATTGCTGGTAAGGTGGGTGCCAGGTTGAGATTCATTGGGAGAGTCCTCAGAAAATGTAGTCCATCAACAAAGGAGGTGGCTTACAAGACACTAGTTCGATCTATACTTCAGTATTGCTCATCAGTGTGGGATCTGTACTAGGTCGGGCTTACAGAGGAGATAGAGAAGATCCAAAGAACAGCGGCGCGTTTCGTCACAGGGTTATTTGGTAAGCGTGATAGCGTGACGGAGATGTTTAGCAAACTCAAGAGGCAGACTGCAAGAGAGGCGCTCTGCATGGCGGTGTAGCTTGCTGTCCAGGTTTCGAGAGGGTAAGTTTCCGGATGAGGTATCGAATATATTGCTTCCCTCTACTTATACCTCCCGAGGAGATTACGAATGTAAAATTAGAGAGATTTGAGCGCTCACGGAGGCTTTCCGGCAATCGTTCTTCTCGCGAACCATACGCGACTGGAACAGGAAAGGGAGGTAATGACAGTGGTACGTAAAGTGCCCTCCGCCACACACCGTTGGGTGGCTTGCGGAGTATAAATGTAGCTATAGATGTAGATGTAGATGTAGAAGACGACAGTACCGCTTTAGTACTGCACTGTAACTGGCATGTGATCTCGCAGCATCCACTGGAATTGTTGTATCGAGGTAAACGGTGAGCAGAAGGCTTGGGCAAAGTGGCAATTATTGTCGGACACCTGCAGTATGACGCGTCTTCACAGAAGGGATCGTCTAGGGTGGAGCCATCAACATGGCTCTTGGGCGGTCGAACAGTGGGCCAGTATTGTTTTCATAGCTGAGTCCCGATTTAGCCTGGAGAGTGATTCTCGATGGATTCGTATTTGGTGGGAACGTGGAACACGATTTCGGGACCTAAACATTGTGGAATGCATATTGTCTGTCAAATAACACACCGTCGGTGCATCCTATCACTATCGCGTTTTTTGGAGCTATCATTATGAACGGAATTGTGCATTATCCGACTAACACCCACGGAAGTTACTGTATGAACTTTCACTCATGCGTTCAGCAAGTTTCTTCAATTAGACATACCATAATAAATTCTCATGCTATTCAAGCCCAATATTCGTCCCCTAATTCCTGTTCACATGTAACGTAGCGCAATCGCTATGGTATAACCACTGCCGTATTGTCTCCTTCCTAGGCTGGTTGATTTAGCACCATTAACCAAACAGAGTAGCTACAATGATCACGTAATGAAGAAACGCAGAGAAAAATAACAGTTCCACACTAAGAGAGGTAAAGATACACCATACTGTGATTTATCTGTGCAGTGTCGGCCTGGGAACATGTGGAATGATATATGTGCACAGTTGGAAGCTCACAACGTGGGCAAAGATGAACCTCGGCACAGACAATGATGACTGAGCCCGTTCTTAATGGTTTCTGTGTATCTGAGGGAGGGATAGGCACTTCGCTAGTCGAAGCGGAAGACGTACTACAACAAATATCGTGAGGTCACTAGTCTGGGTAAATGGCCCAGCTGTAAAGTTCTATAAGTCAAACGTTCTGTGTCCTTGTGCTTTGATTTTAGTAACATGGATTCTGTCCTTGAGACGCTATTGGAGCAATGTGTTTTATAAAAAAGTATCATGTGGGAAGAAAGGCATTGCCCAAACTGACAGCTGTTTTAACAAATAAAACTGTTGGTGGGACTAAATGTTGTAACCGCGACAGGAACGGTCCTGGGGTTGCTGTGAGGGAAAGCGCTGCGGGAAGCACCGAGCAGCCCGTGAACAACACAAACGGGAGGGGACGGACACAAACAACGAAAGACAACCGAGCGAGGCCTTAGTAACAACCAGCAAGAAACAACGGAGTCACAAAAAACCACACGAATCTACCACATCCGCTCATACACGGAACAAAGTAACGTAAATACGTTGTCTGAAGCGAGATGTCGATAGACGAAGGATAACGGTTAGACTGACTGGCGGAGCTCTTTTCTTTTCCATTATTGAAAGTCAATTCTCCCCGAAGCGGGCGGGCTGGCTGCAGCTTAGTACGCTGCTCTACAGCCTACAGACTTTTTTAAAAATGTACGAAGAAAAGAAACAAGAAAAACAGGCGATAAAACGGCGCCTTAAAGTGTAAAATGGCGAAAAATTGTGGAAAGTTAAGACAGAAAGCAAAGGGGTTGGCAATGTTAATAAAATACACAGGAATCAGACAAGTAACATGGTAGACACACAATTAAAAAAAGAAACATGGCGACAGTCTGTTCGCAAGAGATAAAATAATCACACCCAGCGACAGTATGATGGCCGTTCGCAGCACTTCCCAAAAGACACACAACACTGAACACACACTGTAAACACTGCACTAAAATGTCGGCACAAAGATGACACACCATAGCGAGTTGAAGCGAGTGACTGCGTGTGAGATCGCTCTCTAAGTTTTTATATATTTTTGCGTTTCAGATACATATTTTTACGGTTTTTGTGATAATATTTACTATATAAGTGACATATTAGTGGTTTCTTCGTTCGCCTCTGCCTTTCTTGTGTTGTGACGTGATATTTGTGAGTGTTTCGTATCGAGCAACGTAACCTCTTAGCTGTGTTTACATTCCGCGCTGACCAGTTGCAGCTGTAGCGGCGCATCGAAAGCTAAGTACTGATTAATTGTTTCTGTATAGTGGTTTATTTAGGAACTTTAGTAGTCTTCAACCGGTGTTTTTTGTGTTTTCTGGTGAAATAATTTCAGAAGAACCTTTTGGGGACTGTTTTCAGCTTCGTTACTGTGTCATTAGACGTTTGATTCTCTTTCTGTATTAGTCTTTTGTTATATTCACATTTGTTGTTTATTGATACTGTTAATAATAGTAGTTACTTCCCTTGTAGAGTAAGTTTGTGATTATTATAGTCAGGTTTTAACATCTTATTGTAGTAGCGGAACTTAAAAAAAGTAAAATTTTACCATGAGTGAGAAGTGTGGGCTTTGCCGTAGGTTCGTGAGTAGTGGATTGCGGTGTGAGACTTGTTCGAAGTATTTTCACTGGGGGGAATGCAGTGGGGAAGCCAGTGGGCATTCTGGTGAGACCCTCTCCTGGAACTGTATGTTATGTAGCAAGAGTAAGTTGATAGAGGAGCAGGAGCGTAAGATCTGTGCCCTTCAGGTGCAGTTGAAAAACGCACAGGAGGAGCTAGATAGGATGAGGAGGGAGAAGGGGGTTGGGGAATGGGAGCTGGCTGTTGGTAAGAGATCTGCTAGGAGAAGGAGATTTTCAGATAGCTTTACTATTGGTGTTTGCAATAGATATGACCAACTGTCAGAGTCTAGTGGAGAGGAATCTCTAGTAGCTGTAGATGTAGGAAGTATGCAGTAGACCTCAGTAGTTACGGTGGCTAGAACAGTTGCAAAGTCGAAGAGGAAGAAGAAGGTTCTGCTGTTAGGTAGTTCTCATGGCAAAGGTGTAGGCCAGCAGTTGCAGGAAGTGCTGGGGAGTGAGTACCAGGTCACGAGCATTGTGAAGCCTCATGCAGGATTGGCTCAGGTGACTGTTAACATAGGGGGGTTATGTAGGGAGTTTACTAAAGAGGATCAGTTAGTGATTGTGGGTGGGGCTGGTAATAGTATTGATAGGGATGGGGAGTATGACATAGATGGTGACCTGGAGAAGATAGCCACTCACACTGGCAACACGAATGTGCATTTCGTGGAACTGTTTCAGCGTCACGATCGGCCTCATCTTAAAACAGCCGTCAGGGGTAATAATATGTGACTTGGGGGTGCGCTGATGACAGAAAGCATGGGTCACATTTCAGTGGTGTTGGTGGAGTCTATCAGCAGGATGGGTTTCACTAGACATGGCCTGCACCTCAACAGGTATGGGAAGGGAAGATTAGCAAAGCTTATAGGTGACAGCATAGGTGGGGTTGGTGGGATCACTCATGGGAAAATTCCTGCAGTAGTGGGTGTTAGAGCTGCACCTTGTTTAGACTGAATTCAGCTAATAGGTTTTCCTGCTTAAGGGAAGTCTATCTAACAAAGGAACCACTTTTGACAAAGCTTAGGTATCCGAGTAATGAGGGAATTAGTATAGTTCATCAAAATATACAAGGTGTTAGAGATAAAGTTAGTGAATTGCTTATAGATGTTGACTCTGAAATTATTGGTGTATCTGAACACTTCTTAAATAAGGAGATAATTCAGAGGCTTCCTTTACCAGGATACAGGTTGGCTGGCAGCTTTTCGAGGAGCTCTTTGCGGTGTGGGGGAGTAGCCATGTATGTGAAAAACGGAATCCCATTTGAGTCAATTGATGTTTCAAAGTACTGCACTGAAAAGGTTTTTGAATGTTGTGCAGGTGTGGTTAAATTTAATGGAGCTAAACTTCTAACTGTTGTTATTTATAGATCCCCAGACTCTGATTTCACAACATTTTTGCTAAAGCTAGAGGAGATTCTTGGTTCACTTTAAAGGAAATACAAAAAGTTAGTTATATGTGGTGACTTCAGTATTAATTGTATAAGTCATTGTGCAAGGAAGATGATGCCGGTAGACCTCCTTAATTCATATAATCTTATGCAAACCGTATTCTTTCCAACGAGAGTGAAAGGGAACAGTAGAACAACCATAGACAACATTTTTGTTCATTCCTCATTACTAGAAGGGCATTCTGTTAGCAAAAAGGTGAATGGACTTTCAGATCATGATGCACAAATTTGTTAAAAGATTTTTGTGTTGCAACACGTGTTAAATATAGTCATCAGCTGTTTAGGAAAGCTGATCCAGTTGCTGTAAAGACCTTTGTGAACCTTATCAAGGAAAAAGAGTGGCAAGATGTTTATAGCACTGATACAGTAGACGATAAATATAATGCTTTTCTCAAGACTTTTCTCGTGCTCTTTGAAAGTTGCTTTCCGTTAGAACGTTCAAAACAGGGTACTAGCACAACAGGCAGCCTGGGTGGCTGACTAGAGGTATAAGAATATCTTGTAGAACAAAGTGGCAATTATATCAATACGTTAGAAACAGTCAGAATCTAAATGCAGCAGCCCATTACAAACGGTATTGTAAGGTGCTTAAAAATGTCATTAGGAAGGAAAAAAGTATGTGGTATGCAGATAGAATAACTAACTCTCAGGATAAAATTAAAACCATATGGTCAGTCGTAAAGGAAGTGGCTGGTCTGCAGAGACAGGTCGAGGATATAGAATCAGTGTGTAGTGGGAATGTCCGTGTTACTGATAAGTCGCATATATGTATAGTATTTAATAATCACTTTCTGAATATAGCAGGTGAACTAAATAGAAACCTAGTCCCAACAGGGAATCATATAGCGCTCTTAGAAAAAAGTGTCCCGTGACTGTTACCTGAAATGCTCCTCCATGATACTGATAAGAGGGAGATTGACTTAATAATTAAATCACTAAAGACCAAGAACTCTCATGGATATGATGGGGAATGTAGCAGAATACTGAAGTATTGTTCTATGTATGTTAGCCCAGTACTTAGCCATATCTGTAACTTTTCTTTTAGGAGTGGTCGGTTTCCTGATCGATTAAAGTACTCGGTAGTGAAGCCACTTTATAAAAAGGGAGACAGGGATAATATTGACAATTATAGACCTATTTCTATGCCATCGCTGTTTTCTAAAGTTATCGAGAAGGTTGTATATACAAGGTTACTGGAACATTTAAATTCAGATAATTTGCTTTCAAATGTTCAGTTTGGTTTTAGAAATGGTTTAACAACTGAAAATGCTATATTCTCTTTTCTCTGTGAGGTTTTGGACGGATTAAATAAAAGGTATCAAACGCTAGGAGTTTTCTTTGATTTAACGAAGGCTTTTGACTGTGTTGACCACAAAATATTATTGCAGAAGTTGGACCATTATGGAGTAAGGGGAGTAGCTTACAATTGGTTCGCCTCTTACTTTAAGAACAGAAAGCAGAAGGTAATTCTCCGCAATATTGAGAGCGGTAGTGATGTTAAGTCCCAATGGGGCACTGTTAAGTGGGGCGTTCCCCAAGAGTCGGTGCTGGGGCCACTGCTGTTTCTTATTTATATAAATGATATGCCTTCTAGTATTACAGGTGATTCAAAAATATTTGTGTTTGTTGATGACACCAGCTTGGTAGTGAAGGGTCTTGTGTGTAATATTGAAACAGTATCAAATAATGTAGTTCATGAAATAAGTTCGTGGCTTGTGGAAAATAATTTGATGTTAAACCACAGTAAGACTCAATTTTTACAGTTTTTGACTCACAATTCAACAAGAACCGATATTTTGATCAGACAGAATGTTCATATTATAAGCGAGACCGAACAGTTCAAGTTCCTAGGCGTTCAGATAGATAGTAAGCTGTTGTAGAAAGCCCATGTCCAGGATCTTGTTCAGAAACTAAATGATGCTTTATTTACCATTAGAACAGTATCTGAAATAAGTGACAGTCCAACACGAAAAGTAGTCTACTTTGCATATTTTCATACGCTTATGTCGTATGGTATTATTTTTTGGGGTAATTCTTCTGATTCAAAAAGGGTATTTTTGGCTCAAAAACGGGCTGTTCGAGCTATATGTGGTGTAAGTTCGAGAACCTCTTGTCGACCCCTATTCAATAGTCTGGGAATTCTGACATTGCCCTCACAGTACATTTTTCTTTAATATCGTTTGTTGTTTGCAATATTAGCCTATTCCCAAGAGTTAGCAGCCTTCACTCAGTTAATACTAGACAGAAATCCAATCTGCATGTGGAATGCACTTCCTTGACTCTTGTGCAGAAAGGAGTGCAGTATTCTGCTGCATCCATTTTCAGTAAGCTACCACAAGAACTCAAAAATCTTAGCAGTAGCCCAAACTCTTTTACGTCTAAACTGAAGAGTTTCCTCATGGCTCACTCCTTCTATTCTGTCGAGGAGCTCCTGGAAGATCTAAAAAATTAAGCAAATTCCTGTGTTACATTGTTGATTTTCTTTATTTAAACTTACTTGTCACCTGAATGTTTGTTTATGTTTCATTTTATCTGTTTCTAATATTGTGTTATAATTTCATGTATTGACTTGTTCCATGACCATGGAGACTTCTCCTTAATTTGGTCCCATGGAACAATAAATAAATAAATAAATAAAATAAATAAAGAGCAGACGGGAGGGGGGGACCTGAACAGATGAAGGGGAAAACAAGGAGGGAGGAGAGTAAACACGAAAGGGGGGAGGCCGAAGGAGGTAGCGGACTCATAAGGGGAGGGGGGACAGGGCAGACGTGAGAGGGAATGGGAAAAGGCAGACGAGGGAAATGCAAAAGGCCTCGCGGGAGAGAAAGGGGGCAGAGAGAGGGTAGGTGGGGGAAAAAGAGGATGGAAGGGGGCAGAGGGACCACAGGAAAGGATGGAGGAAAGGAGGGGGGGTGAGGATCAGAGGTGATAGGAGGTATAAATGGAGGGAGAGAGGGCATCACCCGGGAGGGGGAGTTGATGAAAGTAACGTTGGAAAAGGAGATGAAAGGTGTAGAGATGGAGGATAGGGGGGACACAACAGTGAAGACGTGGCAGGGGGCGGGGATGGGAGAGGAGAGGAGCAACCAGGGGGTGAGGGTGATCAAGGCGGTGGGAAATGTAGAGTATGTGGATATGTTCGAGGAAGAGGAACAGATGGGGGAAGGGAATGAGGTCATAGAGGATCCGCGTGGGGGCCGGGAGGCGTATACAGAAGGCAAGGTAGAGTGCGTGACACTCGAGGATCTGGAGGGACTTATAGAATTTGGGGGGGGGCAGATATCCAGGTGGGACTGGCATAACAGAGGATGCGATGGATTAAGGATTTGTAGGTGTGGAGGATGGTAGAGGAGTTTGAGGAGTCGGAGACAGTTGTGGGCTTTGGATTGGATGGAGCGGATATGAGGGTTCCAGGTGAGGTGATGGCCAATGGTGAGGCCAAGGTAGGTGAGGGTGGGGGTGTGGTGGACAGGACGGGCGAAGACATTGAGGGAGAAATCCAGGAGCTGGAAGGAGCGAGTGCTATGACCTAAGATGATTGCCTGGGTCTTGGAAGGATTGATTTTCAGGAGCCACAGGTTACACCAAGCGGCAAAAAGGTCATGGTGATTTTGGAGAAGGCGTTGGGACCGTTGGAAGGTAGGAGCAAGGACGAGGAATGCGGTGTCATTGGCATATTGCAAGAGGTGTACTGGAGGGTGGAAGGGGGTTGGGGCACATCTGCCGTGTACAGGAGGTAGAGGATAGGGGACTGGCGGAGCGAGAGGCAGGCGCTGAAATATGTGATCGGGGACGCCACTATTGGCTGATGGGACCACGTGTTCCACTGTGGCGCCCTCACATTGAAAGAGGGCCAGGAGGCGCGCGCCGCCATGGTTTACGGCGAGACGGTGCAGAGACCATTAGCGGTCTTCGACGTCCATGCCGTCTGGTGCGGGTTCAAAACCTGCGGCGTGCAGTACCAGACTAAAAGTACAGGCTATTAATCGAATGTAACCTTCCCACTCCCACCGTCTCCCTCTTTCCTGTGTAGTTTACCAAAGGTACGAGAGGGGTCAATAAAACTTCCTTACTGGTGTAGTTTGTTACTTAAGTCAAGACTTTGGTTGTGAATGTTAATGAGATGGCTATCGGAGATTGGTACCAGATTTAGCCTAGCACGGAATCAGTCCTGTGAGGAGCGCTTGCAACATACCCTGTCATCAAAGCTATGTACCTACCACTCCACCATGATTACCGGCTTGCGCAAGCTAAATAAATGCAATAATACGCACAAGAAGTCTATGTTCCTGTAATGCAAGTTTGTCTCACAGACGTCTGTAACTTTTCATCCAAATTAACGACAAAGCATTTTATTTTCGTGGATTGATGAGATGGACCGGCCGCGGTGGCCGGGCGGTTCTAGGCGCTTCAGTCCGGTAGAGGGACCCCAGGGAAAGGACAGAGGAAAGGAGGGGGAATCAGGATCAGTGTTGATAGGAGGGATGAATGGAGGGAGAGAGGGCATAATCCAGGAGCGGGAGTTGACGGAAGCCACCTTAGGAAAGAAGGGTGTAGAGATGGAGGGTAGGGGGAACACAACAGTGAAGGCACGGCAGAGGGTGGGGGTTGGAGAGGAGAGGAGCAACCAGGGTATGAGGTGGATCAAGGCGGCGGGAGGTGTAGAGTACGCAGATATGTTTGAAGAATAGGAGCAGATGAGGGAAAGGAATCAGATCGTAGAGGATCCTTGTGGGGGATGGGAGGCGTATATGGAAGTCAAGGCAGATAAAGGATTTGTAGGTGTGGAGGATGGTAGAGGGGTTTCAGCCCCCAATGTCCAGCCAGAGAGGTGTTGGAGGAGTCACAGGCAGTTGTGGGCCTTGGACTGGATAGAGCGGAGATGAGTGCCCTCCACTACTACAGCATCTGTCATTAATCAGCTAATACAGTAGCCAGAAAAGAGATTACCTAAGGAATTTAAGTAACTGGCACGTTATTACAAGTGCAGTGACTCCATTGTAGGTACCTGTTGGATGCCGTGAAATGCGTCCCGCACGATGGTACAGTCAAGTGCATCTCGTGCTTATGTCCTCCATTAAGTAACCGGTGGCAAGACCTGTAGCTGCCGCACACTGAACAGGCTTTGGTGTATGTTTCCTAGATGGCGTGCTTGACTGTTGGCTGGCAGGGAATGGGGCCAGCTGGTTCGCATGCTGAACAAGTTACACTGTCTGATATTCGGTGCGGCAGACAGCTGCCTCACTACACTGCATCAACGACACTCCACACGAGATGGCTGCTCTACAATCTTTCCAAAACGATTTTAATGAAACAATTCAGTAAAATAGTCGATATTCTCGCATCCTGAAACCACATTCGTCAGTTTCATGGTGAATTGCTTAACATTTCATTAACAGTCATTGTTACTGTGATATATTGAGATTAATTAAGATATTGCATGAAATTAGAACAGTTTGCGATGAAGAATAGGAGTACTACGAGTTAGTGTTTAGTTCATGTTACATCATTCATTGCTGCATACAAAATATATCTGATATGCTGGATTATCCTTTAAAATTGGGACAGGATCTATATCTAACCCCAATTTAGAGAAAATGGATCGTACTTAGCACACTGACGTATTTATGTGCACACAAGCGACAAAGCCAGAATAAAATATTCATTACATGTGGTGTTTTTTCTTAAAAAATATATTTTGATTAAATTATTATTCTCTTCTGAAGAGTCAGAAATTTGTTGTGAGTTTTGCACCACTTCTTGGCCGGAAGAGGAAAGACTTTTCAAAAACTTAAGTACTGTCTGTGATAGTTAATATGTCACCTGGAATCGCTTGTAGAAGGCCAGGATCTGTTCAAGATTAAGAACAGAGTTCGCATTGCCACTTAATTTATTTGTGTCTTGATCATGTTCGATCACGACCGGATGTGAGACATAGCAACTACGAACAGAGAAACCCAAGCGACCAGAAAGAACTGGAAATTTTCTTTGCTATACTACAGCACACGTTAAAAGAAATTGGATTTAAATCACAAACAATGTAAATGGCAAGGTGTCTTCTGCCTTAACTACGACGTTTGTCGACATGCAGTCGCTCCCTGGTAGCTGTATGAAAACTATGAAAACACCATTATTTCTGTTGCCATTAATAGGCGATGGATAGTATGGGAATACTTTAAGTAATAAGCAGGCACTACAGCATTTGAGAGCACAATAACCAATTTGATTACCTTAGTCAGTATTGCTAACAATAGGCTCCGTACATTTCAATTTTATGTCTTGCTGGCTGTTTCTTTAAATAAAGTCCTTTAGCATTTTCGACATTTCATCTCAGCTGCACACACAAATTCTTACATGGCACTGCACAATAGTAATATTTTATAATAACTAATTAGTGATGGCGGACCACGCCACATACGCGTCCGCCGTCTTTAAAAAGTATATCGGGATTGTGGTAACAGAAGAGAATTACAATTCTTCAGCTGTCAAAAAAATAAGAAACACAAAATATCTCTGTCGACATAATGTATGAACAATTCGTATTCTGCGTCGTGGCGCGTAAGGTATTCTTTGAAATATCAGGTGGTCGATTCTCAGTGACGATCTAAGAAATTTTTACACAAATTGTATGGCTTTTGTGAGCCTGCATGGTTAGATTATCGAATGTAAGTTTATTTAAGCTTTCGAAACAGATACTAATATTACAGACTTCTTCTTATCTCATAAACGGTTTGTGACATCAAAACGACATTTTAGCAAATAATAGCTTGCAAAGAGGAGAGTATGTTGTTATGTTGTCAGTATTCGGAACTTTCTGATCCACCGCTGTACGCAAGTTCAAAATGGCTCTGATCACAATGGGACTTAACATCTGAGGTCATCCGTCCCCTAGACTTGGAACCACTTAAACCTAACTAACCTAAGGACATCACACACATCCATTCCCGAGGAAGGATTCGAACCTGCGACCGCAGCAGCAGCACGGTTCCAGACTGAAGCGCCTAGAACCGCTCGGCCACAGCGGCCGGCTATACGCAAGTAACTATAGATTTTTTCACTGGGCTAACGTAAATTTTTAAGGTCTGTCAGTAACTAGTGAAACATAATTGATGTGGATTATGTGGAGTTCGGAGTGAAATAAATTGAGAAAATACGATTTATATTCGTACAGAGAATGGGTCTTGCCCTCGGTTGCCTATTTAATGACGCTCTGTTCCGGGACCTTCTGTTACTGCATAACACACAGCTGTTCTTGTTTCATCAGTTATCGACAGCCCTAAAAGTAACGTTATTCTAGTGAAAAAATCTATACTTACCTGCGTATAGCGCTCGTTGTAGATAAGAGAGTTCAGAATAATAACAGCATGGAAAGATATTCTGCTCTTTCCGTGCTATCATTAGCTAAAATCTCGTTTTTATAGCTCAAATCTTTTATGAGATTCGAAGAATGTCATGAGTATTTCATTCTGATTTTACCATTTGCTACTTACAACCCATTTTCTCGCTATAGATCCTATCCTAAGTTTAAAGAATAATTCAATATGTTAGCCACATTTCTTAAGGTTCAATGTATGATCAGTATGAACGAAAAGCAAACTCATAATACCCCTATTTTTTGTTGCAAACTATTCGAATTACCTGTAGTAACTTACTCAGTTTTATAGGCAGTTTATCATGAAACAGGCGAAAGAGGCTGTCAGGTGAGACACAGTCATTCGTGTACCAAGTTTTTTCTTTCAAGTCGTCGGAGAAAGAGCAGTTACTTTTGTCTCGTGGGTGAACCACCATTCACTGTGAAACACTACACCACAAGATGCGACTTCAGATGCTAAACGGGACACCTGATTGACCAGTGTAGGTCGCATTGAGGGAACAGGAAAATAGCAGTGGCGCCACTGTGATGAAATGCTGTACAGCATCATGTTCCTCTTCAAAAACTGAACTTAACTGTTTTTCTTGGGGGAAGGTCATTATGCCTGGGAATTCCCAAATAATACTGGGAATTTTTTCTTTTATTCTTCTTACAAACTGAATGATTTGTGCTGTCTTGCTCGTCACAACAGAGATGATAGCACAGAGAAAACAACACTAATTAGCACACTGGACTCGCCGTTGGGATGCCTATAGGTTACGTCCCTCTCCGTTCATTCAGATTGAGGTTTTTGTGGTTTCCCTGAATCGCTACAGGATAATTCCAGGACGATTAATTTCAAGAGGACGCGGGCGAGGAATAACATATTAAATATATACCGTTCTCGGTTTACAGGCTCAACAATCATACAAATAATAGAAACACGATGAGAACTGACTTGTAGACCTCAGTAGCTGCGTTAAATAAGGCTCCATAGTTAATGAAGCCGGCGGCTGGGGTCGCAGTATATTCTGAGCTGTGTTTCGGAGCGCGCGCGCGAAGGCTGAAAATTCTTTATTTAAATGAGTGTGTCTGTACTTAAACTGCTGAATGACTGAGAAGATGAAACTTCTACGTTATTTTATTCTGAAACAGCTGAGTAAAACTGAACGTACTAAGCCATTACTTTTTCTCATCATGTCAACACTGATCCACAATATTGTAGCGCAAAGCAATCTGACTGCTCAAAAAAAAAATTACATCCTTACTTCAAATAATTAATTCAAAAGAACGGCCCTGACTAAAAAGAAATCTTAGCAATAACGTATACATTTCATTAAGCACTTACCTCACAAAAATCTTCATTACGCGAACTATTCTAATACAGCGAGCGTCAATACTGCCAGCTAAATAAAAGATTCTAACTACTAAAGCCACTAACTACCAATAGCCATGTGACAAGCAAATGAAAGATTTTGTTGCAAACCAAATAATGTATTATTTTACCTTAATAACGTGACATCCAGTTCAGACAAGAATATAAATCGTCATTGACATCTACTACAAAGGTACATAATCACGAATAATATTCAATCTGCAAGTCGAACACGTACAGATCGTTAGCCTACGCTAACACTTAAGACCTCTACGCTCAATGCTAACTTCTCGCATCTAACATCCATCACCGCTGGCTGTTCACTTCCAACTGCCTAACAGTACTTCGATCACCTCTGGCGACTACATCTACATCTACATCCATGCTCCGCAAGCCACCGGACGGTGTGTGGTGGAGGGTACCTTGAGTACCTTTATCGGTTCTCCCTTCTATTCCAGTCTCGTATTGTTCGTGGAAAGAAGGATTGTCGGTATGCCTCTGTGTGGGCTCTAATGTCTCTGATTTTATCCTCGTGGTCTCTTCGCGAGATATACGTAGGAGGGAGCAATATACTGCTTGACTCCTCGGTGAAGGTATGTTCTCGAAACTTCAACAAAAGCCCGTAGCGAGCTACTGACCGTCTCTCCTGCAGAGTCTTCCACTGGAGTTTATCTATCATCTCCGTAACGCTTTCGCGACTACTAAATGATCCTGTAACGAAGGGCGGTGCTCTCCGTTGGATCTTCTGTATCTCTTCTATCAACTCTATCTAGTACGGATCCCACACTGCTGAGCAGTATTCAAGCAGTGGGTGAACAAGCGTACTGTAACCTACTTCCTTTGTTTTCGGATTGCATTTCCTTACGGTTCTTACAATGAATCTCAGTCTGGCATCTACTTTACCGACGATCAACTTTATATGATCATTCCATTTTAAATCACTGCTAATGCGTACTCCCAGATAATTTATGGAATTAACTGCTTCCAGTTGCTGACCTGCTATATTGTCACTAAATGATATGGGATCTTTCTTTATATGCATTCGCAGCACATTATACTTCTCTACATTGAGATTCAACTGGCATTCCATGCACCCTGCGTGAATTCGCTGCAGATCCTCCTGCATTTCAGTAGAATTTTCTCTTGTTAAAACCTCTCGATATACCACAGCATCATCCGCGAAAAGCCTCAGTGAACTTCCGATGTTATCCAAAAAGTCATTTATGTATATTGTGAATAGCAACGGTCCTATGACACTCGCCTGCGGCACACCTGAAATCACTCTTACTTCGGAAGACTTCTCTCCATTGAGAATGAGATGCTGCGTTCTGTTATCTAGGGACTCTTCAATCCAATCACACAATTGGTCTGATAGTCCATATGGTCTTATTTTGTTCATCAAACGACTGTGGGGAACTGTATCGAACGCATTGCGGACGTCAAGAAACACGACATCTACCCGGGAACCCGCGTCTACGGCCCTCTGTCTCGTGGACGAATAGCGCGAGCTGGGTTACACACGACCGTCTTTTTCGAAACCCATGCTGATTCCTACAGAGCAGATTTCTAGTTTCCAGAAAAGTCATTATACTCGAACATAATACGTGTTACAAAATTCTACAACTGATCGACGTTAGAGATATAGGTCTATAGTTCTGCACATCTGTTCTACGTCCCTTCTTGAAAACGGGGATGACCTGTGCCCTTTTCCAATCCTTTGGAACGCTACGCTCTTCTAGAGACCTACGGTACACCGCTGCAAGACGGAGGGGGGGGGGGGGGGCACGTTCCTTCGCGTACTCTGTGTAAAATCGAACTGGTATCCCATGAGGTCGAGCGGCCTTTCCTCTTTTGAGCGATTTTAGTTGTTTCTCTATCCCTATGTTGTCTATTTCAATATCAACAATTTTGTCATCTGTGCGACAATCTAGAGAAGGAAATACAGTGCATTCTTCCTCTGTGAAACAGCTTTGGAAAAAGACATTTAGTATTTCGCCTTCTAGCCTGTCATCCTCTGTTTCAGTACCATTTTGGTCATAAAGTGCCTGGACATTTGTTTTAATCCACCTACCGCTTTGACATAAGACCAAAATTTCTTAGGATTTTCTGCGAAGTCAGTACATAGAACTTTAGTTACGAATTCATTGAACTAACTTCCAACAGCCCAACACCACAAGCGATTAACTTCCAACAACGAGACCAACCAGCTACAGAGTCTCCTACAAAGAAAGCGCAGTCAGAGATCCAATGCAAAGCTCTACATAGAGCTGCCAACACAGAAGCAGCCCATTTACAAGCCGGCTTGTGATGTTAGCAGTGGGCAAGTTAAAGAGAAGTGTGACCAACGTAGCATTCATCGGCCGCGCGTGATGGAGCATCGCCCCGGCTCGGTGCGGAGATTTAATAGTGGTCGATACTGCACCCGTTCCCCCTTGGGGAAGCGGGAGAGCATATGCTGCGAATGAACGCCACATCCACGCGGTCCTCCAGTGAGTCCTCAGCGGCGTTGGTCACTAGGGGCATACGAGCATATGGACAAAAACGCCCCCACCGTGGGCGAAGGTTGTACGGTGTGGATCCGGTTGCTGCGCCAGTGGAGCAGGAGGAGCAAGCTGCATGTCTTCATCCGAAATCACTCATGGTTGGTGACCAGGTGACATCTCGTAGTCCATGAAGGGCAGCCTCTGGGGCGCGACGATGTCTAGGGTAAGTCGTTATTGTTGTGGTGTTGGTCAGCTGTCTGTGGCCAAAAGTCGTGTATAAGTCTGGTGTTACTCTGGCTTGCGGTGGCTTGGGGTAGGATAGAAAAAACTGTTGGGAAACTACCGTGATAAAATAAAAACACCTACAGCCGTCCTTATGATTTTATTTTACACTCCTGGAAATGGAAAAAAGAACATATTGACACTGGTGTGTCAGACGCACCATAATTGCTCCGGACACTGCGAGAGGGCTGTACAAGCAAAGATCACACGCACGGCACAGCGGACACACCAGGAACCGCGGTGTTGGCCGTCGAATGGCGCTAACTGCGCAGCATTTGTGCACCACCGCCGTCAGTGTCAGCCAGTTTGCTGTGGCATACGGAGCTCCATCGCAGTCTTTAACACTGGTAGCATGCCGCGACAGCGTGGACGTGAACCGTATGTGCAGTTGACGGACTTTGAGTGAGGGCGTATAGTGGGCATGCGGGAGGCCGGGTGGACGTACTGCCGAATTGCTCAACACGTGGGGCGTGAGGTCTCCACAGTACATCGATGTTGTGGCCAGTGGTCGGCGGAAGGTGCACGTGCCCGTCGACCTGGGACCGGACCGCAGCGACGCACGGATGCACGCCAAGACCGTAGGATCCTACGCAGTGCCGTAGGGAACCGCACCGCCACTTCCCAGCAAATTAGGGACACTGTTGCTCCTGGGGTATCGGCGAGGACAATTCGCAACTGTCTCCATGAAGCAGGGCTACGGTCCCGCACACCGTTAGGCCGTCTTCCGCTCACGCCCCAACATCGTGCAGCACGCCTCCAGTGGTGTCGCGACAGGCGTGAATGGAGACACGAATGGAGACGTGTCGTCTTCAGCGATGAGAGTCGCTTCTGCCTTGGTGCCAATGCTGGTCGTATGCGTGTTTGGCGCCGTGCAGGTGAGCGCCAGAATCAGGACTGCATACGACCGAGGCACACAGGGACAACACCCGGCATCATGGTGTGGGGAGCGATCTCCTACACTGGCCGTACACCTCTGGTGATCGTTGAGGGGACACTGAATAGTGCACGGTACATCCAAACCGTCATCGAACCCATCGTTCTACGATTCCTAGACCGGCAAGGGAACTTGCTGTTCCAACAGGACAATGCACGTCCGCATGTATCCCGTGCCACCCAACGTGCTCTAGAAGGTGTAAGTCAACTACCCTGGCCAGCAAGATCTCCGGATCTGTCCCCCATTGAGCATGTTTGGGGCTGGATGAAGCGTCGTCTCACGCGGTCTGCACGTCACGAATGCTGGTCCAACTGAGGCGCCAGGTGGAAATGGCATAGCAAGCCAGTTCCACAGGACTACATCCAGCATGTCTACGGTCGTCTCCATGGGAGAATAGCAGCCTGCATTGCTGCGAAAGGTGGATATACACTGTACTAGTGCCGACATTGTGCATGCTCTGTTGGCTGTGTCTATGTGCCTGTGCTTCTGTCAGTGTGATCATGTGATGTATCTGACCCCAGGAATGTGTCAATAAAGTTTCCCCTTCCTGGGACAATGAATTCACGGTGTTCTTATTTCAATTTCCAGGAGTGTATTTCGTCGCTGCCAGTTTCAACGCTTCAGTGCGTCATCTTCAGGCTGTTTTTGATGGAGCGCAGGGTGATATAATCCCATGCATAACACATCAGTTGCCAGCATTACTGGATACGCAGGTATTGTGTCAACACTCCAACCATCAACTGCACATCATAAAACCACACGGTCTGGAAGCCGCACCCCCATACCTTCTGGCCTCGGTCCTGGATGGTTGTTTCAAGAGTCCAGGCTGGTTGCCACCCAAATCCTTCCGCCTAGGGCTGAACGTGGAAGCTGGCAGCGGTGGTGCTGGCCACAGTGTCGCCAAGAGCAGGCTAAAGAGGGTCCGGGGCTGCCACCTGTGGAGAAGTTCCACAGGAGTGTTGTCTCCGATGGATGTGGACCTACAACTGCTCAAAAAAAATTGGTGTGATCCTAGAGGGATTCCTTCATTGGAGTTTTTAAAGTATGGACCATATTCTTGGCCTCTCCATTCGATTGTGGATGGAAGGAGGGAGTTGGAATGTGGTGAATACTGTGGTGGGCACAGGAATCACGAAACCCATTGCTACAGAATTGTGGACCGTTGTAAGTTACGAGCACTTCCGGCAGTCCACTAATGGCAAATATTTTTTCTAGGGCTGTGATGGTGTTGGTTGTTGACGTGGAATTGCATCGGACAATGTACGGAAATCGAGAGTAGCATGAGACACTATCAAGAACGTGGCGGTAAACACTGGCCCGGCAAAATCAATGTGTACCCGCTCCCACGGGCTAGCACATGGTGGCCAAGAAGCAGACGAATATCGTGGGGCTGCCTGCTGGCTTTGGCAGGGTGAACATGTCTGGGTGAGTCGTTCAATCTCCTGGTTCATTTCAGGCCAGTAAGTGAACCTGTAAGCCAGGAGTTTAGTTCATGATACCCCCCCAGTGACCTTGGTGCAATGGTTTCAGTACGTGCCAATATAAAGAATAAGGAATGGCTTCTAGTGGGTGTGCCTCGTCGGAAACGAGTACAATTACTCCAGCGACCAATACGAGCTGATGGGGGGGGGGGCATCAAAGAACTGACAGAATACCACAGCAGCCTTGGGAGGTTGTCGTTCAGGCCATCCAAAACGTATGTGTCCACAGACGCTGCTCATTGCGTCTGTGACCCGGGAGCTGGTAACGGGAAAAGAGTCTACGGCAGCTTCTGCTTCTTCATCGACCTGAACACACAGAATTTCTTCTTCGTCGAACTCTGCATCGGGTTCCCATGGAGGGCGGTGGAGGGAATCAGCATTGGCAAGCTCGGTCGTGGTGCGGGAGTGCTTCTCGTGCTGGTAGCGCGCCACAAACAAAGCCCAGCGCTGGAGGCCGTGAGCGGTCCTGTCTGGAAGCTTCTCATGCTGGTAGCGCGCCACAAACAAAGCCCAGCGCTGGAGGCCGTGAGCGGTCCTGTCTGGAAGCTTCTCATGCTGGTAGCGCGCCACAAACAAAGCCCAGCGCTGGAGGCCGTGAGCGGTCCTGTCTGGAAGCTTCTCATGCTGGTAGCGCGCCACAAACAAAGCCCAGCGCTGGAGGCCGTGAGCGGTCCTGTCTGGAAGCTTCTCGTGCTGGTAGCGCGCCACAAACTAAGCCCAGCGCTGGAGGCCGTGAGCGGTCCTGTCTGGAAGCTTCTCGTGCTGGTAGCGCGCCACAAACAAAGCCCAGCGCTGGAGGCCGTGAGCGGTCCTGTCTGGAAGCTTCTCATGCTGGTAGCGCGCCACAAACAAAGCCCAGCGCTGGAGGCCGTGAGCGGTCCTGTCTGGAAGCTTCTCATGCTGGTAGCGCGCCACAAACAAAGCCCAGCGCTGGAGGCCGTGAGCGGTCCTGTCTGGAAGCTTCTCGTGCTGGTAGCGCGCCACAAACAAAGCCCAGTGCTGGAGGCCGTGAGCGGTCCTGTCTGGAAGCTTCTCGTGCTGGTAGCGCGCCACAAACAAAGCCCAGCGCTGGAGGCCGTGAGCGGTCCTGTCTGGAAGCTTCTCATGCTGGTAGCGCGCCACAAACAAAGCCCAGCGCTGGAGGCCGTGAGCGGTCCTGTCTGGAAGCTTCTCATGCTGGTAGCGCGCCACAAACAAAGCCCAGCGCTGGAGGCCGTGAGCGGTCCTGTCTGGAAGCTTCTCATGCTGGTAGCGCGCCACAAACAAAGCCCAGCGCTGGAGGCCGTGAGCGGTCCTGTCTGGAAGCTTCTCGTGCTGGTAGCGCGCCACAAACAAAGCCCAGCGCTGGAGGCCGTGAGCGGTCCTGTCTGGAAGCTTCTCATGCTGGTAGCGCGCCACAAACAAAGCCCAGCGCTGGAGGCCGTGAGCGGTCCTGTCTGGAAGCTTCTCATGCTGGTAGCGCGCCACAAACAAAGCCCAGCGCTGGAGGCCGTGAGCGGTCCTGTCTGGAAGCTTCTCATGCTGGTAGCGCGCCACAAACAAAGCCCAGCGCTGGAGGCCGTGAGCGGTCCTGTCTGGAAGCTTCTCATGCTGGTAGCGCGCCACAAACAAAGCCCAGCGCTGGAGGCCGTGAGCGGTCCTGTCTGGAAGCTTCTCGTGCTGGTAGCGCGCCACAAACAAAGCCCAGCGCTGGAGGCCGTGAGCGGTCCTGTCTGGAAGCTTCTCGTGCTGGTAGCGCGCCACAAACAAAGCCCAGCGCTGGAGGCCGTGAGCGGTCCTGTCTGGAAGCTTCTCGTGCTGGTAGCGCGCCACAAACAAAGCCCAGCGCTGGAGGCCGTGAGCGGTCCTGTCTGGAAGCTTCTCATGCTGGTAGCGCGCCACAAACAAAGCCCAGCGCTGGAGGCCGTGAGCGGTCCTGTCTGGAAGCTTCTCGTGCTGGTAGCGCGCCACAAACAAAGCCCAGCGCTGGAGGCCGTGAGCGGTCCTGTCTGGAAGCTTCTCGTGCTGGTAGCGCGCCACAAACAAAGCCCAGCGCTGGAGGCCGTGAGCGGTCCTGTCTGGAAGCTTCTCATGCTGGTAGCGCGCCACAAACAAAGCCCAGCGCTGGAGGCCGTGAGCGGTCCTGTCTGGAAGCTTCTCATGCTGGTAGCGCGCCACAAACAAAGCCCAGCGCTGGAGGCCGTGAGCGGTCCTGTCTGGAAGCTTCTCATGCTGGTAGCGCGCCACAAACAAAGCCCAGCGCTGGAGGCCGTGAGCGGTCCTGTCTGGAAGCTTCTCGTGCTGGTAGCGCGCCACAAACAAAGCCCAGTGCTGGAGGCCGTGAGCGGTCCTGTCTGGAAGCTTCTCGTGCTGGTAGCGCGCCACAAACAAAGCCCAGCGCTGGAGGCCGTGAGCGGTCCTGTCTGGAAGCTTCTCATGCTGGTAGCGCGCCACAAACAAAGCCCAGCGCTGGAGGCCGTGAGCGGTCCTGTCTGGAAGCTTCTCATGCTGGTAGCGCGCCACAAACAAAGCCCAGCGCTGGAGGCCGTGAGCGGTCCTGTCTGGAAGCTTCTCATGCTGGTAGCGCGCCACAAACAAAGCCCAGCGCTGGAGGCCGTGAGCGGTCCTGTCTGGAAGCTTCTCGTGCTGGTAGCGCGCCACAAACAAAGCCCAGCGCTGGAGGCCGTGAGCGGTCCTGTCTGGAAGCTTCTCGTGCTGGTAGCGCGCCACAAACAAAGCCCAGCGCTGGAGGCCGTGAGCGGTCCTGTCTGGAAGCTTCTCATGCTGGTAGCGCGCCACAAACAAAGCCCAGCGCTGGAGGCCGTGAGCGGTCCTGTCTAGAAGCTTCTCGTGCTAGTAGCGCGCCACAAACAAAGCCCAGCGCTGGAGGCCGTGAGCGGTCCTGTCTGGAAGCTTCTCATGCTGGTAGCGCGCCACAAACAAAGCCCAGCGCTGGAGGCCGTGAGCGGTCCTGCCGCCGTTGGATAAGCAGCCGCTGCAGCAAGTCGTATAACCCTAGCTTACTTATTTGTTAGATAGTTTAATTAATTTCTTTGCGTGTTTTTGGGTACTTGCCTTGTTTAATTCATATATTTCGGGCGTATTATAGTATTTGAGGGTTGTAGCATCGCGCCTTAGTACCTGAATAGTGCAAATTCGCGTAGTCGTCTGTCTTCTGTTTTTGTTGTGAACGGCCAGTGTCGGTTGGCCAGTCAGTGTGCTCCCTGCCGCCGTTGGATAAGCAGCCGCTGCAGCAAGTCGTATAACCCTAGCTTACTTATTTGTTAGATAGTTTAATTAATTTCTTTGCGTGTTTTTGGGTACTTTCATTGTTTAATTCATATATTTCGGGCGTATTATAGTATTTGACAGTTGTCTCATCGCGCTTTAGTGTTTACTTCGTAGATTCTTATTTAAATTGCGTGTGAGTTTCGTATAGGAGGTGCAATTTCGAGTTTTAGTTACTGTAATCGTAAATTCAGCAGATTGTAGTGCAGTCGTTAGGCATTTGTACAGGTTAGTTGATACATTCTTTGTGTGTTCCGCTTGCGTTATCTATGCACGGACTCGTGTTTCAGTAACTGTTGTTAAACATCAATTAGAATGGACAGGGTCTGTGATTGCTGTGTTCGGATGAGGGCTGACTTGGCATCCCTTCGCTCACAGCTGCAATCGACGCTGACTTCGGTCGCGCAGCTTGAGGCTGTTGCCAATGGGCACCACTGTGGGGAGCCGGACTCGGGTATCACGGGGATGTCAACCTCATCCCATCTGTCCCCAGATCGGTCTGCCGCTGTGGTTGCCCCGGTTGCTGCCCGCAGTGGGGCTGAGCCCTCGCCTGTGGTTGATTGGGAGGTCGTTCCAAGGCGTGGCAGGCAGCGAAAGGCGTCCCCGGAGGCTGATCAGAAAGCCTCCCCGGTGCGTCTGACAAACCGGTTTCAGGCACTGTCTCTGGCTGAGCCAGATGCAGCCGTCTGCCCTGTTTCAGAGGATCATTCTCAGCCTTCAAGGTCCGGGCAATCGCAGAGGGTGGGCTTACTGGTAGTTGGGAGCTCCAATGTTAGGCGCGTAATGGGGCCCCTTAGGGATATGGCGGCTAAGGAGGGGAAGAAATCCAGTGTGCACTCCGTGTGCATTCCGGGAGGAGTCATTCCTGATGTGGAAAGGGTCCTTCCGGATGCCATGAAGAGCACAGGGTGCAGCCAGCTGCAGGTGGTGGCACATGTCGGCACTAATGACGTGTGTCGCTTTGGATCTGAGGAAATTCTCTCTGGATTCCAGCGGCTATCTGATTTGGTGAAGGCTGCCGGTCTTGCTTATGAGATGAAGGCAGAGCTCACCATCTGCAGCATCGTTGACAGAACCGACTGCGGACCTTTGGTGCAGAGCCGGGTGGAGGGTCTGAATCAGAGGCTCAGACGGTTTTGCGACCGTATTGGCTGCAGATTCCTTGACTTGCGCCATAGGGTGGTGGGGTTTCGGGTTCCGCTGAATAGGTCAGGAGTTCACTACACTCAGCTGGCGGCTACACGGGTAGCGGAGGCTGTGTGGCATGGACTGGGCGGTTTTTTAGGTTAGAAGGCCTCGGGAAAGTGTGGGATGGGCTGCAATGTCAAAGGGTGCTCGGCAATTACAGGACGTGCTTGGATCAAGGATCAGTCGGAATTATCGTTGTAAACTGTTGTAGTTGCGCTGGAAAAGTCCCTGAGCTTCAAGCGCTAATAGAAAGCACAGAAGCTGATATCGTTATAGGTACAGAAAGCTGGCTAAAGCCTGAAATAAGTTCTGCAGAAATTTTTACGAAGTCTCAGACGGTGTTCAGGAAAGATAGATTAGGCAGAATTGGTGGTGGAGTGTTGGTGTCTGTCAGTAGTGGTTTATCTTGTAGTGAAGTCGAAGTAGATACTCCGTGCGAATTGGTGTGGGTGGAGGTTATACTTAACAGCCGAATTAAGTTAATAATTGGCTCCTACTACCGACCCCCAGACTCCGATGATACAGTTGCGGAACAGTTCAGAGAAAGTTTGAGTCTCGTAACAAATAAATACCCCACTCATACGGTTATAGTTGGTGGGGACTTCAACCTACCCTCGGTATGTTGGCAAAAATACTTGTTCAAAACCGGTGGTAGGCAGAAAACGTCTTCCGAGATTGTCCTAAATGCATTCTCCGAAAATTATTTAGAGCAGTTAGTCCACGAACCCACGCGAATTGTAAATGGTTGCGAAAACACACTTGACCTCTTGGCCACAAACAATCCAGAGCTGATAGAGAGCATCATGACTGATACAGGGATTAGTGATCACAAGGTCATTGTAGCTAGGCTCAATACCATTTCTTCCAAATCCATCAGAAACAAACGCAAAATAATTTTATTTAAAAAAGCGGATAAAGTGCCACTAGAAGCCTTCCTAAAAGACAATTTCCATTCCTTCCGAACTGACTATGCAAATGTAGACGAGATGTGGCTCAAATTCAAAGATATAGTAGCAACAGCAATTGAGATATTCATACTTCATAAATTGGTAAGAGATGGAACGGATCCCCCGTGGTACACAAAAAAGGTCCGAACGCTGTTGCAGAGGCAACGGAAAAAGCATGCGAAGTTCAGAAGAACGCGAAATCCTGAAGATGGGCTAAAATTTACAGACGCGCGAAATTTGGCACGTACTTCGATGCGAGATGCCTTTAATAGGTTCCACAACGAAACATTGTCTCGAAATTTGGTAGAAAATCCGAAGAAATTCTGGTCGTATGTAAAGTACACAAGCGGCAAGACGCAGTCAATACCTTCGCTGCGCAGTGCCGATGGTACTGTTATCGACGACTGTGCCGCTAAAGCGGAGTTATTGAACACAGTTTTCCGAAATTCCTTCACCAGGGAAGACGAATGGAATATTCCAGAATTTGAAATACTAACATCTGCTAGCATGAGTTTCTTAGAAGTAGATACCTTAGGGGTTGCGAAGCAACTCAAATCGCTTGATACGGGCAAGTCTTCAGGTCCAGATTGTATACCGATTAGGTTCCTTTCAGATTACGCTGATACTATAGCTCCCTACTTAGCACTCATATACAACCGCTCCCTCACCGATAGATCTGTACCTACAGATTGGAAAATTGCGCAGGTCGCACCAGTGTTCAAGAAGGGTAGTAGGAGTAATCCATTTAACTACAGACCTATATCATTGACGTCGGTTTGCAGTAGAGTTTTGGAGCATATACTGTAACCAAACATTATGAATCACCTCGAAGAGAACGATCTATTGACATGTAATCAGCATGGCTTCAGAAAACATCGCTCTTGTGCAACGCAGCTAGCTCTTTATTCGCACGAAGTAATGGCCGCTATCGACAGGGGATCTCAAGTTGATTCCGTATTTCTAGATTTCCGGAAAGCTTTTGACACCGTTCCTCACAAGCGACTTCTAATCAAGCTGCGGAGCTATGGGGTATCGTCTCAGTTGTGCGACTGGATTCGTGATTTCCTGTCAGGAAGGTCGCAGTTCGTAGTAATAGACGGCAAATCATCGAGTAAAACTGAAGTGATATCAGGTGTTCCCCAGGGAAGCGTCCTGGGACCTCTACTGTTCCTGATCTATATAAATGACCTGGGTGACAATCTGAGCAGTTCTCTTAGGTTGTTCGCAGATGATGCTGTAATTTACCGTCTAGTAAGGTCATCTGAAGACCAGTATCAGCTGCAAAGCGATTTAGAAAAGATTGCTGTATGGTGTGTCAGGTGGCAGTTGACGCTAAATAACGAAAAGTGTGAGATGATCCACATGAGTTCCAAAAGAAATCCGTTGGAATTCGATTACTCGATAAATAGTACAATTCTCAAGGATGTCAATTCAACTAAGTACCTGGGTGTTAAAATTACGAACAACTTCAGTTGGAAGGACCACATAGATAATATTGTCGGGAAGGCGAGCCAAAGGTTGCGTTTCATTGGCAGGACACTTAGAAGATGCAACAAGTCCACTAAAGAGACAGCTTACACTACACTCGTTCGTCCTCTGTTAGAATATTGCTGCGCGGTGTGGGATCCTTACCAGGTGGGATTGACGGAGGACATTGAGAGGGTGCAAAGAAGGGCAGCTCGTTTTGTATTATCGCGTTATAGAGGAGAGAGTGTGGCAGATATGATACACGAGTTGGGATGGAAGGCATTACAGCATAGACGTTTTTCGTCGCGGCGAGAGCTTTTTACGAAAATTCAGTCACCAACTTTCTCTTCCGAATGCGAAAATATTTTGTTGAGCCCAACCTACATAGGTAGGAATGATCATCAAAATAAAATAAGAGAAATCAGAGCTCGAACAGAAAGGTTTAGGTGTTCGTTTTTCCCGCTCGCTGTTCGGGAGTGGAATAGTAGAGAGATATTATGATTGTGGTTCGATGAACCCTCTGCCAAGCACTTAAATGTGAATTGCAGAGTAGTCATGTAGATGTAGATGTAGAAGCTTCACTGCTGGATTGAATAAGGAGATCAGTGGTGTATGGTCTGTGACGAGGTGAAACTTTGTGCCAGGAACGAAAATCTGGAATTTATGCAATGTGAAGATGACAGGCAGCGCTCCTTTTTCTACTTGGGGGACCCAAAAATAATCGGAATTTCTTCCTAGAAAGCGTGTACTTTAAGGTGGTATTTGAAAACAATAATATCCTTCGAAGGTACTCTCCATTAGCATTAATACACTTGTCCAAACGTTGATTCCAGTGTTGGAAGCACCTTTTAAATTCGTCCTCTTTGTACCTGCTAGCACTTTCATGACATTGCGTTTTACGTCTTCCACATCCGCAAAACGGCCCCCTCTCAAGTCTCTTTTCATCCTCGGGAATAGGAAGAAGTCCGAGGGTGCAAAATCCGGCGAATAGGGCGCTTGGGGTAAGGTAGTCGTTTTCTCTGAGGCCAAAAACTGGCGAACGCTGAGAGCCGTGTGCGCGGGAGCGTTGTCGTGATGCAGGAACTACACGCCAGACTCCCACAAAGCTGGACGTTTTCGCGACTAACTTCTGCGAAGCCATTTCATAACCTCCAAATAGAATTTTTGGTTTACTGTCTGTTTTTCAGGGACAAGTTCAGAGTGTACGATCCCTTTGCTGTCAAAAAACAGATCAACATCGTTTTCACATTCGATTTCACTTGTCGAGCTTTTTTTGGTCGAGGTGAGCCAGGTGACTTCCATTTTGATGACTGTTGTTTACTTTCTGGATCGTACCCATAGCACCATGACTCATCACCTGTAATGATTTTGTTGAAAAAATGTGGATCATCTTTGAACGCATTCTTCATATCGAAACAGGCTTCAACACGACGATCCGTTTGATCTCCAGTAAGAAGCTTCGGCATCAATTTTGCTGCCTCTGTTCGCATCCCCAAATCGATGGTCAAGATGCGCTGAATTGAGCTCCAGGACAATCCAGACAAGTTCTCGAGTCGATCGATTGTCCTGCGTCGATCTTCACTGATGAGATCAAGGATTTTGTCGATGTTGTCTTCGCTTCGAGCAGTTGAAGGTCGACTGGAACGGGGCTGATCTTCAACCACAATTTCTCCCTTTTTAAACCGACGAGACCATTTGTACACTTGCGTTTTACTAAGAGCATGGTCTTAGTAGGCTGTCTGAATGATTGCAACAGTTTCTGCTGCGTTCTTACCGAGCAAGAAACAAAACTTTACTGCCGCACGTTGTTCGTAAGAACTAGTCGTTTCCTTGTGTCACGTCTGCACTGTACGCACACTCCAAGAACTGCCAAAGAAACCACACTTCTCACTGTTGGGTGACGTCGCGTGGCAGAATGACTCAGCAGAGCTCCTACTGCAAACCTGTGGCGGCGCAACCTGCTACTAAAAGTACACGATGTGCAGCATTACAATTCCGGTTACTTTTGGGTCCCCCCTCGTATTTGGGAGTACCTGCGTTGTGTGTGTCAGTCAAGTTTTCGGTGCAGAGGCCACAGGATGCTCTGAGCCATCCGCCCCCCTGTGTGCCAGGACCGCTCCGCCGCCTGTATCAGATGCGTCCGTTGCAATAACTATCTGCTTTGTTGGATCAAAACGTGAGAGACAGGGGGCCTTCAACAATTGGGATTTCAATCTGTGGAAGGCGTGCTAAGAAGCAGTTGTCCACTGGAAAGCCACTCCTTTTTTGCATAACTGGGACGAAGTGACGGTTTCTGTTGATGCTGCGGGTAAGAACTTTCCGTAATACGCTATCTTCCCCAGAAGGCAACAAAGTTGCTTAAGCACTGTTGGTCTGGAAAGTTTTATTATGGCTTCGACATGTTTATCCAGAGGACGAGTGCCCGAACTGGAAAAGATGTGGCCGTCGTACTCAGTCTCAGGCTGGGAAAAACAACATTTTTCTTTTTTGCATTTTAGGCCAGCCTCCATTGACACGCGAATAAAGATTTCAGGTTACGAAGGTGCTCCTCCCTGTTACAATGATGTCGTCTAAATAGTTAATACATCCATCCAGTTTGAGTACTAAATGCTCCAAAAACCGTTGAAAAATGGCGGAGGTACTTGTTATTACGCGTTTCAAAAGATAAAGCCCGTGCTGCGTGTTAAGTGTAAGAAACTGTTGAGATTCTGCATCAAGGGGAAGTTGGAGATACGCACGCGCTAGGACTATTTTAGAGAAGAAGTTTCCACATTTAAATTTTGACATTAATTCTTCCGACTTCGGAACAGAATATGCCTCAATCTCGGATAATGGGCGTTGACGGATCTGCCGCAACGACTATCGCACTATGCCTAATGTGGTAGCCCATTGACTAGAAGGAATGGGCTCTAGATCTCCAGTTCTAGTTAGGCGACCTAATTCTTTCTTTGCTTGGTCTGTGAGAGCAAACGGAATGGCGCGGTCTCGTGCATTACGTTTCAGTGCGATGTTCGCCTCAAAAGTCTTTGCAGCACCTATTTCCGGGGTGAACAGGTCCTCATAATCCTGGCAAAGTGTCTTTAGGTCCGAGTACGGAACATCCTCGGATACCAAATTCACATAATCGTCTACTGAAAATCGAAAATTCCGAAAAGAGTCAAGTTCAGACAAGATCTCAGCGGGATCACTGTTAACGACTAACAAGATAATGTGGCGGGTGACATTACGATACGTCGTTGGCAGTTACACTTGACCACGTACTGGGATGGCATGTTTATTGTACCTCCTCGGACGTCTCTTTGTTTCTTCCAAGGTAGGAGCTCCGAGTTTCCAACAGGTATCGTGATTCAGAATGCTCACGGCTGCGCCGGGTCTACTTGTAGATGAACTGATTAGCATGTAATTTGCGTTTCTACGAATAGCTTATTGGAGGTCCCTTGGTGCCCTACAGTGACTACCAGGTTAACACCCATCTGTTGGGCAGGAGGCTGTCTTGTCTGAAAGGACTTACGGCGTACAGAAGCTAAATGGCCGTTGGCAGAACAGTTTTCGCTATAGGCCCGTCTGTCAGAACAGTCTTCACGTTGATATTTCTTAAAACAATTCGGACGTGACAGCAATCGTTTCGGTAACCATGTCCGGTTTGATCGGCTCGAGTGGGGTGGAGGACGTTGTTGGTTAATTCTACAGCGTCCCTTCTGTACAGTTACATTTACAGCTGCTATGTCGATCCACTACTCGAGTAGAACAGAAGTGATATCTGGCGTTCCGCAAGGTTGTGTCATAGGCCCTCTGCTGTTCCTGATTTACATAAATGATCTAGGTGATAATCTGAACAGCCCCCTTAGATTGTTTTCTGATGACGGTGTAATTTACCGTCTAGTAAAATCATCAGATGAACAGTTCCAATTAGAAAATGATCTAGAGAGAATTTCTGTATGGTGCGAAAAGTGGCAATTGGCACTAAACAAAGAAAAGTCATGCACATGGGTAGTAAAAGAAATCGGATAAATTTAAGGTATACGATAAATCGCACAAACCTAAGGGCTGTCAATTCGACTAAATACCTAGGAATTACAATTACGAGCAACTTAAATTGGAAAGACCAAATAGATAATATTGTGGGGAAGGCGAAACAAAGACTGCGCTTTGTTGACAGAACACCTAGAAGATGCGACAAACCCACTAAAGAGACAGTCTACATTACACTTGTCCACCCTCTGCTGGAATATTGCTGCACGGTGTGGGATCCTTACCAGGTACAATAGACGGAGGACATCGAAAAATTGCAAAGAAGGGCAGCTCGTTTCGTGTTATCGCGCAATAGGGGCGCGAGTGTCACTGATATGATACGCGAGTTGGGATGGCAGTCACTGAAACAAAGGTGATTTTCTTTGCGGCGAGATCTGTTTACTAAATTTCAATCACCAACTTTCTCTTCCGAATACGAATATACACTCCTGGAAATGGAAAAAAGAACACATTGACACCGGTGTGTCAGACCCACCATACTTGCTCCGGACACTGCGAGAGGGCTGTACAAGCAATGATCACACGCACGGCACAGCGGACACACCAGGAACCGCGGTGTTGGCCGTCGAATGGCGCTAGCTGCGCAGCATTTGTGCACCGCCGCCGTCAGTGTCAGCCAGTTTGCTGTGGCATACGGAGCTCCATCGCAGTCTTTAACACTGGTAGCATGCCGCGACAGCGTGGACGTGAACCGTATGTGCAGTTGACGGACTTTGAGCGAGGGTGTATAGTGGGCATGCGGGAGGCCGGGTGGACGTACCGCCGAATTGCTCAACACATGGGGCGTGAGGTCTCCACTGTACATCGATGTTGTGGCCAGTGGTCGGCGGAAGGTGCACGTGCCCGTCGACCTGGGACCGGACTGCAGCGACGCACGGATGCACGCCAAGACCGTAGGATCCTACACAGTGCTGTAGGGGACCGCACCGCCACTTCCCCTCAAATTAGGCACACTGTTGCTCCTGGGGTATCGGCGAGGACCATTCGCAACCGTCTCCATGACGCTGGGCTACGGTCCCGCACACCGTTAGGCCGTCTTCCGCTCACGCCCCAACATCGTGCAGCTCGCCTCCAGTGGTGTCGCGACAGGCGTGAATGGAGACACGAATGGAGACGTGTCGTCTTCAGCGATGAGAGTCGCTTCTGCCTTGGTGCCAATGATGGTCGTATGCTTGTTTGGCGCCGTTCAGGTGAGCGTCACAATCAGGACTGCATACGACCGAGGCACACAGGGACAACACCCGGCATCATGGTGTGGGGAGCGATCTCCTACACTGGCCGTATACTTCTGGTGATCGTCGAGGGGACACTGAATAGTGCACGGTACATCCAAACCGTCATCGAACCCATCGTTCTACCAGTCCTAGACCGGCAAGGGAACTTGCTGTTCCAACAGGACAATGCACGTCCGCATGTATCCTGTGCCACCCAACGTGCTCTAGAAGGTCTAAGTCAACTACCCTGGCCAGCAAGATCTCCGGATCTGTCCCCCATTGAGCATGTTTGGGACTGGATGAAGCGTCGTCTCACGCGGTCTGCACGTCCAGCACGAACGCTGGTCCAACTGAGGCGCCAGGTGGAAATGGCATGGCAAGCCGTTCCACAGGACTACATCCAGCATCTCTACGATCGTCTCCATGGGAGAATAGCAGCCTGCATTGCTGCGAAAGGTGGATATACACTGTACTAGTGCCGACATTGTGCATGCTCTGTTGCCTGTGTCTATGTGCCTGTGGTTATGTCAGTATGATCATGTGATGTATCTGACCCCAGGAATGTGTCAATAAAGTTTCCCCTTCCTGGGACAATGAATTCACGGTGTTCTTATTTCAATTTCCAGGAGTGTATTTTGTTGGCACCAACCTATGTAGGGAGAAATGATAATCATAATAAACTAAGAGAAATCAGAGCTCGAACGGAAAGATCTAGATGTTCCTATTCCTCACGCACCATTCGAGAGTGGAATGGTAGAGTAGTAGTATGAAAATGGTTCGACGAACCCTCTGCCAGGCACTTAAGTGTGAATTGTGGAGCAACCATGTAGATGTAGACTTAGATGTAGATGTTCTCCAGTTTCTTTCTTGCTGCTTGGGTCACTTCAAAGCTTTTTACTAAGTCCAAAACCTTTTCCAATGACAGGTCCTTGAGTCGAAGTGACTAGTTCTGCAAATCCCTGTCTGGAGTACCCCGGATGATCGTACCGCTGATGCAACAGACGAATGCTTGAAAAGGTGAGCTCTGAAGGCTTAGATAAGCGAGACCAATTTGCACAAAAGCCAGCAAACCTCAGGTTTTTACCATGACAAAATTAAAAATTTCCTGAGGTGGGCGTCAGTTTCCTTGAATCCGTGGAAATCCTCCAATAATAGTGATTCGCAGGCTTCCCAATCCTCTAAAGCCTCATCAAAGGAATAAAAAGCCGGCACTTGCTGTTTCGCTTGCGTGTGCAATAAGCTTTGAAGAAGTGGTCTCTGCCTCGTGATGACTGAGTGTTGTGTGACGTCCTTAGGTTAGTTAGGTTTAAGTAGTTCTAAGTTCTAGGGGACTGATGACCACAGACGTTAAGTCCCATAGTGCTCAGAGCCATTTGAACCATTTTTGAAGAAGTGGTTGGAGGGTGTCCATTAAATGCTTCTGGTTCCCATCCTGCTGATGAATAAGTTGCGTGACTAGAGCTTTCAATGTAGGTGGTTCCGGGCTCATCGCCATTTTATTGTGTTATAACTAGGAATAACACGATAAAAATGCCACCATTCTCGGTTTATTGGCGCTACACTGGTACAAATAACTGTGTTACTGGGCGCTAAGTTGTAGATGAACACTTCATGGAAAATTACATAAAATGACGGTGGTTATACCAATGTCCGGGAAGTGCAAGTGAAAAGCAGATTTCCGGCGGAAACCACAAGTCCGTCGACTTACTAAGCCTAGTGAACATTGAAATAAAAGTTCCAAAAGTTCGAGTATAGCATTCCGATTCCAAGTCCAGAGCGCAGCCGAATCAGCATGGAACGGTAGGTCCACTGCAGTGTGGCACTTCCAAGTTGTGGAACATAGCGCGGTGAGAACTGACTTGAAGATGTCAGTTGCTGCATTAAATGAGGCTCCACAGTTAACCGAGCCGGCGGCTGGGGTCGCGCTATAGTGTGGGCGGCCAATCGCTGAGTGTTACGGGTGACCAATCACGCGCGCTCACGCGAAGCCGGCCTGCGATGTTAGTAGAGGGCGGTGCAAGGACAAGCGCGGCCGACGATGCATTTTTCGGCCGCGCGCAATGGAGCGCGCCGCTGCTTGGCGCGGAGATTTTGTAGTGGTGAATACCGTATTTACATTCCTCATCCGTTCTCAATCTGAACATGCCGTCCGTCTCTAATGGCCTCACCGTCGACGAGATGTTAAACCCAGATCTTCCTTTCTTCTTCGAGTATTGGAGGTCCAGGGTCAAATAGAGCTGTTAAGATTTTATATTAAAAATGAAAAAATTCCTCCAGCTGTATTTAAGGTGTCGATTTTATTTTGGCACCTAGTTTCAACCTTGTAAGATGACGATGTTACAACGTTGAAACTAGGTCCCAAAATAAAATCGACGCCTTAAATACAGCTGGAGGAATTTTTTCAAAAGAAATGCACACTATTTTTGTAAAAATACAGTTTTTATTCTGCATGCGTGAAAGTCTTACAGTGTGTAGATACATCCTTTCCGCTTGTTTTGTAACTTAGTTCAACGTGTTCCCGTGAGTGGCGCCGTCACAGCATGTCTTCAAGGTGGCTGCTACACTTGACGTTCGTCAGAAGCAACGTGCTGTTATAGAATTCCTGTGCTGTGAAAACGAGACAGTGGGAAACATCCACAAGAGGTTGAAAAAGGTGTTTGGAGATGCTGCTGTCGATCGCAGTACAGTTAGTCGGTGGGCAAGCAGGTTACGTGATGAAAGCGGGCAAGGCAATACTGAAGATTGTCCTCATAGCGGCAGGCCTCGTACTGCACACACTCCAGACAATGTGCAGAGACTTAACGAATTGGTGACTGTTGACAGATGCATCACAGTGAACAAATTGTTACGCTACGTTGGGGTGTGGGAAGGAAGTGTTTGCAGAATACTGGAACTGTTGGCGTTAAAAAAGGTTTTCGCCAGGTCGGTTCCTAGGATGTTGACAGTGGCTCACAAAGAAACAAGAAAAACGGTATGCAGCGAACTTTTGGAACAGTACGAGAATGGTGGAGATGAATTTCTCGGAAGAATTGTGACAGGTGATAAAACATGACTCCATCATTTTTCACCAGAGACGAAGAGGCAATCAATGGAGTGGCATCATGCAAATTCACCCAAAGAAAAAAACGGTGTTTTTCGATTCCGAAGGACATCATGCCATGTGGATCCACCATAAATTCTGATGCATATGTGACGATACTGAAGAAACTTCAAGCCCGACTGAGTCGTGTTCGAGCACATCAGCAAAAGCAGGATGTTTTGCTGTTGCACGACAATGCACGGCCACATGTCAGTCAAAAAATCATGAAAGCGATCTCTAAACTAAGGTGGACAACGTTGAAACACCCGCCTTACAGTCCTGACCTGGCTCCATGTCAGTATCATCTCTTTGGGAAACTGACTCTCTTCGTGGAACAAGGTTTGAAGATGATATCTCCCTTGTGCACGCTGCCAAACAGTGGCTCCAACAGGTTGGTCCAGAATTTTACCATGCGGGTATACAGGTGCTGGTTCCAAGATGACGTAAGGCAATTGAGAGGGATGGAAATTATGTGGAGAAATGGAAATATTGTTCCTAAAGCATTTATCTACACACTGTCAAACTTTCAAACCTATAGAATGAAAGATGGATTAAAAAGAAAAAAGTGTGCATTTCTTTTGGAGTAAGCCTCGTAAATTTATACCAGCTGACGTCCCACTGTCTTCCATTTCAAGTATGGATGTACGAAGGTTAAGATTTTAAGTTTTCTGCGGTTTCTCTAAAACGCCTAAGGCAAATGCTGGGATGGTTGCTTTGAAATAGCAAACCACTGTACCTCCTACGTTGCAAATACGACTTCTTTATTCACAAAATCTATTTCATTGTTCGGCAACCCATTTTTACGCAAATGCGTGTTATTATGTACGCCTTTAACTTAAATGGCCACGTAGTCTGCAAGGAACACAGAGGGATACATCTGCGTCTACAGAACTGCTCTAAAGTTCACAATGAGTTGCCTGAGACAGAGTTCACAGAGCCACTTCCAGACTATTTCTCTACTGTCCTGTCTCGAATACAACGCGGGAAAAATGAAGAACTAAATCTTTCTGTGCGATCTCTTTTTTCTCTTATTTTTCTCGTATTTTATTACGCCCCCTGCCAGGCACTTAAATGTGAAGTAGAGAGTAGTCACGTGGTTGTAGATAGTCATTTTCCCCTACGTAATCGACACTGTTTTTCGCTTTCGGAGGAAAAGTTAATCAGGATGTAAACAGGGATTGCATTCACGATGCCATTTTAGCAGCTATGGCTACAAAAGTTAATAAAACAGTCAAGAAGGCTAGGAGAGTGTTTCTGCTAGATAGAGCAGACGAGAAGTTGTTAGTATCTCAACTAGAGAGTGAACTGATGTCACTTAGTTCCAGTAAGAGGGACGTAGAGGGATTATGAGCAAAGTTCAAGCAGATTGTAAATCCTGGTGTAGGGAGTTATGTGACTGGTAAGTGAATAAAGGATGGGAAAGATCAACCATCGTTTAATAATGATATTCAAAAGTTGCTGAGGAAGGACTACGAAGATAGATACTAGAAATTAGGGCTCATATGGTGGCATAAAGATAGTCGATTCTCCCTCACTCTATTTGCGAGTGGAACAGGAAAGGAAATGATTCGTAGTGGTACAGGGTACCCTCCCCCTAGCACCGTAGAAGCGGATGTAGATATACTTTCTGTAAAAAGATCTCGCCGCAACTACTAACGTTTGCGTTTTAATGACTGCCGGCCTAGCTTGCTTATCATATCCAAGATGCTCTCCCCACTATTTAGAGATATTACAAAACAAACTGCCTGTTTTTGAACCTTAACGGTATTGGTCTTCATTTATAATGTCCACTGGTTTTGTTGTTTTGTTCGTTTCTTGATACTGATTTTGTATAGAACTTATTGACTGTTTTCGTAATTGTTACTCATAGTTTGTTTCTGTTTCCTGTTCTTACATTCCCTCGCCTCTTACAGGCAAGACTGAGTTCTCACAATTATAATATGACACTCTTCATCCATAAATTTATCAAGTGCAGTGTCACATGTAGTCACTTGTCTTGAAATACCACTTCAAGTTATCTGTTTTTGCGTTTTTAACGTAAGTTTCTATACTGTTGTGTTCACCATTATACAAGGTGGCAGGAAGCGAACACCCTACCACAGAAAAGTAGTTGGTGTAGAAAGGTAGCTTGGTTGCACGCTAACAACTGGGGTGGCCACAGGGCGCTTACACTGAGGTGACAAAGGTCATGAGATACCTCCTAATATTGTTTCGGGCCTCTTTCTGCCCAGCTTAGTGCAAGAACTCGACGTATCATGGACTCAACAAGTCCAACTGAGCCATGCTGCCTCCGTAGCCGTCCATAATTGCCAAAATGTTGACTTTACAGTATTTTGTGGACGAACTGACCTCTTGATTGTGTCCTATAAATGTTCGATGGAATTCATGTCGGGCGATCTGGGTGGCTGAATCATTTGCTCGAATTGTCCAGAATGTTCTTCAAGCCAATGGCGAACAGTTGTGGCCCAACGACAAGGAATTTGTGATCCACAAATATTCCATCATTGTTTGGAAACATAAGGTCCATAAATGGCTGCAACTGCTGTCCAAGTAGCCAAACATGACCATTTTCTTTCAAAGATCGATTCATTTGGACCAAAGGAACCAGTACTTTACATGTAAGCACGGCCCACACCGTTATGGAGCCACCACCAGCTTAAACTGTGCCTTGTTAACAACTTCATCCATGGCTTCATGTGGTCTATGCCACTCGATTCCTGCCATCAGCTACTACCAAGTGAAATCAGGACTCATCTGATCAGGCCACAGTTTTCCAATCGCCTGGTGTCCAACCCATATGGTCATGAGACCAGGAGTGGTGCAGCGGGCGACATCAGCAGTAGGGCAAGGTGGTTTCTACCCCAAAGTACCGCTATCCAACATGGCGGAAGGGCATTATCACCCCAGTGGTGGCGTCAACCCAAAGTACCATTATCCAAGATGGCAGCTGTGAGGCAAATAGGTGACATCACGTGAAATCAGCTGATGATGCAAGTTCCACTATCCAAAATGGCAGCTTTTGGAGGGAAGATAGGTCAATGGGGCTATCTCTACATATATAAGAAAATGGCGGGAAAGTAAGGGCACTTGGGCTACCTCCACTAACCTAAGTCACCTCTTCATAGGAACTGGACATGAGTCTTTATTGAAACAATTAGAACCAGTACCACCGTCAAGTGTGTTCGCCATCCACTTTGAAAATGGGCGTGAATTTTGCTCTAAGAGCTTACTCCTGTAGCTGAGGCGAGTTAGTATTGTGTCGCCACCACTCTAGGGTGCTCATTCAAATCAAATACAGTTTTTATAAATTTGTTTAAATTTCTTTAAAATTCTTTAAATTTGTATAAATTGGTTTAAATTTATTATCTACCCACAGCATTAGTGTCATGTTCCTGCCACAAGAGGCTGAGATAGTTGTATTACATGCACTCGTTATTTATCTAACAATCAGAGGCAATACCAGCATCATATAGGTAAGAAAAGGGGTTCGCTGCACTTTCATACAAGTAGTTTGAACTACTTTTGAAGGTCATCCAACCACATTTCCTACATACATCGAGGGATGGATGTTACCCAGTGTATTTATTACATTGGTACAAAACACTCACCCTGCCAGTGGTCTGGAGGGGGGGGGATTGGTGTGAAAAAGAAATCAGCCTCTTCTGGGCTGTTGGAGAGAGGAAGGAGTGTACTTTATTTATTTTTGAACAATTTATTTATCCACAGATTTCACCTAATTTATTTATTTATTATGCTGGTGCAAAAGACACACCATGTCGTGCTTGTAGTAACAATATACAGTTTACAGACCTGGAAACGACTCTTAAAAATGCATTATGCTGATGTGCAAAGACTAAACAACTTGTAAATTACTCAAATAATTCAGTACATACCATGCAGACATGCAAAGTACTTGAAGATCACCAAAATAATGCATTCATACACCCGAAAATAATTCAATGAGCAAACACTCAGTACAAATAAAAAAGCTTATATTATCAGCCACTTGAACCCTGAATCTACTGGATGGAAAGCCTAAGTCCACCCTCTAACACATGGAAACTGTCCACATATGGTAGAGGAAGGTTAAGTTAGTGTACTTTATTTATTTTTGCTTGGCAAGCTGACTCAATTATCCCTCCTAATTACTTAATTAATCACAAAGGCCGGCACTAATTTAACAAATATAAGCATAGAGCTGCACAAGGACAGCTTAAAATCTCAAAAACTAACTATACCATACAATGCGTGTTATCCTGCTGGGGAAAAAAATTCGCAGTACCTCACCAATTACGTAATTAATCACAAAGACCCACCCATAATTACCCAACTATATGCACAGCACTGCACAAGAACGGCAATACTCCGCAAAAACTGACAATTAGTCTTCTCCTGCTGGAAAAAAAGAATTATACCACTCGAAACCAGTGACAGGAACACTCAAACTCTATACAACACCTACAAGCTGGGGGGAAAAACGTTCAACTGACTAGATCCTGGTGTTGGACAGAGATGAGTTTAAAAAAAAGTGTATTACCTGCAAGGATATAGCATATCCCTTTTTGATGTAAGAGTTCACCACATACACCTACTAAAAAAATCGCCCTAACCAAACCAAAACACGCTATAACATCTGATGGAGAAGAAAGCATCACAGTACTGGGGGAAATCGTCGTTCTAGAAGACTGCGTTCTCATCCATATACAATCACAAACTATGAGATGGAGCTACTACACTGACAGTCTCATGGCCCATGCAGCTGCAGCCAAAAGCCTCTCAACTAATTAAAGAAGTCAAATGCAAAGAAGCAGTCAACTGAACAATTTACATGATAGGGGAATAATGGCCCAGTGCAAACACATGTCCATATTGAATCTTGTCAAATTTCCACTTGATCACGAAAGCTCTCCAACACATACTAAGCATTAGTTCGCTACTCGGTTGTTTAGAGGACTACATGATTAAGTGAACTACATTCCCACATCGCAACAGAACTCTCCGATCACACAGTCCCAGCCCTTAGTGGGAAATGTGAATCATTCCCACCACAGGCCATGTATAGACAGAATCATCCTATGAAATCTACCACAAATATATTTGATCGCTATACTTGCAATTAAAATATTACGATCGTGGTTTCAGTTGAATGACATTTGACAATGATTGAAGTATCGGAAACATAACCATCAGGCTGTGGCTCCGAAAATAGAAGTATCTGTACCATTCTTATGATGTGACATACTATTCCCTTTGCTATCACAGTATTCAACGTCAAATCCGTACCTTCCTTATGACTGGACATAATAATCTCCTTTATACTTGTTGAAACACAAACACATACTTTATGAACCTGATGCTCATGGCGAACCTATCACACATCTCCTACCATTAAGTATAATACATCGTCAATAGCTGATTGCTGATGATATGAAATAATACTGACCAAAAATCAAGGATACGTGGGCATGTCTCATAAGTTTTTCTTGTGAGTGATTCCACTGTGTTAGAAACAGAGGCGTTATAGTAGATTGTTTTTGTAGGTTCTGGGACACTAGGACAATTTTATTTAAAAGTAAAAAAAATCTCTTGTGACTGTGTCACTCACGATTTTCTTATTTTCCATTAAATTGTCCTAATCTCCTAGAATCTACAAAAACAATCTACTATCCCTTTTACCTAATAATAATATAATGTAACAAAATAAAATAATAATAACTATAATAAAAATCATTTATTTAACATACATTTCCCATAGGTGAATGTAATGTCATTAAATAAATTAGAGAATTAACTATTATTTTAAAAACGATTTTTAAAAAGACTTTTTTTACATCATTTTCTTAGTTCCAAAGAGTATCCTATTTTCTAGTTTTGTGAAGAATGTTTTTTTTTTAAATTATTTTTAAAACAAATTTTTAGTAAACAATTTTTTATAACTTTTTCCTAGCCCCAAAAGTCCTATTTTTTACTATTGTGAAAAATTGTATTAAAGAATAAGTACATAAAATAATTTTACATTATGAACATAAGTAAATAAGTAAATATATTATTTTACAAAAGTAAATTAGATTTAAATTTCTATTTTTAATTTTTTCTGTCCTTCTTAAAATGTGTCAGAAATGTATATAAACATGAAATTAACACTTTTATAATTTTTTTAAGTTTCTCATTCATTTATATAGAAGCAAATGTTCATAATTAAAAATTTTCAGTAAGTAATCTATGTTATGCATCATATGTAAGATTCTTTTTACCATACATAATTACATAAGCAAGTGTATCATTTGGAATTTTTATATTACAAGTTGCACAAAGTTTCACAGTAGGTTTCTGTGTAGTTACAACATTCTTTCTGCATGTAATATTGATTACATAAATTGGATAATTATTTATAAAACTAAATGGATTAATATCAATATCTGATTTCAGTGAAGTAATTCATTTAAACCTAGAAATGCATCATATTCTTTAAGAAAATTATTTGGCGAAATAATATTCCACATTTCTTGAAAAAAACTTACTTTGTACCATTTTTAAAATAAATATTCTGTAGTTTAACATGATAAAATAATGACGAATCAACTAATTGATTGTTTTTACAATTTGTCTGAAATACAACAAATACAAAATATGTCACATCATATTCTGTAGAGTTATAGAAATTTGTAATATCAAGTTCAAAATTATTATTACCAGATAATCCAGAAACTTCTTCTCTTTGAAGTACATAAAAACAAATGGGAATTATAGGATTTTAAAGAATATTTTCACATTGTTCAAGTTCGTAATAATTTTACCTTCTTTAGGAAGTGTATCTTTTATTTCAATTCCAACATCATTTTTATCAGGCCAATACAGATGTACACTTCCAGAATGTGAACTATGTGTAAAAATTATAGTTAATCCTCCTTCCCATATAATTTATTTATAATCTTTAAAAAATTCTCCAAGTAATGATAATGGATAAAGAGCTTCATTTCTTTTACTATTTATTTTTCGTGTATTAATTAAATGTCATTTTCTCAATAACAGATTAGGAAAAAATTTAGTAAACTATTTCTAACACAACTCTTACAGTAGCACCAGTAAAGTAAATTAAATTATCAATTTCATCAGTTATATTAATTTCTAAATCTTGAATTGTATCAAAAATAGGAACATTTACAGGATATTTTGGCTCATATATTATTGGTCCACCAAATTCTGCATTATGTTTAAATGAAGCTAAAATAGTAGATTCTTTATGAAAATGATCATTATGTTTTACATACATTCCATATTAATTCAAAAAGAATTATTTTAGGAATACCTTCAGCTACTGCTTTTCACTAGGCAAAACAACTTCATTATTAAAACCAAGTAAACAGCCAATACTAATCTTCATTATCCATATACAATTTTACATCACTTTCAATAACAATTCTGTTTAAAATTTCATCTGCTTTAATTTGTATATTGGGTTTTTTTAATGAATAATTTTTTAAAATTATTGAAACAATATTGACCTACAGGAATTTCTATTGTTTCACGATCACAATAAAGTTTATTATTTTTTGTTGTAATATTTGATGTTAAAAAAGGTTGAATAAAAACCAACCACTGAAACATTAGTATAACTATCATGTATTGGAACAGTTAATCTTTTTCTAAGTATTGAAGATTTATCACTAAGTTGAAAAAGGTGGCTCATTTATTACTGAAAAAAATTATTAAATAAATGAATAAAACAGATTGGGAACCTAAAGTAAGGATTCCACAAAATAAGTTAAGAAACAAACATGTTAATCTTTTACAAAATTCTATAAGATGTGCAATAAATGGACCAAGTGGCTGTGGAAAAACAACATTAATAATTGATCATTACATTTTAGCTCTAGGTTAATTAGATTAGAATAAAAAAATGTATATTCGAGAAGTTTACATCAGCCAAAATATCATGAATTTATGAAACAATTTAAAAAATTGAAGATAAACTTAATAAACAAATTGTTAGTTATATTGAAAATAATGACGAAATTATTCCATTAGATGAATGTGATAATAATTTAGTTGTGGTATTCTATGATTTCATTTCCGAAAATCAAGATATTTTAAGAGAATATTTTACTAAAGGAAGACACAAAGGTATATATTATTTTTACTTAGCTCAAACATATTCAAATATACCAAAACTTCTAGTTAGAGATAATTTAAATTTTTTAAATATATTTAAACAAGATTATACAAATTTAAATAATATTTATCATAAATTTGTTGGTGGAGATTTAAAGTTTGATAATTTTACACAAATGTGTAGTAAATGTTGGAATGATGGCTTTGGACTTTTCATAATAGACATGACTAGAAAACCAAATGAAGGTTTATAAATAAAATACAATATTTCTCAACATTGTAAACATTAAATAAAAACATAAACATTAATGTTAAATATAAATGTTGAATATCAACGTTAAACATAAACATAAACATAATTAATGTTTTTTCTTCCTTAATAAAGTACAATGAAAATGCTGTTAAACAAGCTAAACAAAATAGAAAGCTGAAGAACAATTTAAGCCCTGGAAAAAGCAACCAAAAGCAGAATAAGCAAAATATAAAAAGGAAGATCAACCTGTTATTGGCGCAATTGAACAAGTTAATCGAAGGATTAGGTGATAATGTTTTAAAAGCTATTGAAGCAAATAGAGAAGTTGAAGAACAAATGATTCCATATCGTCATCATATAGAAGATTTTGGAAACTTAGCACCAGTTAAACCATTAACAGATTGGACTGATGATATTCCTGGAGTATATGATTATACATTATGTGAATCAGAAGTTCAGGATATATTGAATAAACACCAAGAAGAAAAAGACTCAAGTAGTCGTCAAAATGAAACTAAAAAGATAAATGTTTCTGAAAGAACGTTAAAGTACATAAATCATAGCGAAGATAACGTTTTTCGTTCAAAACCTATTGGCATGTTTAAATATGTTGGTAATTTATCTGTTGAATTCAGTGGAAATAAAAAAAATTGTGAAAAAACATATGAAGGGACAGATGGATTAATAAAACTTTTAACTGAAAAACAATATACTATAGATGATATGAATGAAAAATTCGATGGTGCAGGTTTATCAAATTATGGAGATATATTATGCAATTCAGGAGCATTGTATTCTGACACTAATCCGAATAAAATAAGATCAAGTAAAGGTAATAAATACAAATATTTGATCAAACCAATTGTTGATGATTATTTTCCAAAATTATGAAGACATAATATATATGATTCAGAACCAAGTTCTCCTGATAAATACGTGAAGGTTTTTTAAATAATATACAGGAAAACCAATTGAATATGTTTGGTTGAATGATGTTAGACAATTAATGGGAAGATTAGTATTAATTCATGGTGAAGAATTAGCTGGCAATAAGAATTATCATAATGAAAAAGTTAGTGTTGCACAAATGTTAACAAATAAATTTAGTGATTTCATGCTAGATAATCCAAAAGGAATACGATATTAAATTAGATTTTTGAAAGATCTTCCACATACATTTTGGAAAAGTGACAAATATGAAAAAGGATTAGTAAATACTTAAAGTAACAAATTGCCATTTGAATTGCATCTTCCACGTTATAATAATTGTGGTCCAGGTACAAAATTAGAATAAAGATTGCCTAAAGGTGATAAAGGCATAAATCCATTAGATGAAGATTGTACAAAAACGATGTTGCTTATACAGGTAATAAAGATTTAGAAAAAAGACATATAGCTGATAAAGAACTTCAATTAGCTGCAAAAGAAAGAATGTATGCAGATGATGCATCATTTGGTGAAGTTGCAGCAAAATCAGTTAGAGGAATGATGTGTGGAAAACGAAAGTTAGCTATTGGCATTAATGTTGATGAAAATAGTTGGGGATTATAAATTTAAAAATCTTTATTAAATTTTTAGCTATATAAACACAATTGATTCTACTTTGTTACCTAGTGGCAAAACTAAACTTAAATTGATTAAATTAAAGTTAAATAATGAACAGTTAAGTGTGATTAAACCGTTCTTAACAGATGTTCAAAAAAGAAAAAAGAAAAGAAAGTATTTTTGGAAATTAACTAATTACATTAGGTATTCTATTTCTTAAAAAATTATTGAATATGTAACAAAAAAGAAAGATGGTAAAGGATTAACACAACATGAAGATATTTACCATTATTATTAGCTGCATAACCTTATTTAGCAACAATTGGTTCTTTAGCTGGTGGGTCCATAGCACTTGCAAATACACTTATAAACAAGAAGAAAGCTGAGAAAGAATTAGAAGGCAAAGATACCTGAAATGGAATAATAGAAACAAAAACATTTCCAAAAAGTAATTGATAAATATCCAAACACATTACGTAATTTTGATATAGAAGAACTTACTAAACAATTAAAAATTAAAAACTTTTATGGTGTATACATGATTGATGAATTAATAAATAAGCCATTTGAAACGCAATATGGTATAGTTAATTTAGATAATCAGATAATCCTGGTACACATTGGATTTGTTATTTTAAAAAATAGTTCTAACAATGTATTAGATTCGTTTGGTGGTAATATACCAAAACAACTAGATAACTTTTTAGAAAATTACAATACAGAAAGAAAACAAAATTTTGATGAAGTCTTATATGTTGACATTTACTTTTATTCGTTTTAGAATTAATATGTGATAATTATAATTATAATGATATTTTAGATTTAATAAATGGCCATTTTTGAAAATCAGATACATCTATTTAATTGAAATGAACAAGTAGTTAATACAACTACATTAAATTTAGAAAAAATGGAAAAAATTGAAAATATTATTAAACAACTACAACCATCAATAGATCCAAAGATAACAAATGCAATTAAACACTTTCAAAAAGAATTTAATATTTTTTTAAAATAACTGAAGGATGTATTGGTATTAAAAATAGAAGTCTTGCTAATGTAAATGATTCAATTGATGCAAAAGAGCTAGTTAACAAACAATACCTAGAAAAAGAATATGCTACAAAACCAGAACTCATGTGCATTCTAATGCAATTTAACAACTATGTCACCAATACACAATTTAATGAAAAAATTAATCAGATTCATCAAGACTACAACACTTTCAAGAATTTCTTAACAAAAAAGGAAGTAGAAAAAGCTTTTTCAGATTCTTTGTCAAAAACAGATTTAACACCATAGTTGGAACAGTTAAGTAATCCTAAAGATAAAGTATATGATAAACAAGTAATTGAATCTACTTTTATGGCAGGTGGTGAACAAAATACGTACAATTTTAAATATGGTTTCCTACTTAAAAGGATTATTGATGTTGTTAAAAATATAAATAGAGATTTAAACTTTATGATTTTCATATAACAGTAAGTGTACCTGATATATAAAATAAATAATAATAGTCAATCAATAATGGTACATATATCAAATTTTATAACTGTAGTATTGAGAGATTCTGTTAAAAATGATCCAGTTGATCTAAAGTTTAATAAATTTTTTATCTATATAAATGAAAATCATACTTCACATTATTATCATATATATTGTTTAAAGTGTAAAAAGTTTCCTGATACACGTAACACACACAGAGTAACAGCTAAAAATGAAAGAGAAGGAATTGAAGGTCTATGTACAATTTGTAAATCTAAATAGGGTAAATTTGTTAAAACAATTTTGTAAGTGCTGTGAAGGTTTAAGTAATATTCGTGAAAAAACCAATGAGAGAGAATTTTAAAAGAAGAAATGTTCTTTCTTTTAGTATACATGATTTAGTTGAAATGGATTCAGATAATTTAAAAGGTATTTCTAAATAAATAATGGTTACAAATAATTATTGACTGTTATTGATGTCGATTAGAAACTTGTTTGGGCTGTCCCTATTAAAGGTAAGACAGCTAAAAATATTGTTGATGCATTCGAAAAAATTTTCATAGATAGATAACCACATAATTTACAAACATATAATGGTAGAAAATTTTATAATAAAGAATTTAAAGAATTATTAAAGTAATATAACATTAATCATAATTCAACTTTTTCAGAATTAAAAGCATCTGTTGTTGAACGATTTAACAGAACACTGAAACGAAAGATGTGGAAGAAATTTGGTGTACAAGGTAATTGTATATGGAAAAATTCATTAAAGATCTAATTGAAAAATATAATAATTCAAAACATTCTACAATAAAAATGAAACCAATAGAAGTTAGTAAAAAAAAATTAAAAAATAACCAACTTTGTATATAGTCGCAGACTTAAGGCTGCTTCAGCTGATGCTAATGAAAAAGCTAAATTTAAAAAGGTGATAAAGATGGTTTCAGTAAATTTTAATGTCTTTATGAAAAAGAATATACTACTAATTGTTCAACTAAAATATTTGAAATTGAAGATGTTATTTATTCTAATCCAATTACATATAAATACAAAGATATGAAAGGCAATTTCTATGAACAAGAACTATAGAAAACGAAATATCCAGATGTATTCTTAGCTGTAGAAATTTTAAAAAAGAAAGATAATAAAGTTTATGTTAAATGGTTAGATTTTGATAATTCACATAACAGTTGTGTATATAAAGATAAAGTAATTTTATAAAAGTTCTGTTTGATGAACCATTTTATTACCATTAATCAATTCTTCTTGAGTATAGTTGTCCAAAATATTAAAATAGTTCATATGACAGTCCATCCTTAAATTTTCATTCATTCTTTGATATAGATTTATCGAATTAGGATTATTATAATTTCTTAACATTCTTCAGAATTTGGGTGTAGATATTCAATTTTATATAGTTGTTTCTCCAAATTTTTCGTTGTGTTCTAATGATATTATAGTTTTATTGGTATTCATCATCAAATAATTTTAAAACAATGTATGTTGGTCTTAAACTGTCATCAATTATTTAGGATCTACATGTGGTAATGAACTATTTTTTTCTTCACTTTTTTACCTAATATTTTTGAAGCAATATTAACGGTTTCTCTCAAATTTTGAATATGACCATTATTCATTTTAATCCTGTCATCTTTCATTTTAATTCTATCATCTTTTAATTGAATTATTTGTGTGTTTAATTTATTCAATTCTTGTATTTGTTGTATACAATTATCTTTGTGTTTTATTTAATTTTTATGGGCATCAATAATCTCTTTTCTACTCTTATAAACAACATGTTTTCTAATTGATAATAAAACTTATCAAGTTACCCATTTTTCTTCTTTTTTAGAAGATAAAATTAGTGAATATAGTCCTGAATCATTAATGAATATAGTTCGTTTTTCATTATAACTTATTCACCTCTGGTGGATGGGTCTCAAATTTTCAAATAAATTAGTATCATCTGTACCTACATTATTTCTAATTGCTTGATCTGTGTCTTAATAGTGTAACGTTTCAGCAACATCTTTTGCTTTAAAAAATGATTATTGTTAATATCAATAATCATTCAAACTTTTTGTTGTTGTGGTAAGCTTTTTCTTGTTTTGATCTCTAGTCGTATCCACTTAAGAGAAATAATTTTTATTTGTTTTGCAAAAATTAATATTATGTGAAATTTGTAATTTGTTTTTATGATTAAATTAAACTTTTTTATAAATCTAAGAAAAATTTATCTTATAAATGGAGATCCAAAACGAAATGCTAAATAAATTATAAGAAACTTATGTATGAATCGATGTATGTGAAAAAGATATTGATTGGCTGATTTGTTTAAGTGATAAAAATAATAGCAAATTTGTTAAAACGAATTGCAAACGTATTTTTCATGAAGAATGTATTCATGAATGGTGAAAGGAAAAAGAAAATTCTCCACTTAGTAGAAGTATTATTAAAAATAAAGAACCAATATCAGTTGAAATAATGACAACACTTCATTGTAACCCAGTAAGTATAAGTAGATATTTTGATCGATCTATTGATTCTTTACTAATCACTACAAGCTCTTTTGATCCTTTATTTGATAGAAATCGGCAATTTAGGAATCAGGACTATGAAACTAATGATGATTCTCATGATTCTGATGATCCTTATTTTTAAATAATTTACATGGATAACTGATAATCAAAATTTAAAAAATTTATTATCATTAAAATTTGAATAATTATAAAAATTATTATAATTTAAAACAATTTAAATATTATTAAAATTTAAAACTTTATAAGAACCATTAAAATATTCTTTTTTATAATTCTAAAATTTTTTTCTATATAAATGGAGCAAGTTCAACAAGATTGTTCGAAAAAAGAAATTGTAATTAATGTAATACAGAGAAATCAATTGATGATTTCACTTTACAAAAGTATACAAAAGATGGTTATAGAAAAATGTGTGTACCATGTTTACAAAATATAATGTAGAAAATTACAATAAAAAGAGAAATCCTTGTGTATGTGGAAACAGTGTTGATAAAAATATTTCAAGGAACATTTAAGGCGAAATCCGTGTGAAGAACATCTAAAAATGGAATATGGATCTATATTAAATAATGACCAAGTTATAAATGAAGAAAAAAGATATTTAAAATTTGTCAACAAGTTAAAAACTTAAATTGGTTTTATATAATTCCATCAAATAAAGATAAATGTAAGAAATGTACCTTATAATAAATTAAGAATAATAAAGCTTTATTATTAATTATCTCTACATGTATTAAATAATTACATTTTATTAATAATTTTTTTACAAAGCTAATGAATTTTGGTAAATAAATAGAAGAACAAACTAATTGGTTAAAAACTATTTGATTGTTAAACTCAATATTGAACCAATTGATTCTTAAACTAATTATTTACAAAACGATTCGATTGTTAAGTTAATTGTTTAAAAAGAAATTGATTGTGGAACAAATTCACTTTCTGATTAATTATTTATTGACTAATAATCCTTATCAATCTATTAAATAAATATAATATGTTAAAATACTTATTTTTTACGTACAGCAGAATAGAACATTACATTGCAGTTCAACTAGAACAAAATGCTTTTCGACTACAATGATATACTGTTTTAAGAGATCGTGAATTTTGTAAAGAAAATAATTTAAGAGGACAATCAAATTTAGGTGTAGCTGATTTAATTAGATTTATTATTAGTAATCGTTATTAGTAATTATAATTAGTAATCTATATTGTTAGAAATAATACACGGAATTAAAATTTTTTGTTAGTATTTATATACGTGAGGAAGTAAGTGAAAATCAATCAAATATTGTTAAAAATAATAAAGCTGAAACCAGTGAAAATCTTTGGATAAGGTTACCATTTATTATGATGTTTTTCTAACTAAAGAAGGAAATGAATGAGATGAATCTGAGCACTGTTGGACATAACATTTGAGGTCATCAATTCCCTAGAACTTAGAACTACTTAAACCTAACTAACCTAAGGATATCACACACATCCATGCCCAAGGCAGGATTCGAACCTGTTACCATAGCAATTGTGCGGTTGTGGACTGAAGGGCCTAGAACCGCTTGGTCACAGTGGCCGGCCAACTAAGGAAGGTATATATAAAAAGGAATATTCCCTTTTTCTGCAAATATTTTTCAGATATGAAGAGATAGAAAAACAATTCGAACCTATTACCATAACAATTGCGCTGTTCTGTACTGAAGCGCCTAGAACCGCTTGGCCACAGCGGCCGGCCAACTAAAGAAGGTAAACTATTAAAAGGAATATTTCAATTTTCTGCAAATATTTTTCAGAAACCAAGACATAGGAAACATTTAATGATTACTTTGCTGAAAAGGCATTTGGAAACAGATTACAAACTATACATTTAGAAAATAAATGGATGTACTCGATCCTACTCGTTTCTTAATTGTAGTAAAAACGTTTTAAGATTGTTAAAAACTAGTTGAAAGAATGTTATGGTGTAAAGATAAATTTTAATTTATATTGTGAAAGTAAACTACTAACACATAAAACAAATGAAAAACTTCAAGAATTTGGGCAACAAACACCAAACTATACCATTTAAACAGAATAAGATTTTAATAAAAAATTCAAATAAGGTAAAAATATTTTAAGAAAAAATATCTAATTTTCTAGCACTAGGTCAGGATGAGCATTAAATAGAGTAACTGGTTTACAATTAGCAATTAATAAATATGTTCTGGTAAGAGGATCATCTGATATTGATTTAGCACATAATATTAAAAATAAAAAAACATATGTCAATGAGAAAAATAATGACCAGAAGTGTTTTTATGGTCTATAAAAGCAGCTTTTTTTCTTGTAGATGAACATCGAGAAAGAATAACAAAATATAAAAATGTTGGTCTTGACCTTGCTAATGAACTTGAAAAATTGAATTTCCTGTATTTGTTGGTTATATTCCAAAAATATAAAATATAATTAATGTGTCTATTAATGTTTATTCATTTGATGATGAAGATGAAAACTGTCAAGTGTATCCATTAAAAATAACAAAATCTAAAAAGGAAAAACAAGTAAATCTACTTTATTTCAAGAAAGATAATGATGCACATTATTGTTATAAACGTATTTTTGGTGTTGTTTCAAGTCATATTACTAAACATGAAATGCTAAAATGTATTTGCGATTTTAATAGTAAATAAAAATTATGAAGACACAAAAAATTGTTTAAAGGAGATTTTACATATTTTCGAAATTATCGATTAACAGAAAAGTTGCATTTGTTATTTATGCTGATTTTGGAAGTTTACTTTTAAAAATGTATTATTGTGGACCAATCCCGAAACACCACAAACAATGAAATATGTAAAACTTGAACCAATAAGATTTTTTATTATATTAAATATAAATATGTAAATTATAAAAATTTTGTTGACTATAGAGGATCAAATTGCTATAAAAAATTTATAGAATGTATAAAAAAAGAAGTTGAAGAAATTGGAAAAAAGTATTCTGTAATTGAAAACATGAAGCACTTGATCTTGATGAATACAAAATGTATCTTATATCTACTGTTTGCACACTATGTACATGTCCTTATACAAAAGTGAATAAAATAGTTCATCATCAAGTTCATCTAATTGTAAAATATATTGCTCCATTATATAATATGTGTAATTTAAAACTACAACAACCTAAATTTGTACTATTTATTTACATAATTTATCTGGCTATGATTGAAGTCTTTTAGTAGAAGATCTCTGTTATGATAATGAAGTAATAGAATTAATACTGAACAATGAAAAAAAATTATTTACATAATATATTTGGCTATGATTCACATCTTTTAGTAGAAGATCTCTGTTATGATAATGAAATAATAGAATTAATACTGAACAATGAAAAAATTACTTTTAGTAAACATAGAAAAACTTTAGAAATGTGATTTGTTGATACATGGAGATTTATGGCTTCTTCACTTGATAAACGTTCATAAAATTTAAAGAAAAATCAATTAAAAATATTAAAAAGTAGTTTTCTCCAGAATTAGTTTTCTAGAAATTAGAAAATGTGTTTATCCATATGAATGCATGGATTCTTGGAAAAAATTTGATGAAACACAATTACCGACAATAGATAAATTTTATAGTGAATTAAATGATTGTGGCATTAGTGATGAAGATTATGAAACGGGAAAAAATTCGATATAAAAATATTGCTGAATAACATGATATATATCTTAAAACCAATGTATTATTGTTAAGTGATATATTTGAAAATTTTAGAAAAACATGTATAAATACATATAATTTAGATCCTTTTTGGTGTTTAAGAGCACCAGCTTTACCTTTGGATGCAATGCTAAAAATTACTAAGAAAAAACTTTTCCTAATGGCCTTTCACACTGTTGTAAAAATTTGTAAAAGCAAATAATACATATTTAAGAGATTATAATAATAAAGAAATATCAGATTATATAATGTATCTGGATGCAAATAGTTTATATGGTTATGCTATGAACCAATATTTACCATAAGACAGATTTAAATGGGAAGAACCAAATATTTTAAATGTACAAGAATAATTGAAATTTTAACAGTAGTCAACATGGTTATATATTTGAAGTAGATCTAGAAATTTAAAAGAATTACATGATTTACATAAAGATACACCTTTAGCTCCTGAATGAAAAATTGTTCCATGTACAAATAAAAGTAAATGAATAACTACTCTAGATAAAAAGTGTAATTATGTAGTACATTATAGAAATCTTAACCAATATTTATCTTTGGGAATGAAACTTACAAAAATATATAAAGTTGTAAAATTGTAACAATCTAATTGGTTAAATAAATATATAGATCTAAACACACAGTTAAGAACTAAAGCTACAAATGTTTTTGAAAAAGATTTCTATAAATTAATGAATAATTCTGTGTTTGGTAAAACAATGGAAAATATAAGACATATACAAGATATAAAAGTAGTTTCAAATAGTAATATATGTGATAAATGTGTAGCTAAACCAAATGTTAAAGTTAGAACTATATTTAATGACAATCTAGCTAGTATTCACATGAATCAAACTAAAATAATATTTAATAAACCTGTTTATGTTGGATTAAGTATACTTGATTTATCTAAAGAATTAATGGATGACTTTCACTACAGAGTTATGAAACCTAAATATGGAGAAAATATTGAATAATGTTATCAAGACACAGATTCTTATATTTACAAATAAAACCGAAGATTTCTGTATAGATATGAAATCAATGTTTGATTATTTGATAAATTGACTATCCAACAGATCATATATTCAATATTCCACAAGTAAACAAGAAAGTTGTTGGTAAAACGAAAGAAATCTAAAGGAATTTAAAAATGTGTTGTTAAAAACTAAATAATTTTAGAAGATTATAATGATTGTTTAACAAAATTGAATAATATAGTAAATTTAACTAAATTAATAGTGATAAACATGAAATTTATACGATTCATGTAAATAAACAAGCACGAAGTCCTCATGATAATAAAAAATATGTTATATATCCTTATTCCTCATTATTTAAAATCTAATAAATAATTATTATATATAAATCTAATTAAATTTTTCTCTATAAGTGGAGACTATAATCAATCAACTTAATGATGTTAGTGTCTCGAAAGAGACTAGAAAAATAACTGAACTAGTGATTAATGTTTTATATAATGTTACTGACTTTGAATATTTAAATACCAGATATGGAGAAAAAATAATGATTTTAAAGTTATTTTACCAACAGATATTACGAATTAATAGATGCTTGGGAACTTGAAGTAATTAAAAAAGGACAAATGAAACTGTAATATAAAGGAATGAAGAAACTTTAAAATAGAAATAATGAATTTCATGATATAGAGTTCACAAAGTAAAAAAATTTATAAGTTTTCTAATGTTCACAATGTAAAATTTTGAAGTTATATACTTTTGATTTAATCAATTTACTTACATTCAAAACGTGGCTGAAAGTAAAGTAATTTTCATACATACCTGATTTAAATTTTGAAAACACCCAAGATCTAAAAATTTAGACCCTGAAATCATATTTACTTCATCTATATAATTTTATGGCTGCAAAAGCAGAAAGTAAATGATTTTATATAATTATTCTTTAATATAATTGAAAAAAACACGTTTTTCGCAAAAGTCTAAAATAGTACAAGTTTTGGGGCTAAGAAAATGATGTAAAAAAATGTCTTTTTTAAAAATCGTTTTTAAAATAGTAGTTTAAAATAATAGTTAATTCTCTAATTTGTTTAATTACATTACATTAACCTATGGGAAATGTATGTTTTTATTATAGCTATTATTACATTATTATGCAATATTATATTATTATAAGGTATAAGGGATAATAGATTATTTTTGTTGGTTCTGGCAGATTAGGCCAATTTCTGAAAAATAAGAAAATTGTGAGTGACACAGAGATGAGAGATTCTTTATTTTTTATGAAATTGTCCTAGTGTCCCAGAACCGAAGATTTTTATTATTGCTATTATTACATTATTATGTAATGTTATATTATTATTAGGTATAAGGGATAATAGATTATTTTTGTAGGTTCTGGCAGATTAGGCCAGTTTCTGAAAAATAAGAAAATTGTGAGTAACACAGAGATGAGAGGTTTTTCATTTTTTATGAAATTGTCCTAGTGTCCCAGAACCTACAAAAACAATCTACTCGTTATCGTCTTACAATCCATCAAATGTGAAAAAACACGACCATATTACCATCACAAGCGGTCTTGGTTCTATAGATGCATACATGTATCCATCTTAAAAGCTATACTCGTTTTATAAATCGAGGTACGACATTACCTCTAAATGAGGTCGTTTTTTGCTGAGACAAATATCCGTGACACTGAATATAAATGGCGATTGCTGGAGTATATTGGGATTTAGAATCATGAATCATATTTCTAGCATCCTCATATCTCAAAACGAGTCACCTTCCTCGAACCTCTCTGCTACAGTAAAATTGTAACATCGTATTAGGTAGCCCCCATGCATCGTGCAACTGCTGCATTTCTCCAGCTTTGGACATTTAATCGCTCCAATTTAAGTCAGAACTGAGTAGGAGATGGGGATAATATATCTACCATCTTCTGCAACCCATCTAGAAACATGCTAAGCTGTGTTACTGTGACGTGATTGTGTTTTGACCATTTGACGGAAACGGGAACTGTGAGAAGGACAACGATTTTTGCTACTGCACTGTCGTGCATTCCCAAACTGCATACAAGTGCTATACATCCTTGACCATTCACATCTTTCTTCCCAACATGCTATCTTCGTTATTCTGTACCATCCAACATAGAAAAATTACCAACTATATAAGCTCCATTAACTTCATCCAATAGAGAACCCAATAAGATTTTTACCGCATCTCTCTCCCACCATATATCGAGAACAAATACCGCATACGTCCAGACATTAAGCACATGTGACGATCCTATTAAATATACAGATTTTGATCAACTGACTGCAAAATCGAAAAAAGGTTTTTGGCGGCATCTGAAAGAAAAATTTATCTCGTTTCCAAAAATGTATGGTTTATTAACTTTTAAATTGTTACTATAGTCTTAAACGTTCGCTGACCAACGTCTGCACACTGGCTTCAGGCAAGGAACATCACCACAAACATTCCATGCCTGCTACAGTCATGGAAACAATGAAGTCAACATACAGGAACCTAGCTGATAAAAAGTTACTTAGCAAGTGTCTACATGGCCATACACAGAACCCTAACGAGAGTTTCAACAGCTGTGTGTGGCAAGTACCAAAAACAGTGTTTGTTGGATGACAAGTACTCAAAATGAGTGTGATGGATGCTGTCACCTGCTTCAATGATGGTGTAATCAGCAAGACAAAACTAATGGGAAAATTTCACACCCTGACAGAAAACAATATGATAGCTGCTCTGACTGCCATGGATCGTCAGCGACTAGTTGATGCTGAAAGGGCTGTGGAACCCACCACTAAAGAGTCCAGAGTAAGGAAAAGGCTCCTGAAGGAGTCTACAGAAGATAAACAAGATGCTGGCCAGCAACAATATGCTGCTGAAATGTTCTGAAAGAGGCATACGGTGAGTCAAAAACCCTGTGAACATTCTTTTCTCATTTTCTCGAAACTACATTTTCAGAACATTAGGTACATTTAACTTCACAATGATTTTATCCATGTTCACCAAATTTCTCTCAAGTGAAGAATGAGATGGTATCTTTGTATTATGCCTAATACATCGCAGAAATAATCTACATTTGTCAATGGTACCAGAATGGGAACATGTATTATAAAAACATTTATTAGGCAAAATACTGTAATTCTTAAACTATAGCAGATATTTCAATAAATTTCCTGTTACAGCTTCAGTTAATGTCATTTACTGTTGGTAAAAAATCACAACTTCCTCGACATTGTAGATCAAGCGTAATGTGGATTGTGAGCGAGGTACAAAAATGCAGCTCATTCACGTCCAGGTCTCCTTAAAGTTTCTACACCTGTACTGTAGGAGGATGATCGTATCCCAAGGACTATACTGTAAATCTCAAGAGACGTGCTCTGCGACCCTGTCTCACTGTTTGAAACATTGTTTTTTTTGCTCTAACACGCATTGTATACCGCCAAACTTTTTTCCCGCCTCAAATTCGAGGTCTGTGTTAGGTTGAAACCTCCCCTTTAAAAAATTAATCAATTACTTTGCTGATAAACCTCTTACTTTATTTGATTTTCAAACAGCTGAGCAGAACTGAATGTACTCAGACATTTCTCTCTTTACTTATTCTGATCAACACTAAACTGACACACAATATTTTTAGTGCAACGCAATTTGACTTTCAACAATCCATACAAAGAATGGCGCTGACTAACAATAATCTATACCTTTCATGAATCACTTACCTCACAAAAATCTTCGTTACTCGAACTACTGCAATACAGAAAGCGCCAATACTGCCAGCTCAATAAAAGATTCTAACTAGTGAAGGCACTAACTACTGATAGGCATAGTTAGCAAATGAAAGATTTTGATAGAGAACAAACAATGTAATTACCTTAACAATATTCAATCGTCATAGTATATATATATATATATATATATATATATATATATATATATATATATATATATATCAGTTCATGACATTCAGTATTACAAATTTACTCTTTCTGATGAACACACGCTCCAGATCGTCCGCTCTCAAAATTCTGCTATCTCTCTCCCCACATCCACTACTGCTGGCGGCTCACCTCCAACTGTTCAGCACTACACGCTGTTCACATCTGACTGCCCTACACTACAACAGCAAATATTCCAACATTGCAAACCAGCCACAGACTTCACACAGCACAGTCACTGATTTTAATACAGAGTGCTACATGGCGTTACCAACGTAAAAACCTAAACAGCCTACTTACAATGTTCTAAATTGACATAACATGTTCTGATCCACGGCCACTCGCAGGAAACTAGACCTCACACTGTTACGCATTTGACGTCAGCTGATGACGCGATTTACGTCATTCAAGATGGCTGCTGTGACATCAGCTGATGGCGCGATTGACGTCATTCAAGATGGCGGGAAAGTGCCACGCCCCACTGCCAAGCCTCCATGGTGGGAAATTCGAATTTTGGAGGGAAGATAGGTCAACTGGGCCAGCTCTAGACGTCGCACGGTGTAAATCATGTTGTTACTGCTGTTGCCATAACCAGGGTCACCAGACGCGATTCTTTAAAAAGGAGGACAAACAGCATCAAAAAGGAGGACAAAGAAAGAAAAAAAGGACACATTAAACAGGTCAACTGCAGATGGGGATACCACCCATCAGCTTTGGACAAGTCACGTGACTACCAGGAATTACCAGTAAAACTAGTAGTTAATTGTTACTAGTGGTCAGGTGGTGGTTAAATGAGCTATATGAAAAAAATTAAAAACATTGATTGTGGTGACAGTGTGGCGTCAATTGTTTTGTTTTGTCAACAACACGGAATTGTTTACAAAGTGAAAAACGTAAGACCATTTACCTCCCCTCATTCGACACACCGCTACCAACATCAAAATTCAAGCAGCAGCTGATGACATGTAAAATGCACTTTAACCTTCTGAATACAAATAAACTGAATGACTATGAAACAATGAAACAAAACCATGAGAGTTAATCTGTTGACTTATTTCTTACTTTTATTGGCCACTGAGACGTACCTTCCAGGTCCACATATCTCACATTCCCCTTCAAATTCATTTTTGTCTTTCTTAAAGCCGGATATTTGCAGGAAAGGACATCAGAAAATGTGCACTTTCGTTTAGGCATATCCAAATATTTTACGTAACTCACTCAGTTAAAAATTACACTCACAAATCACACATGCACTACACAAAGCCAAGCCAATACAAAGCGAAGATAGGAAACGAAAATTTTAAATAATGGATATTTGCATTCGTTTATAGGTCGATCAACGATAACACCGACGATCCTGGTGCCAAATACTAACACCGCCTTCGCGGCTGTTTATCACGAAGGCTGTTGCAATACTTAAAGTATTTAAGAAAAGAGCAATAGAACGGGACGAATTGTAAATTTAACTGTATTACACTCAACTTTGCGAAAAAGCTAGACACTGTAAAAATCCGCCCAGACCTCGGACAAAGAGCTAAAGAGGAGAACATGTCCAGATTAATTGAGACGTATGGTTACCCTAGCCATAACACACTACAAACAATGGATGATTTCAAATAAAAGTCAGTTACAAAATAAGGAAATTGGAGGACTTTTGCGGCGTTGGCGTCGGTTTCCTAACTACAGTCCGAATGTGATTCACGAGATCTACTTTTAAACTCATCTGTGACAGTGATGGAACAGCTGATGGCTCTGCGTTCCATTTCGACTGATTCCTCATACTCTGCAGTCATGTACGCGATCATTGTTTCGGTGCTAGGCATCCCCCAAAGGTGCCACACCTCCACAAAACGCCTTCTTCAATTCAAACAAGCGCTGTTAGTCAGTCATATATGTGGTAGCCAACAGCATGCTAGTGGACAGACACCGCCGATGTACTGAAACAATAAGCATTAATTGTGTGCACAATTTTAGCAATTTTACAGTAATTTCAACACAGACCAATGGTGTAACAGCATGTGTCCCAATTTCAGTATCATAGCTAAACCATCACTTCTCCACTTTGTGAGTATCATTGCGAATGTGGATAGATGACTGTGCTGTACATCCATTCATTACTAATTCTCGAACACATACATCATCAAAGTATATAAGTATATCAGAAAGCACTCTACATATTTCTAACACCTCGAGCATAGTGTATAATTTACGATCTATCTCCAAGCTGAGGGAGTGACAGAGCATTCTCACAGTCTTAGGATAATATTAGAGACTGAAAGACCCCCTCACACTGTCATTGGCCAACCCACCCTGCAGCACCAGTTCCTATTTAATCTGAAACCGACCAGAAGAAGACCACTCACTACATTTCATGTCTCGTGTGGATGGAGCTTGCCGAGTTCTCACCCATCCAAATGCACAAGTTTTCTCGAGATGCACCCATGTCGAGAGCTTAGCACACCTTATCGATGTATAGGAACAGATTTGAAAGTGTTATGATGTAATAGCAGACGGTTAAGAAGGACAGGAAATGGGTGATTTTTATGTGTGATGGAGCTCCAGACGGATGGAGTTCAAAGCATTTTTTATGTTAATCAACCAAGCTATCAATTTTGCAGTATTATTCCAGAGTCTAGGATCAGTACCTGGAAGAAATTGGTAAGAGAGAACATAAACACACTCACTCCTAATTCTACAACGTTCTGCACTTAAAATGGGCTATAATGTGAGATCACTTGAGTTTCCGACCGATCAGTGGTATGGAATGTAGCGCTGTTATTATTCAAATGTAAGAAATCTATTTCAGGCGCATGACATACATCCTTCTTCCCGGTTTCTCTACGATAAACTATGTTATCGAACGGTAAAACGAAAAAACTATTTTCTTAAAACATTGGTTCTGTGTGATACGAGCACAATATAGCATTCCAGAGATGTATAGCATCCACTGTTCACATACGATCACGGTTCAGAAATTGTACTATGCCTGCATCAGCCCTATATAAAATGTTCGTTAGTAACAGGGAATACCTTTTACAAGGAAACAGATAAACGCATGGCAGCATCGCCCGACATGTGAAAATTACAAGTCATTCCGCTACTAACTCTGTGAACAGCACATCTGTCAGGCAAATGTATACAAGGGGATTGCAGTATCTCACAAGCACCTATCGCTAACTTAGTTATGAAGCTGAACCCTCGATTTCACAACCAAGATGCGACAGTGGGGAATGGAGTACATTGCATAAACAATAGCTCGTTTAGAGGAATATGTCACGTTTGATCACACACATTAGATGGAAGTCGTCTGATGACCAACAGGTTTACCGTTAACGGTCGCAAGTAGACAGTGCTCTAAATCATATACAGAAAACATGGTTGTATACGAGTCGAGCGCAGGCTATGTCACACGGCTGATGCATCCTGACAGTGGAAAAATTGACCAGCAGCAACTTCTCCCTCGTTACAGTTCCAGCTCCATCGATCATCAGCTACTGGACACACTAATAATACCTCAAACACCCAATATTGACAAGAGTGAGTCATAGGCATATAAGAATTGAATCCAACAAAAAAAACAATAATTGTAGCAGAAGACAGAAAACAGAATGGACTGAGTGAATTGTAGATGTAAATTGTTGTAGTAGTGCTGGGAAAGTCCCTGAGCTTCAAGCACTAATAGAAAGCACAGAAACTGAAATCGTTATAGGCACAGAAAACTGGCTAAAGCCTGAAATAAGTTCTGCAGAAATTTTTACGAAGTCTCAGATTATGTTAGGAAGAATTGGTGGTGGAGTGTTTGTGTCTATGAGTAGTGGTTTATCTTGTAGTGAAATCGAAGCAGATACTCCATGCGAATTGGTATGGGTGGAGGTTATTCTTAACAGGGGAGGGGACTTCAACCTTCCCTCGATTTGTTGGCAAAAATACTTGTTCCGAGGTTGTCCTAAATGCTTTCTCCGAAAATTATTTCGAACAGTCTGTCCACGCGAATTGTAAATGGTTGCGAAAACACACTTCCCCTCTTGGCCACAAACAATCCAGAGCTAATAGAGGGCATCATGAATGATACAGGGATTAGTGATCACAAGGTCGTTGTAGCTAGGCTCAATACCGTTTCTTCCAAATCCACCAGAAACAAACGCAAAATAATTTTATTTAAAAAAGCGGATAAAGTGTCACTAGAAGCCTTCCTAAGACACATTCTCCATTCCTTCCGAACTGACTATGCAAATGTAGACGAGATGTGGCTCAAATTCAAAGATATAGTAGCAACAGCAATTTAGAGATTCATACCTCATAAATTGGTAAGAGATGGAACTAATCCCCATGGTACACAAAACAGGTCCAAACGCTGTTGCAGAGGCAACGGAAAAAACATGCGAAGCTCAGAAGAACGCGAAATCCCGAAGATTGGCTAAAATTTACAGACGCGCGAAATTTGGCACGGAATTCAATGCGAGATGCCTTTAATAGGTTCCACAACGAAACATTGTCTCGAAATCTGGTAGAAAACCCGAAGAAATTCTTGTCGTATGTGAAGTACACAAGCGGCAAGACGCAGTCAATAACTTCGCTGCGCAGTGCCGATGGTACTGTTACCGACGACTGTGCCGCTAAAGCGGAGTTATTGAACACAGTTTTCCGAAGTTCCTTCACCAGGGAAGACGAATGGAATATTCCAGAATTTGAAACACGAACATCTGCTAGCATGAGTCTCTTAGAAGTAGATACCTTAGGGGTTGCGAAGCACCTCAAATCGCTTGATACAGGCAAGTCTTCAGGTCCAGATTGTATACCGATTAGGTTCCTTTCAGATTACGCTGATACAATAGCGTCCTACTTAGCAATCATATACACCGATAGATCTGTACCTGCAGATTGGAAAATTGCGCAGGTCGCACCAGTGTTCAAGAAGGGTAGCAGAAGTAATCATTCGAACTACAGATCTATATCATTGACGTCGGTTTGAAGTAGGGTTTTGGAGCATATACTGTATTCGAACATTGTGAATCACTTCGAAGGGAACAATCTATTGATACGTAATCAGCATGGTTTCAGAAAACATCGTTCTTGTGTAACGCAGCCAGCTTTTTATTCGCACGAAGTAATGGCCGCTATCGACAGGGGATCTCAAGTTGATTCCGTATTTCTAGATTTACTGAAAGCTTTTGACACCGTTCCTCACAAGCGACTTCTAATCAAGCTGAGGGGCTATGGGGTACCGTCTCAGTTGTGCATTTGGATTCGTGATTTCTTGTCAGGAAGGTCGCAGTTCGTAGTAATAGACAGCAAATCATCGAGCAAAATTAAAATGATATCAGGTGTCCCCCAGGGAAGCGTCCTGGGACCCCTGCTGTTCCTGATCTATATAAATGACCTGGGTGACAACCTTAGCAGTTCTCTTAGGGTGTTCGCAGATGATGCTGTAATTTAGCGTCTAGTAGAGTCATCCGAAGACCAGTGTCAGTTGCAGAGCGATTTAGAAAAGATTGCTGTATGGTGTGGCAGGTGCCAGTTGACGCTAAATAACGAAAAGTGTGACGTGATCCACATGAGTTCCAAAAGAAATCCGTTGGAATTCGATTACTCGATAAATAGTACATTTCTCAAGGCTCTCAATTCAACTAAGTTCCTGGGCTCTAAAATTGCGAACAACTTCAGTTGGAAAGACCATATAGATAATATTGTGGGGAAGGCGAGCCAAAGGTTGCGTTTCATTGGCAGGACACTTAGGAGATGCAAGAAGTCCACTAAAGAGACAGCTAACACTACACTTGTTCGTCCCCTGTTAGAATATTGCTGCGCGATGTGGGATCCTTACCAGGTGGGATTGACGGAGGACATCGAAAGGGTGCAGAAAGGGCAGCTCGTTTTGTATTATCAAGTAATAAGGGAGAGAGTGTGGCAGATATGATAGGCGAGTTGGGATGGAAGTCATTAAAGCAAAGACGTTTTTCGTCACAGTGAGACCTATTTATGAAATTCCAGTCACCAACTTTCTCTTCCAAATGCAAAAATATTTTGTTGAGCCCAACCTACATAGGTAGGAATTATCATCAAAATAAAATAAACAAAAAGGTTTAGGTATTCGTTTTCCGTGTGCTGTTAGGGATTGGAATGGTAGAGATATAGTATGATTGTTGTTCGATGAATCCTCTGCCAAGCACTTAAATGTGAATTGAAGAGTATTCACGTAGATGTAGATGTAGATGTAAATTATACATAGACATGTTGTTGTTGTTGTGGACTTCAGTCCTGAGACTGGTTTGATGCAGCTTTCCATACTACTCTAACCTGTGCAAGCTTCTTCTTCTCCCAGTACTTACTGCAACCTACATCCTTCTGAATCTGCTTAGTGTATTCATCTCTTGGTCTCCCTCTACGACTTTTACCCTCCACGGTGCCCTCCAATACTAAATTTGTTACCCCTTGATGCCTCAGAACATGTCCTACCAACTGGTCCCTTCTTCTTGTCAAGTTGTGCCACAAACTCGTCTTCTCCCTAATTCTGTTCAATACCTCATCTGTAGTTATCCACTCATCTCACCTCCAGCATTCTTCTGTAGCACCACATTTCGAAAGCTTCTATTCTCTTCTTGTCCAAACTATTTTTCGTCCATGTTTCACTACCATACATGGCTACACACCATACAAATACTTTCAGAAACGACTTCCTGCCCCTACATTTATACTCGATGGTAACAAATTTCTCTTCTTGAGAAACGCTTCCTTGCCATTGCGTCTACATTTTATATCTTCTCTACCTCGACCATCATCAGTTATTTTGCTTCCCAAATAGCAAAACTCATTTACTACTTTAAATGTCTGATTTCCTAGTCCAGTTCCCTCAGCATCACCCGACTTAATTCGAATACATTCCATTATCCTCGTTTTGTTTTTGTTGGTGTCCATCTTATATCCTCCTTTCAAGACACTGTCCATTCCGTTCAATTGCTCTTCCAAGTCGTTTGCTGTCTCTGACAGAATTACAATGTCATCGGCGAACCTCAAAGATTTTATTTCTTCTCCATGCATTTTAATTCCTACTCCGAATTTTTCTTTTGTTTCATTTACCGCTTGCTCAATATACAGATTGAATAACATCGGGGATAGGCTACAACCCTGTCTCACTCCCTTCCCAACCACTGCTTCCCTTTCGTGCTCCTGCCGCCGTTAAAATTTGGAAGAGAGTGTTCCAGTCAACATTGTCAAAACTGTCCTCTAAGTCTACAAATGCTAGAAAAGTAGGTTTGCCTTTCCTTATCCTATTTTCTAAGATAAGTCGTAAGGTCAGTATTGCCTCACATGTTCCAACATTTCTACGGAATCCAAACTGATTTTCCCCAACGTCGGCTTCTACGAGTTTTCCCATTCGTCTGCAAAGAATTCGCGTTAGTATTTTGCAGTTGTGATTTATTAAACTGATAGTTCGCTAATTTTCACATCTGTCAACACCTGATTTCTTTGGGATTTTAAATTACTATATTATTCTTGAAGTCCGTAGGTACTTCGCCTGTCTCTAACATCTTGCTCACCAAATTGTAGAGTTTTGTCAGAACTGGCTCTCCCAAGGCCGTCAGTAGTTCTAATGGATTGTTGTGTAATCCCAGGGCCTTGTTTCTTTCAGTGCTCTGTCAAACTCTTAACGCAGTATCGTATCTCCCGTTTCATCTTCATCTACACACTCTTCCATTTCCATAATATTGTCCCAAGTACGTCGACCTTGTATAGACCCTCTATATACTCCTTCCACCTTTCTGCTTTCCCTTCTTTGCTTAGAACTGGGTTGCCATCTGAGCTCTAGATTATTCATACAAGTGTCTCTCATTTCTCCAAAGGTCTCTTTAATTTTCCTGTAGGCAGTATCTATCTTACCCCTAGTGAGATAAGCCTCTACATCCTTACATATGTCTTCTAGCCATCCCTTCTTAGCCATTTTGCACTTCCTGTCGATCTCATTTTTCAGACGTTTGTATTCGTTTTTGTTTGCTTCTTTACTGCATTTTTGTGTTGTCTCCTTCATCAAAATATTCAGTATCTCTTCTGTTACCCAAGGATTTCTATTAGCCCTCGCCTTTCTATCTACTTGATCCTCTGCTGCCTTCACTATTTCATCTCTCAAAGCTACCCATTCTTCCTCTAGTGTATTTCTTTCCCCCACTCTTGTCATTCATTCCCTAACGCTCTCCCTGAAACTCTATACCACCTCTGGTTTAGTGAGTTTATCCAGGTCACATCTCCATAAATTCCAACCTTTTTGTAGTTTTTTTGTAGTTTCTTCAGTTCTTCATAGACATAAATAAATAAAACTCATTAAAATACTGTCAAAAGAAATTAGCTACTTTTGAAGCAGCAAACAATGTACAATTAATAATTAGCCTCACTACTGTCAATGAGACTGGTAACTTTGCTGCTGTTGGCCACTGAAAACTGGACTACATAACTCTACAGACACATAAAACTATTGCCCACATTCCCTACCAACTAGATAAGTCTGTAGGCACGAACAAAAAACAAATGTCTGCTGCTTTCCCGGGGACTCATTACTTTACCCTGCCAGCGAGGGCGATAGTAACATCCTGTTTCATTGTTCATTTTCAGGAGAGGACTGGCATCCCAGAATGCAGTATAAAAACAAAGGCTTCTCCAGCATTCGAGGAGGTCCTGCATGCCATTGGCTCCAGGGGGAAGTTCCAGACGAGGCTAAACATCGTCTTCGTTTGCTTTGCCTCATGCTTCGACCTGATGAGTCACAACGTGTTCTACCTGGCTGTGCAGACTCCTGATCACTGGTGCTACGTCCCTGGCAGGGAACTTTCAAACCTTTCGATTGAGGGGTGGAAGAACCTCACCATACCGAGGTTTGTAGCAGTAAATGTTTTAGCTTTCATCGATCGTATCTTGGTAGAACGTTTAATACAGTATGAATGAAAACACCCACAACTTTGATGTAAAATTCTACATTATTCATTATTTTTTCACAAACCGATTTTCGGGTCTTAAGCAACCGTCAGGTACAAAGATACGTATGTGCTGCAGTGAAATTTTGTTGCATCATGTATTCTAAATTAGTCCATCTAGAGAGTATTTCCATTTCCAGACATGAAAAACGTAAACGTTATGTTTAAGAGGAGCACAAGAATTGTTTCAGTGTAAATGTTATGTAAGATTATTCAACTAAGATAAAATAAAGGAAGGAAGACGAAATATCTCGAAGTAATTGGAATTAATGAACATATATCCACAGCCTAAGCTCAGTACTGAATGACCAGACGCAGTTCCCTCACTCGCCACTTCTGACTGCAAATACTTCTCACAATGCCAGCAGGCCATGTTGCAAATTACCCCCCACCCCACCCCCCTCTATTTAATCACATGCTCCATTTTCCTCTGTTTCAGTTACATAATTTCTTTTGTTGTGAAAGGAAAAACATGTTGTATAACCACAGCTGTTTCACTTAGCTGCTTAATTTCTCTACTCTATCTTGTCTGTTTGTAATTTAGGAACTATTAAAAAAAATTATTTTGTTCAGCCACACCTTTCTAATATGTAAACAAAGTTTATTGTTCAGTTTATTTTCTTCTGTGAACAACTGTTGTAATTTGTATATGGGCCATTAATTAATGTGTCACTTATTTTATCTTAGTTAAATAATCTTACATCGTATTTACACTGAAATAAAACCTGTTGTTTTAATCCTAAAATCTAACGTTAATATTTCTCAACTCTGGAAATGGTGATACTCTATAAGTACACTAGTTTAAAATATTTGTTCGAAAAAAACTTCACTGCACCCAATACTTATCTTTGTACCTGTAGATCACTTAACAGTCGAAAATCTGTTTGTAAAGTAAATAACTGCCTACAACTGCCTAGTACTACAATGGAAGTTCAAACACACAAAGTAGAGCTTGTAATACATTTGTGTATCGCATAATATGAGAAAAGATGGCAAAGAACAATCTTGGTTTAATGTTATGATTCAGAAAATGTAGAGAAACAGAAATTGTTGCACTTTCAATTTGAAAAATAATAAACAGATAGCTCAAATTACATACATATGATGTGGGATATGTGCAACTGTGTAACTACTTTCAGTGTCAGATCTTGGAAAAAAATCTATCAGAAAATCCAGAGAAGTTACGATTGTAGGACACATTTTAAAGGCAATGAAGGGATCCAAACCTAAAGATCTCTGACCACCATACGCACATAAATAAGCACTACCAGTACTAAAAAGCAGTTTAGACTACTCATTGCGAAGAGAGCTGGAGGAAAAATTTGTATTTGAAACCACTTAATGGGGTGGGCTATCACATGTCAGAGACGTTGTTTATGATAATAACAATAACACTTAGTAACCACTCACATTAATACAAAAACTATAACAATCGAAGAGCAAAGAGTGATAGGGTACTTCCAAAAACCACACATCTGCTTGAATGTGCTTCATTTCTACCTTCTCAAAATTTCACTCACTGGTTTGTATTCTTGAAAGATAAACTTGAAATTCGTCTATACTGACTTGAAACCGGTAGTTGGGAATAAAGCACCTTCATACAGCTATGCGGCTTTTGAAATCACCTCATCATTCTTAACTTTTTAATTATTATATTATAATTTTTATGACAATTCGAATGGTTATTGAGATTTGACTGTTGGTATTGTTATTCAGAAACTTCTATTACTGTTTACACTGAATAGACTGTGAAAACTGCACCTTTTTAAAGCTTATCTTTACCGAGAAACTCACAGTAAGAAAACCCAGGAACAGAATCTATATCTGTATTCATACTCTGCAAACCACTATAAACTGCACGACAGAGGACACTTCACATTGTAAAAGTCTTAAGATGTTATTGTTTTCCATTGACGGGAAAATGTTTGCTAAGTTGTCTCTTTAAGTCTTCTTCTTTTGTCTTCGAAGTTCAACATACGTAGTGGGTCCAGTATATTCGTAGATTCGTCAGTTAATACTAGATCTCGCAACTTAGTATGTTGGGTTTAGAGCTATAGTTGGCTTTTACCTTAAAAATTTTGCAAGTGGCTTGGGACTAGAGTGGGGGTGGTTTGGTGGGTGGGTGGGATGGTGGAGTTAAACACACAAAATCCCCACTACGACTACACTCAGTGAACACATGCACATAGACCACAATATTTTATGACAGAGTGTCTGCACCTCATGTACCGTTTCTCATTTGTTCTCTTGTTGCTGCAACCACCGACTAAGGTCTGATCTTGAAGTTATTTATTTACTACCTAGCTGCATACACACAATGAGGACCACAAATATCTGGTATATATTATACCAGAACTGCATCAGTCTTTTCAGTAGTCGCAGGGGCAACAGTCTGGATGATTGACTGATCTGGCCTTGCAACATTAATCAAAACGGCCTTGCTGTGCTGGTACTGCAAACGACTGAAAGCAAGGGGAAACTACAGCCCTAATTTTTTCCGGGGGCATGCAGCTCTACTGTATGGTTAAACGATGATGGCGTCCTCTTGGGTAAAATATTCTGAAGGTGAAATAGTCCCCCATTCAGATCTGCGGGCGGGGACTACTCAAGAGGACGTCGTTAACAGGAGAAAGAAAACTGGCGTCCTATGGATTGGAGCGTAGAATGTCAGATCCTTTAATAGGGCTGGTAGGTTAGAAAATTTTCAAACCTTCTGGTCAGGTGAATACTGGGTTATAAATACAAAATAAAATAGGGGTAATGCAGGAGTAGGTTCAATAATGAATAAAAAGATAGGAATGTGGGGAAGCTACTACAAACAGCATTGTAGTGAACGCATTATAATGGCCAAGATAGACATGAAGACCACGCCTACCACAGTAATACAGGTTTATATGTCGAATGGCTCCACATATGACGAAGAAATTGATGAAATGTATGATTAGATAAAAGAAATTATTCAGATAGTAAAGGGAGACGAAAATTTAATAGATATAGGTGACTGGAATTCGACAGTAGGAAAAGGAAGAGAAGAAAACGCAGTAGGTGAATATGGAATGAAAGAGGAAGCTGCCTGGTAGAATGTTGCACAGAGCATAACTTACTCATAGCTAACACTTGGTTCAAGAATCATAAAAGAAAATTGTATACATGGAAGAAGCCTGGAGATACTGAAAGGTTTCAGTGGTAAGACAGAAATTTAGAAACCAGGTTTTAAATTGGAAGACATTTACAGGGGCAGATGTGGAGTCTGACCACAATGTATTGGTTATGAACTGTAGATTAAAACTGAAAAAATTGCAAAAATATGAGAATTAAAGGAGGTGGGACCTGGACAAACTGACTAAACCAGAGATTATACAGAGTATCAGGCAGAGCACTGGGGAACGATTGACTAGAAAGGGGGAAAGAAATACAGTAGAAGAAGAATGGGTAGCTATGAGGGATGAAATAGTGAAGCCAGCAGAGGATCAAGTTGGTAAAAAGACAAGGGATAATAGTAATCCTTGGGAAACAGAAGAGATAATGCATGTAGTTTATGAAAGGAGAAAATACAAAAATGCAGTAAATGAAGCAAGCAAAAAGCAATACAAACGTCTCAAAAATGAGATCGACAGGAAGTGCAAAATGGCTAAGCAGGTATGGCTAGAGGACAACTGTAAGACTGTAGAGGCGTGTATCACTAGGGATAATATAGATACTGCCTACAGGAAAATTAAGAGCTCAGATGGAAACGCAGTACTAAACAAGGAAGGAAAAGCAGAAAGATGGAAGGGGTATGTAGAGGGTCAAAACAAGGGCGATGTTCTTGAGGAGAATATTATGGAAATAGAAGAGGATGTAGATGAAGATGAAATGGGAGATATGATACTGTGTGATGAGTTTGACAGAGCACTGAAAGATGTAAGTCGAAACAAGGCCCTGGGAGTAGACAACATTCCATTAGAACTACTGATAACCTTGAGAGAACGAGCCATGTAAACTCTACCATTTGGTGAGCAAGATGTATGAGACAGGCAAAATACCCTCAGACTTCAAGGAGAATATAATAATTCCAATCCCAAAGAAATCAGGTGTTGACAGGTGTGAAAATTACCGAACTATAAGTTTAATAAGCAACGGCTGCAAAATACTAACACAGATTCTTTACAGATGAATGGAAAAACTGGTAGAAGCCAACCTCGGGGAAGATCAGTTTCGATTACGTAGAAGTGTTGGAACACGTGAGGCAGTACTGACCCTACGACTTACCTTAGAAAATAGATGAAGGAATGGCTAACCTACGTTTCTAGCATTTGTAGACTTAGAGAAAGCTTTTGACAATGTTGACTTTAATACTCTCTTTCAAATTCTGAAGGTTGTAGGGGTAAAATACAGGGAACGAAAGGCTATTTACAATTTGTACAGAAAACAGATGGCAGTTATAAGAGTAGAGGGGAATGAAAGGGAAGCAGTGGTTGGGAAGGGAGTAAGACAGGGATTTAGATTTTCCCAGATGTTAATCAATCTGTATATTGAGCAAGCACTAGTAGCATGGAGAGCTGCATCAAACCAACCTCTGGAATGAAGACCACAATAAAAACAATGTTATACCAGTGCAATACGATAATATGGGCTGCACTGTCCACATAAAAGATGTAAATCAGTCCGTGCACGAAAGCTAGCATTTTTCAGAGAGCCATGTCGCGGGTTCTGTTGATCACAGAAATAAGGGGTCAAGCGTTCTGGATAGTTCTTGCACTAGTGATCATTTGTATACCTATAGGAGGGACGGCCATGCTGTAGCTTCTTCTTCTTATTTTCGTTTTGGCCATTTGAGGACTACGCGTCTGTTTCGTTTCTTCTGATCTCTCTCCTTGTCCAGCATTGTTTCATTCGCTTACTTTACATCCATCTTCGTTCTTGCACCCATGATTATTTTGTTCTGTGTCTAGTTATGTTCTCTAAACCCGTGAAAGTCTGAATTTTTTATTTAAAAATTTCTTTATTGTATTCTCTGGTTACTACATTCGCATTGCTTCTAGATATCTTTGCACCTCTTGGATTCGGTGTACTTTGGTTCTCTTGTTTACCAGAAACTGTATTATTTGCTCTGTTAACCTCCCCTGGTCCATTCTGAGGATGTGATTTTTGTTCTTCGAGGTCCCACTGCCCTCCTGAGAGTTTTTCGTTTCGCCAGTTCTAGTCTCTTACGTACTCCTGTTCTTACTAGGTTAAGTCTTTCTGCTGCATATAAGACTCTTCCGTAGCTCATGGTCAAATTCAAACATTACACACTTCCTTCAGCCCGGCCAAACTGAGCAGATCGGTTGGTTCTTCTGCATTCAGTGTGGTCCAGGTGGATCTAAGGCAACTTATAAAATGACCATTTGTTCATGGGCGCTTCCTGCGAGAATCCCGATAAACCATTATTTTTTTCCAGAATGAGATTTTCACTCTGCAGCGAAGTGTGCGCTGATATGAAACTTCCTGGCAGATTAAAACTGTGTGCCCGACCGAGACTCGAACTCCGGACCTTTGCCTTTCGCAGGCAAGTGCTCTACCAACTGAGCTACCGAAGCACGACTCACGACCGGTACTCACAGCTTTACTTCTGCCAGTATCCGTCTCCTACCTTCCAAACTTTACAGAAGCTCTTCTGCGAAACATGCAGAACTAGCACTCCTGAAAGAAAGGATACTGTGGAGACATGGCTTAGCCACAGCCTGGGGGATGTTTCCAGAATGAGATTTTCACTCTGCAGCGGAGTGTGCGCTGATATGAAACTTCCTGGCAGATTAAAACTGTGTGCCCGACCGAGACTCGAACTCCGGACCTTTGCCTTTCGCGGGCAAGTGCTCTACCAACTGAGCTACCGAAGCACGACTCACGACCGGTACTCACAGCTTTACTTCTGCCAGTATCCGTCTCCTACCTTCCAAACTTTACAGAAGCTCTTCTGCGAAACATGCAGAACTAGCACTCCTGAAAGAAAGGATACTCTCCACAGTATCCTTTCTTTCAGGAGTGCTAGTTCTGCATGTTTCGCAGAAGAGCTTCTGTAAAGTTTGGAAGGTAGGAGACGGATACTGGCAGAAGTAAAGCTGTGAGTACCGGTCGTGAGTCGTGCTTCGGTAGCTCAGTTGGTAGAGCACTTGCCCGCGAAAGGCAAAGGTCCGGAGTTCGAGTCTCGGTCGGGCACACAGTTTTAATCTGCCAGGAAGTTTCATTATTTTTTTGTACCAAAAGTACCAATTGTGGGTGAGCAACAACAGTAACATATATTAATGACAGTGTGTTGAAATTTTTGTCATATGTTCTTAAGACGATGATGTTGGGGAATCTTGAAACATTCTTCAGTGTGACAGTCCGTTAGTGAGATGCAGAGTTTCATAGTTACGTACTTACCCGTTAAATTATGCAGTAATATCCGATATGAGGCATAAATGTAGTTTTGAATGACGTAGTGAACACGTGGCAAAGGTTCTAGCACCATCATAATGGTTCTGAGGTCATAAAACGATGTTTTTAGCCAGCATTTTTTCACCAATAAAACTTAATGACTTGTTGTCTCTGTATAAAGGGCTCTTCACGCTTCTACATATATGCCCCAAGTGTTAAGTTTAAAAGTTTGTTTACATTAGCATTTAGTTATGTATTAGTACAGGCTATGAAACTTCATTGATCTTGTGGCAAGTTATTCTCTGCTTTTGTGTAAATTTTTCTATCAAACCATTTGTGACCAATGTGGTGGTCACTGTAGAAAGATGAAGGAGTGTGTGTTCTGTGAAGACTGTAGGTTGTGGTTGAATTGGTGCGAATGTAACGGCGACGAAACGGGGGTAGGTAATGAGGCTCTTCCATGGCAATGTGGGTTATGTAGAAAGGACAGAAAAGTCGCTGAACAGGATGCTAACATTTGTGCCCTTAGGGCTGAATTAGTAAACATGAGTTTGAAAAAAAGAGATGGAGTGCTGGGAAAAGGTAGCAAGCAAAGGGTAAAAAAGGGAAACTGTTGAAAAAACTTTAGAAATTTCGTTAGCAAATCAGTTTGGTTTGCTATCTGAAGTAGCATGTAACTGAATGTAGGTTGATGCTGAATATTAGCTTAAAGAAAAAAGGCAGATGTGGATCAAATCAGAATAGGAAAAGAAGGATTCTACTTTTAGGTAGCACTCATGGGACGGGTGTAGGCCAGCAGCTCCAGGAGAAATTAGGTGAAGTGTAACCAATCACAACTTTTGTGAAACCAAGTGCTAGCCTTAGCCAGGCGACAGAAAACTTACGTCACGTATGCAGTGATTTCAGAAGGAAGATTAGGTAAGTATAGTTGGGGGAGCAGGAAACGGCTTGGCTATGAATCCAAGATTGTATTAGAAGTGACCTGGACAAGATAGGACATGAAACTGAGCACGCAAATATGGGGTTTGTCGAGGTCTTTCAGCGCCATGATAGGCCTGGGTAAACACTGCTGTAAAGCATGTTAACAATGAGTTGAACAGGATGCTTCAGACACTGGCAAAGTCCCACATGAGTTCTGTTTCAGTTGGTGCTATTGGTAGGTGGGGATACACTACACAGGGCCTGCACCTAAACAGAAAGGCGAAACGTAAGTTAGTTTCTCTATTAGCAGAAACTGAAAGGGGGAGGGGGGGGGCGAGGGGCACAGTCACACAAGGCATTATCCCTGTAGTTAATGGGACCAGGCAGACAGGTTTTTCAGGTTGAAGCAAAAGTCCAGACAGACAATAATAAAGAAAAATAGAATAAAAGAAGTTTCATGTATAGTAAATGGGGATAAAGGTAGGGGTAGTGTCAATTTACTTCATAAAAATATCATGGAAATGAGAAATAAAACAGATGAGCTGTTAGTGTGTTCAGATGATCTTAAAAATAAGAATTAGATTGATATACTTTGTCTGTCTGAGCACCATGTAACTGTGGGAATGGAAAGTGTAAGCGAAAATGGGTGTAATTTAGCATCTTACACTTCCAGGTCTAGCATAGATGAAGGAGGAGTTGCCATTTGCAAAAAATAACAGTATTAATACAAAAATGTAGAAATAAACATATTTTGAGTCGATCAGCACTTTGAAGGTTGTGCAGGTGAACTACAGCTAGATAATGCAGTGCTGATATTAGCAACAGCATACAGGTCCCCATTAGGAGAATGGCAGCTATCCATAAAATAGTTTGACCCCCTATTATGCTGTCTGTCAGATAAAAGAAGGAGTTATTAATCTGTGATGATTTCAATCTAAACTTTCTCAGCAGTTCTGATAGTAAAAATAAACTACAACTATTATTAATGACATATAGCTTAGATACAGTGACCAGTTTCCCTCAAGACAGTAGTAGTCTAATAGATAGTGGATTTGTGCAGCAAGAGAATGTAAAACTAACACATGCTCTCCCTGTGATAAATATATTATCAGACCATGATGCACAACTGATTAACTTACAAAAATTAACAGGATATACAGTTCAGAAACCTTTAAGTAAAAGTGTAAGGATAGTCAATCCGGGAACTATAGGACACTTCAGAGAAAGTTTAATACATGTTAATTGGGGAGATGTATATAATGAACCAAATGCCAATGATATATACAACGTGTTTCTTCATAAATTTGTATCCCTTTTTCAACACTGTATCTCCAAAAATATTAATGAATCTAACACCAAACAGTCTTCCAAAAAGCTTGGATCACTGCAGGTATTAAAGCGTCTTCAGAAAGAAAAAGAAAGTTGTATGAGGCAAAAAGAGTTAGTAAGGACCGAAAAGTAATTTTACGCTACAAAAATTATTGCAACATACTAAGAAAAGTTATCAGAAAATCAAAAATTATGTATATTAGAGATGAAATTAACAACTCGGGCAATAAGATCAAATCACAGGAAAAGTAAACACTGGTGTAGGTGGGATTACTATTAAAGAGAATAAGACCATTTAACCAACAGTACACAAGTAGCTAATGTATTGAACAGGTGAAAAAAGTGGTGAGAATTGTTCAAAAGAAAAAGTCAAACAGTACATGGGAGAGTCAGTTTTGAGAAATCCTAGTCCGATTAATTTTCATCTAACAGTCTTTTGTGGAATAAGGAAATACATTAAATCTGTAGAGTCTCTCTTTATTTCTTTCTTGTTATTCGTATTATTTGTCAGGCATGGGGAGCTGGTCTACATGGGTTCTTCCCTTGGCTCAGAGGATTAGGTACAATAAAACATCCCTTACTCCAAGAGCTATTTATTGACAAACATTTCCTTGACAACAGTGCATTCAGCATTCAGCGGACTTCAACCGGTTTACTTTACTCGCTTGGTTCAGTGCTTCCGCAGCAACACGGCGTAGTGGCCTCGGTGCTGGCGGCGGCTAGAGATGCTAACGTAGACTGCAAGGAATGCCCCGGAAACAGCAGCTGACGACGGCCGCACGTGGCGAGCGCTGCTTACGCGGCAAGACTGTGTAACCAGACGCTGCTATCAGGTTCGATGCTGTCCTATGACCTCCATAGCTGCCGCTTATTCTTCACGCGTACCGTCGGGAGTACATCAGCACGCCCAGGAAACGTCACGAGGCTTCCGGAACATGACAAGCGTACTCCATAAGTTGACCAGCACTTCCAGCAGACTTCGAGCAGACTCCCAGCAGACTTCAGAAGAAGCTGCAAACTTCGAGAGGGAGCTGCCTCTTTCCGGGGTATTTATTTGGTGTTCCTGCTGACGGCGTGACGTTTGTAGCACAGTGACTGACCTCTGTGGTTCGATGCCAGAAGGTTCCCTCGTGTATCGTACACGTGACTTATGCTGGCTCCTGATCCGTCTGCCCTGCTTTCCAGCGGGGCGGGCAATTTCCTCCGGACGACGCCGCCAGTAGACTGCTGACTGCTTGGTTCGCATACTCGATCGGCCGATTACCTCTCCGCGGTCCTGCTCCACTTCCGTGTCTCTGCTAGCGTACTTGAGTCCCTGTAACTTCCTTCACCAAGTCTTTACTTAATTTTATAACTAATATTTACACATACGATCACTACACCTATTACACTCCTCCACCGTTCGTAAAAATTCGTCCTCGAATTTACACTATGTCCACTGTTTGGGAAATTCATCCTCCACAACACATCTATTTACTAATAACACTTTGTTCTTGGTTATTATTTTCGCAATGCATTTTCACAATACTGTCACTACTGTACCTATGACATTCCTCCCTCTCCACGAAATTCGTCCCGAATTTTTACCCTTAGCTAGCACAACAAAAGAGGAAATTACAAATAGAAGTACATAATGATAACCTTACTATAATACTATAATATAATAATGTCATGTAATACATTTTTGTTCTAACAGAATGTAAGTAAGAGGGTAAGAAAAATTACAATTGTGGGCATTGTGTAGGTTTCAGCCATTCTGCCGGTATTTGATGTTGGGCTACATTAGGGTTTGTTTTAATTTTACATTTGACGTACAGGAAAATAATACAAAGTATAACTATAACCAAGATGCTTCCAGAAATGCCTTTGCTCACAGTGATAAGTCGTATTTTATGTTGCTCCTGTAACTCTAACACATGCTGGATTATAGCATTGGTGTCAATTTTGCCTTGTTGTGCATTTATGAAAACGTCTAAGGATTGTAAGATAGAAGTATCTAGGGAATTATTTAGATATGACAGGTTTTGAGGAGGCAATAGTTGCATTGTTGGTTCAAATGGTTCAAATGGCTCTGAGCACTATGGGACTCTACTGCTGTAGTCATCAGTCCCCTAGAACTTAGAACTACTGAAACCTAACTAACCTAAGGACATCACACACATCCATGCCCGAGGCAGGATTCGAACCTGCGACCGTAGCAGTCGCACGGTTCCGGACTGCGCGCCTAGAACCGCGAGACCACCGCGGCCGGCTTGCATTGTTATTTCTGGCCAATAGATTAGTGAGAAGTTTGAGGAAACAATAGTTGAACCGGTTACAGTTGCTGGTAAACAAAATTTTGAGCTGGAGAAGCAAAAAGGTACCATTTACTAACAATCCGCTATCTCGAAGTTCAATGTGCTGACTTACAGTAACTACTCCGTTATTGTAACATTGCGTAACCACGCTGGTTGGATGGTGTACTGCATAAAGCCAATGATTTCCTATTTGTTCGAAAAAGAACGGTGTATCAGTTAGTACATCGCGTGCGCCAATTCTCGGCGTTAACTTCTGTGGCACGTGATGGGCATATGATGAATTCCTCATGTATGGACTTATTCAATTCTTCAGTAGTCATTACTGCGGTTTAGTTCGATGCTTTCGAAACTAAAAATACCTGGCAGATTAAAACTGTGTGCCCGACCGAGACTCGAACTCGGGACCTTTGCCTTTCGCGGGCAAGTGCTCTACCATCTGAGCTACCGAAGCACGACTCACGCCCGGAACTCACAGCTTTACTTCTGCCAGTATCCGTCTCCTGCCTTCCAAACTTTACAGAAGCTCTCCTGCGAACCTTGCAGAACTAGCACTCCTGAAAGAAAGGATATTGCGGAGACATGGCTTAGCCACAGCCTGGGGGATGTTTCCAGAATGAGATTTTCACTCTGCAGCGGAGTGTGCGCTGATATGAAACTTCCTGGCAGATTAAAACTGTGTGCCCGACCGAGACTCGAACTCGGGACCATTGCCTTTCGCGGGCAAGGTCCCGAGTTCGAGTCTCGGTCGGACACACAGTTTTAATCTGCCAGGAAGTTTCATATCAGCGCACACTCCGCTGCAGAGTGAAAATCTCATTCTGGTAACAATACCTGGTTTGTGCGGAATTGCACAAATTTATTGATTTTACTCCACTTAACTGTAAATGGGTGTATTGTGTAACAATCAAATATATCAGTTTTACCAGTCACTGGGAAGGAAATATGGATTCTTAATTTTACATCGTCTGTGTCGACAAAGATTTTTGCTAAGTGGTAATATTGCGGTAAATATTCCTTGCGTGGAGGAAAAATTAATTGTAGTGAATCTGGTAGTTGTTTACGGATCTGGATCAAGGTTACTATGAATTTTCTTGGTGATATTAAAGTTGGTGATAAATGTCCTTGTATTGCATCTTGTACAGCTTCTTTGAGATCTCCTATTGCTAACCGCGCATCTATTAACTTATCTGTGAGTAACCGAAGTAACTTTGCTACTAAAATTTTCCGGTCCTCCCAATCTAGCCTGGTTTCGACGATCCGTAAATCCGTATTTAGTACCGCTGATGTAGTTTGGATGTATTTATTTAATTCTTGCGTGACATTTCTAATGATCTTTGTGTTATTAAGTATTGATCGTTCTAAATCGCTCAGCCTTGTGGTATGCCACGCCACGCTATTGTGACTTACTGTTTCCGTAATATCTTGCAAAGTATTATTTAATTGAATGATGTCATCATCGTCGGCTGTACCAAAAAGAGTTTTTAGCACTTTCCCTCCAGCGTTTATCCATCCTCTCTTGACCCGTCTAACTGCATGAGGTACTAATTCTTCCAGTTGATGTAATTGATCTCGTAGTTGGTTGTAAAAGTTTTGTAGAGTTTTATACTCAATTTCTGTCTCGTTAAATATCTCTGCTTTTCGTGCCGTTGTGTTTAATGTACTGAACTCTACGTCTAGCTTCCTTAATTAATTGCGTATTTGCCATAGATTATATTCTAACACTATCGTCCACTGGTGATTGGTTAATATTACCGGATCTTGGTGAACAAAAATGACGCCACCTGTCAACTGATGAACCTGCAACCCATCGGTCATGCATGTTACGAGTAATAGTAGTACTGCTGCATGGTAGTATTCCATTGTAGTGGAAGGCGATACCTGTAAAAATATGATTACTAAGTAAATTGCTATAAGTAAGTGAATAATGTATGTGAAGACCATGAGAAGAAAGGAGAAAGAGAAAAAATAAATAAATCAATGGTTCTCAAGGTTGTAAAACCTTCATATCCGTGAGTAACCTTCAGGTTTACCTACTTCCAGTCTAATACATATTATCTATTGCTATACCAATAATCCATAACAATTAATTAGTGTTTAGTATTGTATTTACACTCTTCCTTTCTTGCTATGATACCCTTATCGCTACAAAACCTATATACAGTTTCATCAACAGTGGATGCTTATTTCACTGTGCGCGGTCGAAGACGATATGGTGCTGTATGTATTTTTTGTGCAGATGTGTCTGTTGTTTGTCGTTGTCTTGGTGCTGCACGCTTATGTTGTATTGGTGGAGGTGTCATATCTCCTTTGTGGGGTTTTACTCTGCTGGCATGTACTACAGTTGTTTCAGTTGGTAATTGCACCTTAACATTCACTGGTGATGTTATTTCTACTACTTGGTACGGACCCTGGTAATTTGTAACGAACTTTTAGTTTTTCCTTTCGGAACGTAAGGTGTTCATTGCAGAAACCCATTGTCCAATTTTAAAATTCGGATACCTGGCGTGTACGTTGGTTGCCTTTTCCTGTCGTTCCAAAGCTTTTGTGTTCGATTTTTGCACCTTTCTCCATACATCTTTAATTATTCTAGCAAACTTCCTAACTGCTTCTCCATTCTTTCCTTCTTTGGGCTTAATGACGTCGAAAGGTGATGGCATCTTTCTGCCGAAGACTACTTCATAAGGAGACATGCCCGTTTATTCGTGAATTTTGGTGTTGTACGCGGAAGTGCAGTAGGGTAAATAGAAGTCCCAGTTTGTGTGTTCCTTATTTATATAGTGACTAAGCATTTTCCCTATAGTGCGGTGTACTCTCTCCGTTCGTCCGTTAGCCTGTGGGTGTAAAGGAGTGGTTCGTAACTTCCGTACTCTTAAGAGGTGACAAAGTTGCTGCATGATATCAGACATGAAGTTTCCCCCTGGTCAGTTATGATAGCTTCCGGCACACCGAACTTCAAAATCCAATAATTTACTAGGGCCTGTGCAATAGTGTTTGCCTGCTGATCAGGTAGAGCGACCATCGTGAGATATCTTCCAAAATGGTCCAAAATAGTTAATACGTATTTATTTCCTGCTGCTGTTTTGTTAAATGGACCATAGACGTCTGTGCCTACGATTTGGAAGGGTTTTGAAGCTTCAGGGAGTCTTTGTAGAGGTATACGTTGACGGCAAACATCCGCTCGTTGTGCACAAGGTATGCAATTACGTACGTAGTGCACGACGTCCAACTTTCTCGTCTACCACCAAAAACGTTCGGCTACTCGTCGTTCCGTAGTTCTCTGACCTCCATGTCCTGATAGAATGTGTTCATGCGCCTCCCACATGACTTCCTGTCTAAGGTGTTCGGGCACTACTATTCTCGGTCCGAGTCTCGTCATTCGACAAAGAACTCCATCCTCTACGCAAAATTGTCTTTGTTTAGCACATTTTTTACATTCAGCGTCTGATGACTGAGCTCTTTGCCATTCTTCTGCATTCCGACCTACGGCTTCTATTAGTGCAATCTTTCGACTAAGACAGTCAGCATTTAAATGATTTTTGCCTGGTTTGTGAATGACTTCAAAGTCCATTTCTGATAAGCACAGGGACCAGCGCGTTAACCGACTCGAAGGGTCTTTTAATCCAAGTAGCCATTTAAGGGCTGCGTGATCTGTTATTACTTTGAATTTATTACCATATAAGTAACACCTGAAATATTTAGTACCGTAAATGACACTTAGTAATTCCTTTTCTGTTGTTGAATAATTCTTTTCTGCTGTATTCAACTGTCTTGACGCATACACTACTGGATGTTCTGCACCATTAATGTTTTGACTCAGCACCACACCAATCGCGTGACCAGATGCATCGCACGATAGAATGAACTCTTTACTAAAGTCCGAATAGATCAGTACTGGGCTGTGTATTAATTTGTTCTTTAATGTTTGAAAAGATTCCTTGCATTCCGTAGTCCATTGAAATTTACTACCTTTCTTTAGTAACTGTGTGAGTGGTCGTGATATTTCTGAATAATCCTTTACATATCTATGATAATAATTCGAGAGTCCCAGGAATTGTTGTACTTCTCTAACTGATTGGGGATTTGGGAAATCTCTGACTGCTGATATTAATCGAGGCTCTGTTTTTACTCCTTCTTCACTTATAACGTGGCCTAAATATGTAACTTCTTCCAGAGCGAACTGAAATTTTTCTAAATTTACCGTGAGCTTGGCATCCCTCAGGCGTTGGAATTGTTCTCGCAAACGAATCGCATGCTCGTTGATATCCTTCGAGAAAATAATTAGGTCATCTAAATACACGAGACAGTGTCGAGGTTTTAATCCACGTACCATACCATATAACAATCTTTGAAATGTTGCAGGGGCATTTTTGAGGCCAAAAGGCATTCTTTTAAATTGCCAATGTCCACTAGGGGTAGAGAACGCGGTTTTGTGTCTGTCCTCTGGGGCTACTTCTATTTGATGGTAACCACTGCGTAGATCGATGGTGGAAAAATACCTACTGTTACCGAGATGGTCAATGGTGTCAGTAATGTTTGGTAATGGGTAAACGTCTGAAATGGTTTTGCTATTTAGGTGCCTGTAATCGCAGCAGAATCTGTATCGCTTCGTGCCGTCAGCCGATTTTTTCGGACCAATGACAACTTTCGTGTTATACGGGGAGTCCGAATATGCTATGAAACCGTCTTTTAGCTGTTGATCTATGAACTCATCGAGTAATGGCTGTAATTTATGTGGAACTCTGTACGGTTTTCTGTAAACTGGGGCACTATGTCCTGTAGGAATTCGGTGTTGGGTTATATTTGTAGCTGGTAGTGGTCCTTGTGAATTAAAAAGATCTTGAAATTCGTTTAACACTGTTTCTATTGCCTCTCGTTCGCTTCCTTTCAAATGAGAAATCTTTTGGCGCAATGCAGTGCTGTAGGCGGCTGGCTCAGTACTTGAATCTGACCAATCAAAATCATCCGCTTCCAGTGTACTTATATTAGCTATTAGCATTCCCTTCCTTAATCCTTTATCCTCAGACCCAAAATTATCTACATGTATCGGTACCTTCTGTACTCCGTCAATTTCTGTAACATGAACTACACTCCTGCGCACAAAACAATGTGCTGCGTCTAATTCGTCATTTTCTTCCAAAGGTTCCACTGTGCATAGTGCGTTTGTGGGTGCGGCAGTATGAATGTCTACCCAAAGTATTTTTCCCGTACCGACCGGTATTGCATCCCGCGAATCTACCTTCAAGGAAATAGCGTGCAGTTTTGGTGATTCCTCATTCCGGGGTAAGGGATCTTGCAGCTGAATTTCCTTGACAACGGTTTCACTTAGTCGAAACGCGGTTCCACTAAGTTCCACGGTTTGTTGCCCGAGGTTGATTATGGCGTGATGTTTGTGCAGGAAATCTAACCCTAGGATAGCATCGTACTCGTCGCTCACCCTCGATACTACCTCCATAACTTCTTGGAATTTTACTCCATTTATGTGAAAGGACAGTGACGTACAGCCTGCTGAACGTATGTCGCTTCCGCCAATACTACTCAACTTATACCTTGGAGGGTCTTATTTCTTATTTACTGTACATTTCTTACTAACAACTGACACAAAAGCTCCGGTGTCCACCAGTAGCCTACTTTCTTTACCATTAATAATGCCAGATAACCAGCATTCCGCCTTTGCATGCGCTTTGATAGCATGGAATTTTACTGGGAACGCCGGGCGGCGGTTCCAGGGTTCCCTGATTCGTTTAACTGTCCCCTATTCTCCGATCTCCTTACACTTCTACATTCGCGAAATGTGTGACCTATTCTGTGGCAAACTGTGCACTGTGGCTGCCTTCAATATTTTGCAATGTGTCCCTGTCTGTCGCATCGAAAACAGCGGACTCCTGTGGCGAATACATTTTTCTTTTCTTTGTATTTTGTCACGACATCGATTTCCTCGAAAGCGGTAGCAATGCTAAGTGCTTCGTTTAAGTGTTTCGGAAATTCTGCACGGACACGGCGTGAAGATTCGGGTGGCAAACCACGTAAAAAAGTATCTAAAGCTCTATTTTTAGCTTCCATCAAAATGTACTTATTTGCTTCGTCGCTCGCGGTCAACTGGTATGTGTGACTATTGACTTTCCTCGAAAGCGGTAGCAATGCTAAGTGCTTCGTTTAAGTGTTTCGGAAATTCTGCACGGACACGGCGTGAAGATTCGGGTGGCAAACCACGTAAAAAAGTATCTGAAGCTCTATTTTCAGCTTCCATCAAAATGTACTTATTTGCTTCGTCGCTCGCGGTCAACTGGTATGTGTGACTATTGACTTTCCGTATCCTATCCACAAAACTTTCAAGTGTTTCATTATGTCTCTGAGACATGGTGTTTAGTTGTTCTCTGTAAAAACGGCAACTGTTCTGTTTTTTATATCTTTTTAACAAGCCTTGCTTCAATTCCTCAAATGTTAATGCATTCAGCAATTCCTCTTGGTATAAGACGTGTGTCTTTGCTTCTCCAATTAATCGTAATTTTGTCATTTGTAGTAGCTGTTCATCCGTCCAAAACCCTAGTTTAGCTGCTGCTAATAAATCTGCAAAAAATGCTTCTATGCCCTCACCCGGCTTGCCAGAAAATGGTGTCACTAAGGTTGCTGCTGATGGGTCTAACACGGTTGGGGTTGCTTTGGAAGATGAACTACTCTGGGATAATCTGTTTAGCAAATCATTGTTATCTTGTTTTAACTGAGCAACTTGATTAACTAAGCTTTGTATAGCTTCGTTTGCGGAAACTTCTTGTACCTGACTGTTTGCCATTGTACTATTTTCCTGTTTACACATGTACAATACAAACCAATATTTAACTTGCCTACAGAAATCACTACCAAGTATTTGATTTAATGCAAGAAATATGTCATTACCAAGAGGGAAAAACAAAATACAATATCAATTACTACTTGAAAAGAATAATAGTGACTCACATGAGGTTCGCTAAAAACAAAAAGAACGAAAGAGCAAAAGAAATATCGTTAGCCATTTTCAACTCACCAAAAACTGAATCAACGTCTGTTGATTGTAGATGGTTGCTAGCTATCTTGTGCCTGTGGCTGATACTGGTGTTGATGACTTCTTGAACCGTGGTCCTCGAATCAATATAGCCACTACCGACGTCTAGTTACCGGATAGATCCAAGTTCTTTCTGCCAATATATATATGTCCTACACCCGAAAGAGCCAAGGTATTCTGACACCAAAAATGTAGAGTCTCTTTTTATTTATTTCTTGTTATTCGTATTATTTGTCAGGCATGGAGAGCTGGGCTACATGGGTTCTTCCCTTGGCTTAGAGGATGAGGTACAATAAAACATCCCTTACTCCAAGAGTTATTTATTGACAAACATTTCCTTGAGAACAGTGCATTCAGCGGACTTCAACCGGTTTACTTTACTCGCTTGGTTCAGTGCTTCCGTAGCAACACGGCGTAGTGGCCTCGGTGCTGGCGGCGGCGAGAGATGCTAACGTAGACTGCAAGGAATGCCCCGGAAACAGCAGCTGACGACGGCCGCACGTGGCGAGCGCTGCTTACGCGGAACGACTGTGTAACTAGACGCTGCTATCAGGTTCGATGCTGTCCTATGATCTCCATAGCTGCCGCTTATTCTTCATGCGTACCGCGGGAGTACATCAGCACGCCCAGGAAACGTCACGAGGCTTCCGGAACATGACAAGCGTACTCCATAAGTTGACCAGCACTTCCAGCAGACTTCGAGCAGACTCCCAGCAGACTTCAGAAGAAGCTGCAAACTTCGAGAGGGAGCTGCCTCTTTCCGGGGTATTTATTTCGTGTTCCTGCTGACGGCCTTGACGTTCGTAGCACAGTGACTGACCTCTGTGGTTCGATGCTAGAAGGTTCCCTCGTGATGCCCTCCGGATGACGCCCCCAGTAGACTACTGACTGCTTGGTTCGCATACTCGATCGGCCGATTACCTCTCCGCGGTCCTGCTCCACTTCCGTGTCTCTGCTAGCGTACTTGAGTCCCTGTAATTTCCTTCGCCAAGTCTTTACTTGATTTTATAACTAATATTTACACATACGATCACTACACCTATTACAAATCTTTTAAAAAATAAATGTTCTGTTGGAGTAGATGATATCTCTAACAAGCTATTAAAAGAATGTGGAGCAGTTACAGCTGAAGTTCTGAGTCACATCTGTAATGCATCACTAACTCAAGGTATTTCCCAAATGGGCTAAAGTATGCCATTGTCATACCTCTCTACAAAAAACGGAACACCTCAGATGTCAACAATTACCAGCCAGTATCCTTGTTGACAACATTTTCAAAAATTGTCGAGAAGGTAATGTAGTCAAGAGTGGTTAGCAATCTCAGCCGTAATGGGATACTTAGTAAATCACATTTTGGATTTCAAAAATGCTGTTCCACTCAGACAGGAGTATACAATTTAACTGCCCCCTAACAGAATCTTTAAATAGTGACATGTCACCAATAGGATTTTTCTGTGACTTATCCAAAGAGTTTGATTGTGTGAACCATGACATTATGGTACAGAATTTACAATTTTATTGTATAAATGGAACAGCATATGAGTGATTTAAGTCTTACCTACAGAACAGGAGGCAAAAAGTTTCTTCATTTGGTTTAAGTAATTTAAGGAAGCTCTCCCTTCATCTAACTGGGGTGAAATTACATCAGGTGTTCCACAGGGTTCGATCATGGGTCCCTTTCTGTTCTTGATATGGAAAGAGAGACTAAACAGACACTGTTTGCTGATGATACAAGCATCATTACTAATCCAGTAAAAGAGTCTCCAACATAAAATGATACAAATAATGCCTTTGGAAATGTTATTGATTGGTTTTCTGCGAATGGGCTTGCTTTGAACTTTGAAGAAACACAGTACATCCAATTTTCTACTGCAAGGAGTGTAATTCCTTCCATAAATATAACATATCAACAGAAGTAAGTAGCCAGGGAAGAGCATACTACGTGTTTGGGTATACATATAGATGAGACTGTTAATAGGAAAATTAATATTTTGGATCCCCTCAAGCGACTAGGTTCAGGGACTTTTGCTTTCAGAATAATTGCTAACTTAGAGGATATAAATATTAGCAATTAACATACTTTCACTACGATGTCATACGGAATAACTTACGCAAAAACTATACACTGCTCAAAAAGAAGTGGTTAGAGTAATCTATGGGGCTCATAGTCGTACATCTTGTAGGCATCTCTTTAGAGGTTAGGAATTCTTACAATAGTCTCACAGTACATTTACTCATTAATGAAATTTTTTAACAATAACAATGACCAGTGTAAAAGCAACAGTGACATTCATGATCATAATACCATAAGAAAGAAAGACTTACAGTATCCTCTACTTAAACTATCTTAGGCACAGAAAGAGGTAACATACACTGCTCTAAAGCTTTTCAATAAATTACCACATGAAATAAAATGTCTGACACACAGCAGCGACAGTTTTAAAAATAAACTGAAATCATATCTCCTTGGGAACTCCTTCTATACCATAGATGAATTCTTAAATAGGAATATGTATGAATCTATAGGTATAATACACACATCAAAAAAAGTTTTGCATCACCTGGGTTCCGAAAGTTCTGCAACCTGTACAGAAAAGTGGAACAGAGATCAACATAAACATCACTTCCGCCCTTTTTATTGCTCATGAAAACTACGCATTGCATGCTGTTCCACCATACAGCGAGACCTTCAGAGGTGGTCGTCCAGATTGCTGTACACACCGGTACCTCTAATACCTTGTAGCACGTCCTCTTGCACTGATGCATGCCTGTATTCGTCGTGGCATACTATCCACAAGTTCGTCAAGGCACTGTTGGTCCAGATTGTCCCACGGCGTACTGGCGTAGATCCGTAAGAGTGGTTGGTGGGTCACGCCGTCCATAAACAGCCCTTTTCAGTCTATCGCAAGCACGTTTGATAGGGTTCATGTCTGAAGAACATGTTGACGGCTATAGTCGAGTTATGTCGTTATCCTGAAGGACATTATTCACAAGATGTGCGCGATGGGGGAGCTAATTGTCGTCCATGAATACGAATGCCTAGCTAGTACGCTGCCGATATGGTTGCACTATCGGTTGGAGGATGGCATTCAGGTATCGTACAGCCGTTACAGCACGTTCCAAGACCACCAGCGGTGTATGTCGGCCCAACATAATGCCATCCCGAAATAGCAGATAACCTCCACCTCGCTGCACTCGCTGGACAGTGTGTCTAAGGCGTTCAGCCTGACCGGGCTGCCTCGAAACACGTCTCCGACGATTGTCTTGTTGAAGGCATATGCGACACTCATCGGTGAAGAGTACGTGATGCCAATCCTGAGCGGTCCATTCGGCATGTTGTTGGGCCTGTCTGTACCGTGGTGCATGGTGTAGTGGTTGCAAAGATGGACCATGCCATGGACGTCGGGAGTGAAGTTGCGCATCACGCAGCCAATTGCACGCAGTAACACCACGCCCTCTGGCTGCACGAAAAGCATTATTCAACATGGTGGCGTTGCTGTCAGGGTTCCGCCGAGCCATAATCCGTAGGTAGCGGTCATCCACTGTAGTAGTAGCCCTGGGGCGGCCTGAGCGAGGCATGTCCGAACAACATCTCTTTGGTTCACTCCGAAACGCCTGGACACTTCCCTTCTTGAAGCCTCTTCCTGGGACGAAGTAACAATGCGGATGCGATCGAAACGCGGTATTGACCGTCTAGGCATGGTTCAACTGCAGACAACACGAGCTGTGTGCCTCATTCCTGGTGGAATGACTGGAACTGAGCGGCTGTTGGACAGTCAAAGGGACAGTGTCTATGATGCAACTATGTGGCAGCCTCATGTAAATGAATTGTGTACAAACCCTCTATGACGTAGTGTTACCATACACGCAGAGCCTGTTATGACGCGAGCTGTGACATTCTTCTGCTAGCGCCATCTCGCGACGCGGCGTATAGTGTAAGAACAGAGCCGGAGTTGCGGTAGTGCCTAGCTTGCGCTTCTACATCTACATCTACATCATTATTCTCCAATTCACATTTAAGTGCTTGGCAGAGGGTTCATCGAACCACAATCATACTATCTCTCTACCGTTCCACGCCCGAACATCGCGCGGGAAAAACGAACACCTAAACCTTTCTGTTCGAGCTCTGATTTCTCTTATTTTATTTTGATGAACATTCCTGCCTATGTAGGTTGGGCTCAACAAAATATTTTCGCATTCGGAAGAGAAAGTTGGTGACTGGAATTTCGTAAATAGGTCTCGCCGCGACGAAAAACGTCTTTGCTTTAATGACTTCCATCCCAACTCGCCTATCATATCTGCCACACTCTCTCCCCTATTACGTGACAATACAAAACGAGCTGCCCTTTTTTGCACCCTTTCGATGTCCTCCGTCAATCCCACCTGGTAAGGATGCCACACCACGCAGCAATATTCTAACAGAGGACGAACGAGTGTAGTGTAAGCTGTCTCTTTAGTGGACTTCTTGCATCTTCTAAGTGTCCTTTTAATGAAACGCAACCTTTGGCTCACCTTCCCCACAATATTATCTATGTGGTCTTTCCAACTGAAGTTGTTCGTAACTTTCACACCCAGGTACTTAGCTGAATTGATAGCCTTGAGAATCGTACTATTTATCGAGTAGTCGAATTCCAACGGATTTCTTTTGGAACTCATGTGGATCATGTCACACTTTTCGTTATTTAGCGTCAACTGGCACCTGCCACACCATACAGCAATCTTTTCTAAATCACTTTGCAACTGATACTGGTCTTCGGATGACCTTACTAGACGGTAAATTACAGCATTATCTGTGAACACCCTAAGAGATCTGCTCAGATTGTCACCCAGGTCATTTATATAGGTCAGTAACAGCAGAGGTCCCTGGACGCTTCCCTGTGGAACACCTGATATCACTTCAGTTTTACTCGATGAGTTGCCGTCTATTACTACGAACTGCGACCTTCATGACAGGAAATCACGAATCCAGTCGCACAACTGAGACGATACCTCATAGACCCGCAGCTTGGTTAGAAGTCGCTTGTGAGGAATGGTGTCAAAAGCTTTCCGGAAGTCTAGAGATACGGAATCAACTTGAGATCCCCTGCCGATAGCAGCCATTACTTTGTGCGAATAAAGAGCTGGCTGCGTTGCACAAGGACAATGTTTTCTGAAACCATGCTGATTACGTGTCAATAGATCGTTTCCTTCGAGGTGATTCATAATGTTTGAATACAGTATATGCTCCAAAACCCTACTGCAAACCGACGTCAATGATATAGGTCTGTAGTTCGATGGATTATTCCTACTACCCTTCTTAAAAACTGGTGCGACCTGCGCAATTTTCCAATCTGTAGGTACAGATCTATCGGTAAGCGAGCGGTTGTATATAATTTCTAAGCAGGGAGCTATTGTATCAGCGTAATCTGAAAGGAACCTAATCGGTATACAATCTGGACCTGAAGACTTGCACGTATCAAGCGATTTGAGTTGCTTCGCAGCCTCTAACGTATCTACTTCTAAGAAACCCATGCTAGCAGCTGTTCGTGTTTCAAATTCTGGAATATTCCATTCGTCTTCCCTTGTGAAGGAATTATGGAAAACTGTGTTCAATAACTCCGCTTTAGCGGCACAGTCGTCGGTAACAGTACTAACGGCACTGCGCAGCGAAAGTATTGACTGCGTCTTGCCGCTTGTGTACTTTACATACGACCAGAATTTCTTCGGATTTTCTACCAAATTTCGAGACAATGTTTCGTTGTGGAACCTATTAAAGGCATTTTGCGCGTCTGTAAATTTTGTCTAATCTTCGGGATTTCGCGTTCTTCTGAACTTCGCATGCTTTTTCCGTTGCCTCTGCAACAGCGTTCGGACCTGTTTTGTGTACCATGGGAGATCATTTCCATCTCTTACCAATTTATGAGGTATGAATCTCTTAATTGCTGTTGCTACTATATTTTTGAATTTGAGCCACATCTCGTCTACATTTGCTTTTTTGTGATGGAGACACTTAAGGTTTATTATGTCATCTCTCTTGGACGCCTATGTGCTACTTACGACAATTTTGTAAGACCTGCGTGTTGTAGGCAACTATAATATCACCATTGTTTGCCTTGATGTAACCTGTGTGTGTTCTAAGGTATGTAACTAAATTAATATCTGTACATGTTATATAAGAGGAATCCAAGCCCACTTTTAAAGTGTTGTCTGTCCTCGCTAGATCCGATGATGGGGGCTTTAGTTTCACCGAAACCGGTAATCATGGAATAAAAAGAATTCCTGCGATCTTGGCTACCAGTTTATTGTTTTACAAGCATCTAGATCGCTCGCACATGAACACAATGTGCTCCCTGCAAAATTGTTTGTTGCGTGTAATGTTAAAACTGTTTAGTGTAACAAAGCGTCGAGCTCCCAAATTATAGTATAAACAAGCGTATTTCATTTGCCACGTTGTCTGAATTCATAGCACCTCAGATTCTCGTACAATTACTTCATTAAAGATTTATTTTAAATGGCAGTTATTAATATTGCTCTAACTTTCACAGTTTTTAGCATGTAAAAATATTCTAAGCGGTGATGGACTGAGCTCATCAACATGCTCAATTTGGTGGCTTTGGAATTAATGTAACGTTACTGGATCGTGTGACACTAAATATCCGAGATTTCTGCGTAGACATACTGCATTTTATTTCAGTGACTTTTCTCGCAAAATCTCTTCCGTTCCGGGCTTGCTGCAGTGGCGAATTTTGGCGGCAGAGAAACCCACCACGTGTTGAGGGTGTGTTTACGTGAAAGGCGGTAGTCCTGCTTAATCTGCTGTCCTTAGGCTGGACCATCGGGACACCGACTCTCAGGAACGTGCGTTTAAACACGAGTGCAATAAAAGCGTTGAGTGTTACGGTTAGACCACTGTTAAAATTCTGAGAGCATAAGTTTCTAGAAGAAAACCAGTGTGTTGCTTCCTCCAACGAACACCTAAAGAAAAGGTCACAAAGGTAGGAATAGTTCAAATGGCTCTGAGCACTATGGGACTTAACATCTGAGGTCATCAGTCCCCTAGGACTTAGAACTACTTAAACCTAACTAACCTAAGGACATAATGCACATCCATGCCCGCGGCAGGATTCGAAACTGCGACAGTAGCAGTCGCGCGGTTCCAGACTGAAGCGCCTAGAACCGCTCGGCCACCGCGGCCGACACACAAAGGTAAATCTAGACAGTTTTGCCTCGCACTCAGGCTTCCCAACTACCGATTTTTCCACGAACCATTCGCGACCGGAGCAGTAAATGCGAGAAGTAACAGTGGTATAACACGTACCCTCCCCAACATACAGCGAAACGGCTTGCAGTGTGTAGATGTCGGTGCAGATGTAAGAAACTTAGAAAAGGAGACTCTACTTTTGAGAACCACCTCCTTAAAGAAGGCCATAGTTACAAGAACAAGCTGAAACAAGAAATACTGTATCACATCCACAAATGAAGGAAGATGAACTGTGTTGGAAATATGGTAATTAATAAACACATGTCAATCTACCCAAGTCTAGAACTGAGTGCCAAGACACAGTTTCCTCACTCACCACTTCTAACTGCAGATACTACTTATAATGTCATCCAGACCATCTTGTGAATTACCTCGCTTATTCGCATGATCCATTTCCCTTATTTAAGTTACTAAAGTTTCTCTTGTTGGGTTAAAGAAAATTTTACTTTGTTTAATCGCAGCTGCATCACTCACCTGCTAAATATCACTATTTTATCATATCTGCTAATAATTTATAATCTGTCACCTGCTAAATATCACTATTATATCATATCTGCTAATAATTTATAATCTGTTAAAGAGAAGATTATTTTGTTCAGCAGTGTCTTTGTAATATGTCTCCAAAGCTTATTGTTAAACTATTTTCTTTTATGTACAACTGTTTAATTTGTCTATAGTACACTGGTTAATATTTCATTTTACTTAAATTATATTACATCACATTTATACTGAAGTTCCTCTCTTGTTTTATTCCTATTCTTACATTCACATTTGCGTCTCTAGAAATGGAGATACTCTGTACATCCATTAGTTTAAAATCTTTTATCCAACAAAATTTCACTTCACCACATAATGTACCTGATGATGGCGTAACAGGCGAAAACCGGCTCATGTATCAAATAATAAATATTGTAGAATGTTACACCAGTGTTGTGCGTGTTTCATTCATAATGTAAGAATATAGTAGTTTCTCCGACGAGTCAATAACTCTTTTAATTTCGTCACTGACGACACTGCCTCTGCAGGAAAGTATCATCTCTGGATGATTGCAGTACGACCGACAGCAAACGTTTTTGCTCAGTAGCCAATATTAACATTGTGGGGTTGCACCTCGTGCAGCGTACATACCGATCTCTTAATTAATTGGTATCCTACGTAAACCAGTATGTTGTAAGCCCCCAGCAGACTAGCCGCAGCAGGGGTGTCGTAAGTCGGCCACCGGGCTCCGAGTACTGATCGTTAAAAGTCGGCGCCATTTGGAACACTTCGTGTCGACTTATCCCTGTTCCACACTGCTGCCACCTTCGGCGACCCCAATGCTGTGACACTGTAATCGCCCGCCAAAGTTTTGCCGTGTTGTCTGAATGGGCGGGTGATTAATTTGTTAAGAACAGCAACGGTACTAGTATTTAAATGCATTATGTAGTGTCAGACACGTTCACAGACGTTTAATAAATGTTTTTTTCAGCATAAATTTCAGTCATCAGCTTAAATAAATTTAATTATCTTTACCGGTGTTGACACATTAATTTGTCGAAACTGGTAAAGGTAATAAAATTTGTAAGAAGATATACATAAACAAAAATTATTATAAAATAAACTCATAAACAAGCATACCTTTCTCATCAGCATTCAGTAGAACCTTCTCAGGAGTAACATCATCTTCTGATAAAGAATCCGGAACTATTGGCGATGGAAATTCTTCCTCAGATAAAGACTCCAGCGGTTCGCCCCCAGATTCATTATCTAAAATCTCATTTAGAGCATTTATAATGCCATCTTCTGTGCGTAGAAATTTGACCATAATATATTCGTAAGTTACAAGCACTATCTACACAGACAGAATTCACTACTAAACCCATTTTCGTGGCACAAAACTCTGGGTGAGCAATATCTGCAAACATGGTCAGACTTATTTGAACCTCTCTCCCTCTCGTCCCCTGCTGAAAACTGGAACGTCAGCCGGAAGTGAAGTAAAAACGAGTTTTGCGATTGTTGACCAAACACACTAACAATAGGCATGAAGCTACATGACAAATGCGATTGTTATAGCGACTGTGCCGGGCGGGTCAGAACTGACCCTTCCGCAGTTCTAGGTGAATCTTCATATTTCTCTTTTATGTTTTCGCCATAAAATGTGAATTGAAGTATGATCACTAATTAAATTATTTCATAAAAAGTCACAGAAATGGAACACTCTAGACAATAATACAAAAGAGTGACAAACAAAAGAATTATCAAGTTATCAAGTGGGTCACGAGTGACACAGCCGCGGTTCTAGTGGTAAACCAAGATCCTTAAGATAAGCGTCATGTACATGAAATTGCTACAATATCCCAGACAGCTCATCGTGTAGAATTTGCCTCGTAATAACCTTTTTTTAACATTATAGGCCATTCTACTCTAATTTTTCTTGGCAGTCGGCGAGTACACAATTGTCGCACTCTGACAGCAGCCTGATACATGTGCAGCCTGCATCTCTCTAATACGAAAAGTAAGACAAGTACAAGTTTTAATACATCAACAAGTCTCGACTTGTCTGAGACCTTGCTGAGGAAACAGATCTAGAGTTGTTATCACAACTCCCCTTACATTATCATAATGTCACTTCCTATTATGCCACCTAAATTTGGAACAAGTCTTGACTCGTTTCATAGCTTCCTAAGAATACATACACGTCTCAGCGCAGTTCCCTGTCACACAAGTGCGGGGAGAGGGAGGGGGAAGAGGTGGGGGAGAGGGACAGCGAGTCTCAAGACCCACACCTCTCCAGAATCTGGAATCATGGTATGAAGATGTATTAGAGGTGAACAGCAGGACTTATTGTTGAAGGGGGCCTGTATGCTCGCCAGCTTGTACCACAGACAGTAAATCATGTTGTTATAACTTTCATGATCAGGGTTCCAACCCTTCAGGACAATGGGAGACCCCACACTGCAGTTCACACCATAAACACTTTGAGGAATATACGAATCCCATAATGGCTTGCCGGTCCCCTGATTTGTCATTTACAAGGTACGTCTCTAATGTGATGGAAAGACATTTACTTCATACCAAACTCTAGCCACCAAATTATCACTTATCATACTGATGTTGATGATTTACATCAATTCCGAATGGAATAAAAGATTAATCATTTAATTTTGTTGCTTGATGAACACTTCCACCGTCTGATATCGGAATGGTGCTTCATGATGTAACATTTCCCTTCTAGGTCAGCACATAAAATACTTTTGTTGCTCCAGTAATGTCTACTGTAACTTTTATCAGACATCTACCTGCATACTGGGTCAGAAATTTTATGACGTCCACCAGATGACTACAGTTGTGCAGAAGAAACGATGCTGCTCCCACTGCTAAGGAAGTATTTCTCTTGGCGCATTAGTCTACGATTATGTTTCCATTTCCGGTTGGTTGGTTGCGCTGCGACTAATCTGAACTTGCTCCATCAACTCAGTCGCAATGGAGGCGCCTTTTACTATTAGCGTGTTCTTAAGCTCCTCTGAAAAAGAACGTGTACGTGGGCTGAAAAAAAAAGTTCAAGACTAATATTGAGACTTTGTGTACTTAGCAAATTCGTTTAGTTTATTGTGGATGTACCCAAGTTATTACCCATATCCTCCACAGACATTTACGTTTTTGCATGTACCATTGTTCAAAACATTTGTGCATTTCACAGCGTGAAGAGACAGTTCAAGGTCACAAAACAGTCTCGTGTTAACATTACACGATGAAAAGTACTTCAGTAATATCAAGAATCTCTCTACTTGTATGGATGTAATTATTTCGGATATTTAGTTTTCCACTGTTTTCGCGCCACATGAGTACGCAGTGAGCTCCTCTTTTACGCCCTACCGCTATTTCCTCCTTGTTACAGGGAAGGAGCCTCGTTCAGCAAGTGCCTGATGTACAACCAGAGCGATGTGACGGACTCCGGCGGCAGCAGGGAGCCTGTGAAGTGCCAGCACGGCTGGGAGTACGACGATACGTGGTTCTCCCTGACGGTGACGTCACAGATGAACTGGGTCTGCGACAACCAGCAGTCGGTCAATGACGTCTTGTTCTACTCACAGATTATTGGAGTAGCGCTGGGGTTACTGTTTGGCTACATAGGCGACATGTGCGTAGCTATTTTTTTAAGGCTGGGTTAATCCATCATGAATCACTTAATAATGTTGATTAATTCTGGTTATTTTCCATATATAAGAAGTTAAATTATTTTTAGAATTTATGATTGGTTTTTCAATAGCGACAAATACGTAGTACATTCACATATGACTAACGTTTCAATAACTAAAATAAGACTGCATTATTATTATCGATATATTCCTACGAGTATATGTCACGTGCACTACACTGCACTTTCGCATTGTATCTTTTTCTCTAGGTACTGTGATGAAGTTAGTTACCTGTTTATGCTCCATGGATTCTTTTTAAAATGCTACTAGATATTTATCTCAACAAAAAGAGGAAACCGAAAGCTAATCTTAGTCGTACATAGAAGCCAAACGTACTTATGGGTTTAGTTGGCTAAGAATTTTACGACTTTTGTGCACACAGACACACCTATCCTTCATATTTTTCTACATTAAATATTGAGTTCAAGGAGCTGAAAGTAGATTAATATTACACGTATTTGACCTCAAATTAAGATATTGCAGTACGATGTATTACATTCTGAAGGTATGTTGTCGAATCAAGTTTTAGTATTAATTTATGACACATTTCTACCAATCAGTACTCAGTTCTATGGGAAAATAGAATATATAGCGTAGTTATGTAAGATGTATTTGATAAATTTATTGGTTTTAGTTGTCGTCTTAGTTTCCTTGGTCAGTTTACAGCACATATTTATTCCAGGAAAAAAATATAGTTTTGTGTTTTCCATTTCTTTTCTCATGCTATGTTTAACATCAAGTTTGTTCATGCTCTATAATCATAACCAGAAGTTTAGGGGACTACCAACTGATGTTTTCTTAATGTGGATAAAAGATTATTAAATGTGCTCCATGATATTATTATGAACTTTAATTCCTGGAAGACATCTTTATAGTAAACCGAGTTACTATTTTTACTTATTACTCTGATGTCCCTTGTCTGTAGGATTGATGGGGCTTAAGAGACCAAACTACATGGTTATCAGTCGCTCCATCCTATATGTGTCACCGAGTGGTCTAGGGCACTGCAGTCCTGGACTGTGCAGCTGGTCCCGGCGGAGGTTCGAGTCCTCCCTCAGGCATGGGTGTGTGTGTTTGCCCTTAGGATAATTAAGTAGTGTGTAAGCTTAGGGACTGATAACCTTAGCAGTTAAGTCCCATAAGATTTCACACACACACTATATGTGTCAAGCCGGAAAGTGTCTTCAGAGAGAAAGGATGCAGAAGACAATCCCTGATGAACCTGTTGTAACTGAGGATCAATAAAACCAACAGAAGCGAGTGAAGGGTAAGCGGGCGAATGGGGGTGTGTTGCTCCACTCAGAAAAAAGCTGGAGGCACCCAAAACATGTCATGTGGGAGGTGCACCCTCTGCATGCGACTGGAGTTTCCTCTCCCTCCATTATCACAATAAAAACCAGCACAACAGGCAAGTTTATAAAACGCCAGGGAAGACAACAGCGCCGACGAGACATCAAACCAACGACATATGAGTAAAAGAATAAGAACTTGAAAGGTGGGAAGGGCAAAAGCCAGGCTGGATCACCGACCATCCCCTGGGTAAGAGCAGGAGAGGGGGTACCCTTCTAACCCTCAAGCGACTGACGATGCCATTGCGCTCTCTCTCACAGAGAAGAGTAGAAACCAACTTTATGGGTAAAATGTGAAACCAGATCAGCCACTCTGACGTCATCCACTAGCACCAGGGGAAGGGTATCTGCAGGTTTAGGGTTTCACTGTACAGTGGCCAGATTAGAGCGTTCCAGAAGGATGTGGACACCCATCAGATTGGCACCACACCAACAGTGGGGTGAAACCTCATGTTTTAGACTGTGGCCGTGGGTCAGCCAACTGGGGCCAATGTGTAGCTGACAGAGAATGGTATAGTCTCTGTGAGAAGCACGAAGGAAGGACTGACACATGGAACGGTGGCTTACTTCTTGCAGTTTGTTAGGAGAAAGCAGGGCACACCAATCGGTGCTCAGCTGATGGTGGAGAGTCGACTGCAGGCCAAGTACTGAACCCCCAACTCCAAAGTCGTCGTTCTGGTGGCTAACTTGGCCAACAGGTCAGCATATTCGTTCACTGGGATTCCAACGTGACCTGGGGTTCAGACAAAGACGACCGACCATCCATCTTGATGGAGGTCGGAATGAAGATCTGGATAGTCACGACCAGTGGATGTTGGGGTCAGCACTGGTCGATAGCCTGATGAGGAGGTTCCAGAGACTTAAAACATTGCAATTACTAGCATATTCGTCATTCATTTCATTTCAGGTGACAATTTTTAACCTTGAAATTTCTAGTGTTATTACACAATCCATGATATTATCACCTAATTTTAATTTAATAGTATCAATATGGTATTAATATCCATTTGTGTGGTTTGGTGGCTCAGTGGTTGAGAGCTACACTACTGATCCAAAGGTCATCGGTTAGGCTCCTGGTGAATCCTACAGTATTTTTATCTGGTACTTTTCACATTTGGAAGTTATTTGCATATACAAAATATGCGTAGTTGTGCTGTAGTTCGAGGGTTCACGTTGAGCTGTATATCACACTATAGCTCAGATCTATGGCCGGAGGAAGTTATCAGCATGTCCGAAAGTGGGTGTGACGTATATATCTGTCCATGGTATGCTCGCTCTCACTGGGTTCTACAGATATATCTGTCCACAGTATTCTGTGGCTTGTAGCTAATGCGAGTGACGAGTTTAATGCCAATAGATATTGCACATTTGGGTGATAAAAGTTATGGGATCCCCCCTGAGAGCGACTCAGATCGATTCGGACCTTCTCTTTCCAGAAGTAGTGGGGCATCTCGACATGGCGAGGACTCAACAAATCGCTGGAAGTCCCCTGCAGAAATACTGAGCTGTGCTGCCTCTAAAGCCCTCCAAAATTGCCAGAGTGTTGCTGGTGCAAAAATTTTCTGCACGCAGTGACCTGTATATTAAATCCCTTAAATGTTCAATAGGATTCGTGTCGGGCGACCTGGCTGGCCATATCATTCGCACGAATTGTCCAGAATGTTCTGCAAAGCAATCTCGAACAATGTCATTTTATACCCCACCCATTACAGCTTAGGAAATATGTATATATGTTCGCATTAGCACTCGTACATTAGTGTTGCCAAGAACATGAAAAAATTCCCCCCTCTTACGAAAAATTTTTATATTATCTCACAAAAAAAATAACCTCACAAGTGCATATTTACTTCATATTCAGTGACAAAAAATGACGACTTGTATTTCATACGTAATTTACACACGTTGTTGTACACGAAGTCCGACACTGCAGTGTTTGTACCATATCTGGTTTCTTTCCTTATCTGCTTCCCCGTCTCTTTCTTTCCTTTGCCAAAGTGACCTTCACAGTAGCTCGTGGCGTTTCCATTGTTGTTCTGCAAGAAGACGACCAAAACTGCTGTCCAGGCTAGAGGCTGGTATTGGTTCCAATGCTGCTCCTGCGGCTAACAACTCCATACTAACTTCCTTTTACAAAATCCACGAGAGGTATCTTCTGCTTGGTGACATCCGTGCACAAAATAAAAATATTCACAGTAAACGTTAGAGAAACGGGAAAGAAAAGTTTTTTGCACTTCATCGTGTTTCTCGCGACTGGGTACCAGCTGTAAAGCCGACTAACAAGGTGTACGCCGGCCTTTTCAATGTTAGATTACGATAATGTTAGGCTCCATTGTTCTTGTACTTTTCCAAAAACAGAAAAAAATAGAAATTGACAGAACTTTAAAGTCCCTTGCTTTGAAGCTTGTTGGAAAACATTTCTGTTTTTCATTTCTTCATGATAGTTTGTAATATTCTTCCTTTGTTTTGTGTGTGTTAGCCGGCCGTGGTGGACGCGCGGTTCTAGGCGCCGCAGTCTGGATCCGCGGGACTACTACGGTCGCGCGTTCGAATCCTGCCTCGGGCATGGATGTGTGTGATGTCTTTAGGTTAGTTAGGTTTAAGTAGTTCTAAGTTCTAGGGTCTAATGACCTCAGAAGTTAAGTCCCACAGTGCTCAGAGCCATTTGAACCATTTGTGTGTGTTATTTACTGTCCTGATATGTAAAACCAGATGTAATACTTGAGTGTATTTTGTGTTCTCTGAATTTGTTTACAAAACATACTGTCATGTAAAACCAACTGTAATATTCTTATACTATACTGTTAATGATAAGCAATGTAACAAACAGAAATACAGTTACCTATTCGGACAGCAAAACCACAAAACAAGTGTAATAACCGTGTGTTTAACCTAAGGAATAAGCATCGGACTTTAACTCGTTTCTTCAAACAAGTCATTAGTTCAGAGGTACGGCAAATAACAGTAGTTAGATTACTATTCTGCATCGATAACAATATACGGAGTTGGTGGTACACTATTATTTGCCAGTCTAATAAGGCACACGTAATGAAGCTGAGTAGGCCAGCAGAAAAGGTTGGAACTCCCCACAACAGACTTCACTTTAGATTTAGATAAAAGATGGTTCAGCAATACAAGAAAAGTTTTGTCGCTCGAAGCAAAACTACAGTACCAAATTGCTTAATCAAACTGACTGATTTCATGAAAGCAAAAGTAAATTTGCACAGGGGGAGGGGGGGGGGGGGGTTCTACATCAACATATTTGGTACTCAACATTTCACTGATTCACTATAAACTGTTTAACGTTACTATTTATCACCCTTAATCATCAACTTAGTATTTCCTTTCATTAACAAGTAATGTGAAAGCATCAAACAATTTATCTAATGTGGTGTCTGAGTCTGACATAACCTTTTAACAGAGAAAATAATAGTAATGTTAATCATGACATTCTCAGTTATTCTTTCCATCAATTATTCCACTGATTAATCACTGGTTTTCGCCAACAATATATTACAGATTTCACAGCCTTGGCTGAATACAGGTCACTCGGAATTTTCATTTCCTAGGTAAGGATCCTGCTTGGTTTATGAGCGGGATAAATTACCAGGTGGACAGAATTGTTAATTGGTTAGTATTCTTAAAGTACATTACACACACTATAATACATAGCTAAAATGTCGTACCCTATAAGCTGTGATCAGCGACGGTGGCGTTGGTGGCAACAACTGCATTAATATCAGAACGGCCAAGAGCAGTTATCCATGTCGGACTTATTTCCTCTTCATAGCGATGATCCATCGTATAATCAACAGCCCGTTTTTCTCCCCATACCAGGCCGTGATAAACTGCAGTTTCCAACCGAGGCAAGATGCAAAAACACGGCGCACTCCACACTATGCTGGCGCTGTACGTGCTGCCTCAAAGATCACTGGCCACCGACTGATTTTGTTCGCGGCCGCCAAAGCGCGCCAAACGTTTCCGATCCCACCTTTTCCTACGGTTACACAGCTTTCCGTTCCTGACGGAACTACTTCATCTTTTATACTGCACGTATCTCACACAGCCCTAAGTGTGTGCTAGTAACTATTACATACGTAATTGCATCATAGCACCTTTTTACATTTAATAATTATAACAAATAGATTGTCAGAGACACCAAAGGACTTGGAAGAGCAGTTGAACGGAATGGATAGTGTCTTGAAAGGAGGATATAAGATGAACATCAGCAAAAGCAAAACGAGGATAATGGAATGTAGTCGAATTAAGTCGGGTGATGCTGAGGGAATTAGATTAGGAAATGAGACACTTAAAGTAGTAAAGGAGTTTCGCTATTTGGGGAGCAAAATGACTGATGAAGGTCGAAGTAGAGAGGATATAAAATGTAGACTGGCAATGGCAAGGAAAGCGTTTCTAAAAAAGAGAAATTTGTTAACATCGAGTATAGATTTAAATGTTAGGAAGTCATTTCTGAAAGTATTTGTATGGAGTGTAGCCATGTATGGAAGTGAAACGTGGACAATAAATAGTTTGGACAAGAAGAGATTAGAAGCTTTCGAAATGTGGTGCTACAGAAGATTGTTGAAGATTAGGTGGGAAGATCACATAACTGATGAGGAGGTATTGAACGGAATTAGGGAGATGAGGAGTTTTTGGCACAAATTGACTAGAAGAAGGGATCGGTTGATAGGACATGTTCTGAGGCATCAAGGGATCACCAATTTAGTATTGGAGGGCAGCTTGGAGGACAAAAATCGTAGAGGGAGACCAAGAGATGAATACACTAAGCAGATTCAGAAGGACACAAGTTGCAGTAGGTACTGGGAGATGAAGAAGCTTGCACAGGATAGAGTAGCATGGAGTGCTGCATCAAACCAGTCTCAGGACTGAAGACCACCACCACAACAACAACAACAACAAATAGATATCTTTACAATATTTAAAAGTAAATATTACACAATTTTTCTTAATATGTAAATTCATTTTAATCTTATCAAAGAGTTTCAGTATAGATTTCACTTCAAAAAAGATGTCTCTACTTCTGCTTTAACAGTTTCAATAAAATATTTACAAAAAATTAAAAAAAAATGAACAACAATGTCACAAGTTTACATGCACACTTATAAATCTGCTGCATCTAGAAGACAAAATATGAACTTCTACAGCTGTCTCACAGACGAAAGTCATGGAGCACAGGCGAAAGCACATTCCATGAAATGGAAATCTACACTTTGACCATAGATACTAGTAGACTGGACTTGCTGTGCAGAAGCCATAGGGCTGGTGTGGCTCCAACATAAACCACGTGACTGTTGGCAAAACATGGCGGGATTTCAAATCAGCGGTCTGCCACCCCATGTTTGTATCGTATTTTACCCACATTTCTCAATTGACTGCCAAACGGTTCCAACAAAAATTACTTTTTTTATTTGCGAAAAATTATGTCAGAACTACATTTGACCTTGATTTGTTCACAGTACCATTTATAAAATCTATCAAATACATCGAACGCCCCTCTGGTGGGCACCGGGACGAAATTACTATAAACTATCAATTAATGTAAAATGTCGTTAAAATTCTTTTAAACAGTAAGAGTGGGCTCGTGTCAAAACTTTAAACATTGGATTCGCAACGTTTTGAGCTCTAGTCACTTATAAAAGAAAATGGGAATTATGTCAACTATAGGTGCCAAAATTGTCGGCTATAGGAGCAGGTCCATTTTAGAGTATTAATTTTAGATGCACTTCAAAGGTTCAGTTCCTAGTATTTTTACAACAGTTTAAACTATCAGTTTTTAAAAGAATGATATTTTAGATGAAAGGTGAGACTCTGAAGTTCCAGAAAATAATTTTGGAGCCAACATTTATTTAATAGTATTAGAAGGTAGAAAAAACTCTTTTCATGTGTCTACTATAGGTGCTCTTACCTTATTATAATCTCACTTGAATATACAAAAAGGCGCGTATGTGCAGATGGCTTAAAGTTTTTCCGTTTCAGGGCCTGTATCCAAAGCTGCCTTCGGTTTTCATCCTTAGGGAACCTATGAGTAGCAACGAAAAACTGTTATACTTACTTCTGTAACCGAATTATCGCAGATACTTTCTAAAATGTAATATGAGTCTGACTTCACAGGCATCACTTTCAATACTTTAAATTACGTGATACTCTATTTCAAGTGTAATAAACATATAAAAGTCACTTCAACAGATTTCAATAAACGCATCTGAACTATCATAGAAACACGTACACTGTGGGGCGGCAGGTGGAATAATAGAATAAATGTTTTGTATTTATTTAATGCTGTTGTTTACCGTTCTCAACACTGGCTTTCTAACTACAATATTGGCAACCAGAAAGTGATTACCAAACGTGAAGCCTGTAATTAAAAGTCCTAGTGCCCACTTCATCTGAGAAATACATTTATAGCTACAGCTTATAGCTCTGAGGAATTAGGAGATTGTCTGGGATTCATAATCAAAAACCATTCTCTCTCAAATGTTCACTATATTCTGAAAGTGACAGACCAAAAAGAATCCACACAACCCAACTACTAGAACAGTTCAGAGTCTAATGCGCTGATGTCACTGTAACTGTTCAAATCAAATGTTTAAGTGAATGCTCGCCATAATTTGATGATAATGAACATAATGGTAGAATGTCTGTCCTGCGGCGGCACGTGAAAATACGACATACGCAAACTAAAGATAGATCATTAACGTCATCCCAGAATTCACAGTTCACTTGAAAACGATTTCATGGTTAGGCGTATCCTGAGTAATTTATTACTGCATCCGAAACTGTTTATATCAACTATACCGCCGCGACGCGACTCCCGGCACAGGCGGTGCGCTAATCAGCGTCTGGAGAGAACTGGGGCCTTTCTTTTCTCGCGCAGCGTTCTTACATATAAAGCCGTGGTGCGGACGGCTAAGGGAACGCCTGATCAAATCTGCTCTCCCGACTTGCCGCTGGGCTAGTAATGCACCACTTCAAGTTATTGAATAAATCATTGCTTCCTTTGCTGATGGCCGACGAAGCTTTAAATTTAACTGTGCAATCAGCACACAATTAAGTAATTATAATAAAATCTGACGTGGCTAAGTCAAATATTTTGGGCGAGAGAATTAATTTAATTACACTGCACGCAGTAGACGAGCTCTGAACTTGCTCTTTGGAGATAAGCTATCGCTATAGTTTTATAGTTATTCTGTTGAAACTTCTCACATTTTTATGATTATAGCGAATCTCCCATCTACTTAAATTTAAACATCCTAGCTTTATTTATTCGCCTACTTAATCTATCTTGCTTCCTTAATTTTTAAGATAAAAACCAGAAAATCATGATTTTCAACTATAATTTTAATTTGTGAGATCCAGAATACTGTTTCTACTAAATTATTATGCAAAAGGAATTTAAATATATATTTTTAAGTTTCTAGCTCTTTTCTGTTGCGCCAATGATTTTTACCGAAAAACATCCAAATTTCGAAAATGGTTAAAGTTATTGAACTGATATTCAACACATATTAATTTAGTATTACTCCTGACATGCTAGAAACGTTTCAGGTTATTTACTTGATTTTTAAAGTATTGTGCAACATGTATGACGTCAGAGCTAGTTACAGCGGACTGGCTGGCACACAATGGAAAGACTGATGTGAATTTTATAAGGTGTGAGAAGGCGGCTTCCTTACAACACGTGAAATGTAATGCCATTTCCCCTGACAAAATGCTGAGTACAGCCATAAGCGCAACACGAAACAACCATGGTTTGCCAACATTCACGTGACTTCAGCCCAGAGAGCCACGAAAATGACGTCAGGGCCGGTCTATTATATTTATGGTTGAAGAAGCTACGCCCATATACCACATGTGCGCCATCTACACGGCCGATAAACCCGAGGCACATGTGCCATAAGGGCATATTGCCGAAAGTGTTAATAGTCACTCGTAAACCGTCTTAGGTCATGGTTACTCCAGTTGCTATTTTCTGCACCAGGCACAAAGTCCATCAACAAATAAAGGTAATACTTCGTTCAATAAGTGGCAGCGCATAATCGTGGGAGTGTATCTGCTAGCTGGACTGCCCACCACCTCGACACACAGGCTGAGCTGACTCTTGCTGACGACAGGTATGGCCGACGCCTCCAGCAGCTGCTGTGCCTGTCAGCCCACGTGGTCAGCAGAGTGCTGGTCGTGCTGTCTCCACACGTGCTCCCGCTCTTCATCCTGGCAGTATCACTGGTGTCAGCTGCGGCTGGGCCCATGCTAGAATCGATCTTGTCTGTTGGTGAGTGTTAGAAAAACTGACGTAGCTTTTACAGTAATCTACATCTACATCTACATGAATACTGTGAAATTCAGATTTAAGAGCTTAGCAGAGGGTTCATCGAACCACAATCATACTATCTCCCTACCATTCCACTGTGGTACAATACACTCCTGGAAATTGAAATAAGAACACCGTGAATTCATTGTCCCAGGAAGGGGAAACTTTATTGACACATTCCTGGGGTCAGATACATCACATGATCACACTGACAGAACCACAGACACAGGCAACAGAGCATGCACAATGTCGGCACTAGTACAGTGTATATCCACCTTTCGCAGCAATGCAGGCTGCTATTCTCCCATGGAGACAATCGTAGAGATGCTGGATGTAGTCCTGTAGAACGGCTTGCCATGCCATTTCCACCTGGCGCCTCAGTTGGACCAGCGTTCGTGCTGGACGTGCAGACCGCGTGAGACGACGCTTCATCCAGTCCCAAACATGCTCAATGGGGGACAGATCCGGAGATCTTGCTGGCCAGGGTAGTTGACTTACACCTTCTAGAGCACGTTGGGTGGCGGACGTGCATTGTCCTGTTGGAACAGCAAGTTCCCTTGCCGGTCAAAGAATGGTAGAACGATGGGTTCGATGACGGTTTGGATGTACCGTGCACTATTCAGTGTCCCCTCGACGATCACCAGAGGTGTACGGCCAGTGTAGGAGATAGCTCCCCACACCATGATGCCGGGTGTTGGCCCTGTGTGCCTCGGTCGTATGCAGTCCTGATTGTGGCGCTCACCTGCACGGCGCCAAACACGCATACGACCATCATTGGCACCAAGGCAGAAGCGACTCTCATCGCTGAAGACGACACGTCTCCATTCGTCCCTCCATTCACGCCTGTCGCGACACCACTGGAGGCGGGTTGCACGATGTTGTGGCGTGAGCGGAAGACGGTCTAACGGTGTGCGGGACCGTAGCCCAGCTTCATGGAGATGGTTGCGAATGGTCCTCGCCGATACCCCAGGAGCAACAGTGTCCCTAATTTGTTGGGAAGTGGCGGTGTGGTCCCCTACGGCACTGCGTAGGATCCTACGGTCTTGGCGTGCATCCGTGCGTCGCTGCGGTCCGGTCCCAGGTCGACGGGCACGTGCACCTTCCGCCGACCACTGGCGACAACATCGATGTACTGTGGAGACCTGACGCCCCACGTGTTGAGCAATTCGGCGGTACGTCCACCCGGCCTCCCGCATGCCCACTATACGCCCTCGCTCAAAGTCCGTCAACTGCACATACGGTTCACGTCCACGCTGTCGCGGCATGCTACCAGCGTTAAAGACTGCGATGGAGCTCCGTATGCCACGGCAAACTGGCTGACACTGACGGCGGCGGTGCACAAATGCTGCGCAGCTAGCGCCATTCGACGGCCAAAACCGCGGTTCCTGGTGTGTCCGCTGTGCCGTGCGTGTGATCATTGCTTGTACAACCCTCTCGCAGTGTCCGGAGCAAGTATGGTGGGTCTGACACACCGGTGTCAATGTGTTCTTTTTTCCATTTCCAGGAGTGTATATGCATACTAAGGGGTTGGATGGGTCTATACAAGGGCGATGTAATGGAGGACAATATTATGGAAATGGTACAGGATGTAGATAAAGATGATATGGGAGATAGCATACTGCCTGAAGAGTTTGACAGACCACTGAAAGACCAGAGTCGAAACAAGGCCCCGGGAGTGGACAACATTCCATTAGAACTACTGTCGGCCTTGGGAGAGCCATTCCTGACAGAACTCAACCATCTGGTGAGCAAGATGTATGAGACAGACGAAATACACACAGACTTAAAGAAGAATATAATAATTCCAATCCCAAAGAATGCAGGTATTGACAGATGTGAAAATTACTGAACTATCAGTTTAATAAGTCACGGCTGCAAAATACTAACGCGAATTCTTTACAGACGAATGGAAAAACTGGTATAAGCCGACCTCGGGGAAGATCAGTTTAAATTCCGTAGAAATATTGGAACACGTAAGACAATACTGGCCCTAAGACTTATCTTAGAAGCTAGATTAAGGAAAGGCAAACCTACGTTTGTAGCATTTGTAGATTTAGAGAAAGTTTTTGACAGTTTTGACTGGAATACTCTCTTTCAAATTTTAAAGATGGCAGTGGTAAAATACAGGGAGCGAAAGGCTATTTACAATGTGTACAGAAACCAGATGGCAGTTATAAGAGTCGAGGGGGTTAAAGGGAAGCAACGCTTGGGAAGCTAGTGAGACAGGGTTTTAGCCTCTCCCCGATGTTATTCAATCTTTATATTGAGCAACCAGTGAAGGAAACAAAAGAAACATTCAGAGTTGGTATTAAAATCCATGGAGAAGAAAAAAAAACTTTGAGGTTTGCGATGACATTGTAATTCTGTCAGACACAGCAAAGCACTTGGAAGAATAGTTGAACGGAATGGACAGTGTCTTGAAAGAAGGATATAAGATGAACATCAACAAAAGCAAAACGATGATAATGGAATGTATTCGATTTAAATCAGGTTTTGCTGATGGTATTAGATTAGGAAATGAGACTCTTAAAGTAGTAAATGACTTTTGCTATTTGGGGAGCAAAACAACTGATGATGGTCGAAATGTAGAGGATATAAAATGTAGACTGGCAATGGCAAGGAAAGCGTTTCTGAAGAAGAGAAATTTGCCAACATCGAATGTAGATTTCAGTGCCAGGATTTTTTTTTTTGAATGTATTTGTATGGAGTGTAGCCACGTTTGGAAGTGAAACATGGACGATAAACAGTTGGGAAAAGAAGAGAATAGAAGCTTTCGAAATGTGGTGCTACAGAAGAATGCTGAAGGTTAGATGGGTAGATCACATAATTAATGAGGAGGTACTGAATAGGATTGGGGAGAAGAGAAGTTTGTGGCACAACTTGACAAGAAGAAGGGATCGGTTGGTAGGACATGTTCTGAGCATCAAGGGATCACAAATTCAGCATTGGAGGGCAGCGTGGAGTGTAAAAATCGTAGAGGGAGACGAAGAGATGAATACACCAAGCAGATTTAGAAGGATGTAGGCTGCAGTAGGTACTAGGAGATGAAGAAGCTTGCACAGGACAGAGTAGCATGGAGAGCTGCATCAAACCAGTCTTAGGACTGAAGACCACAATAACAACAACAGCAACATCACTAGAACGGTTCCCATCTCTGCTCTGCCGGTATCCTTTCCTGATCACGTCACAGACCCGCAACTTCACTGGGCGACATTGAGCCCCGCGGTGGGCAGCAACCGTAATGTTTTGGCTCCTCCGTATACATTCGACTCGTACCTTGTTTCCCAGATGGATGTGCAAATAGAAGAGACAAATGACATTTCGACTTTGTAAGTGCTTCTGCCACGCCGATTAATTTCAGAAAAGAGAACACATCTACACGAGAGGAATTCAGCTACTAACAAGTGAAGGTCATGACTTTCTGGACACTTTTAGAAGTACATCTGGAAAGCATAACGTGCGAGTACTATGGCGTACTTCCTAGGCAATTTGGAGAAAATGGCAAGAGAAGTTTCACGCTTCATTGACGTACACGTCCTGAACATTAGATGACGGTGGTCGTCTGGTTAGATTTCAGGCTCCGTAATCGGTGCATCGTTGGATAGAGCCCCGCTCATCTTTTTTTTTAAGTTACCGGTATATTTTTTTCATCACTAGTCATATTGTTTCGTACATATTACATTTGAAAGGTAATCTGATGAAAAGACAAGTGGTTGGTTGGTTTGTCGGATTGAAGGGACCAGTCTGCTATGGTCATCGGTCCCTTTGTCCAAAACTTCAAACACCCACACAGAATAAAAACTAACAATGGAGATGACAACAGACGACACAGGACAAGAAAGAGTAAGAGAGAGAGAGAGAGAGCAGACAAAAGGAATTAAAATCACACAGAGTGTGACAGTCGTTGGCCGACCATAGAGACAGAAAAGGAAAAGCCAACCACCTAGAAACACACTAAAAAAATTGTTGTTGTTGTTGTGGTCTTCAGTCCTGAGGCTGGTTTGAAGCAGCTTTCCATGCTACTCTATCCTGTGCAAGGTTCTTCTTCTCCCAGTACTTACTGCAACCTACATCCTTCTGAATCTGCTTAGTATTCACCTCTTGGTCTCCCTCTAGGATTTTTACCCTCCACGCTGCCCTCCAATGCTAAATTTGTGATCCCTTGATGTCACAAAACATGTCCTACCAACCGGTCCCTTCTTTTTGTCAAGTTGTGCCACAAACTTCTCTTCTCCCCAATTCTATTCAGTACCACCTCATTAGTTATGTGATCTACCCATCTAATCTTCAGCATTATTCTGTAGCACCACATTTCGTAAGCTTCTATTCTCTTCTTGTCCAAACTAGTTATCGTCCATGTTTCACTTCCATACAAGGCTACACTCCATACAAATACTTTCAGAAACGACTTCCTGACACTTAAATCTATACTCGATGTTGACAAATTTCTCTTCTTCAGAAACGCTTTCTTTGCCATTGCCAGTCTACATTTTATATCCTCTCTACTTCGACCATCATCAGTTATTTTACTCCCTAAATAGCAAAACTCCTTTACTACTTTAAGTGTCTCATTTCATAATCTAATTACCTCAGCATAACCCGATTTAATTTGACTGCATTCTATTATCCTCGTTTTGCTTTTGTTGATGTTCATCTTATATCCTCCTTTCAAGACACTGTCCATTCCGTCCAACTGCTCTTCCAAGTCCTTTGCTGTGTCTGACAGAATTACAATGTCATCGCAAACCTCAAAGTTTTTATTTTTTCCCCATGAATTTTCATACCTACTCCGAATTTCTCTTTTGTTTCCTTTACTGCTTGTTCAACATACAGATTGAATAACATCGGGGAGGGGTTACAACCCTGTCTCACTCCCTTCCCAACCACTGCTTCCCTTTCATGCCCCCCGACTCTTATGACTGCCATCTGGTTTCTGTACAAATTGTAAATAGCCTTACGCTCCCTGTATTTTACCCCTGCCACCTTCAGAATTTGAAAGAGAGTATTCCAGTTAACATTGTCAAAAGCTTTCTCTAAGTCTACAAATGCTAGAAACGTAGGTTTGCCTTTTCTTAATCTTTCTTCTAAGATAATTCGTAAGGTTAGTATTGCCTCACGTGTTCCAACATTTCTACGGAATCCAAACTGATCTCCCCCAAGGTCCGCTTCTACCAGTTTTTCCATTCGTCTGTAAAGAATTCGCGCAGCTGTGACATATTAAACTGATAGTTCGGTAATTTTCACATCTGTCAACACCTGCTTTCTTTGGGATCGGAATTATTATATTATTCTTGAAGTCTGAGGGTATTTCGCCTGTCTCATACATCTTGCTCACCAGATGGTAGAGTTTTGTCACGACTGGCTCTCCCAAGGCCGTCAGTAGTTCTAATGGAATGTTGTCTACTCCGGGGGCCTTGTTTCGACTCAGGTCTTTCAGTGCTCTGTCAAACTCTTCACACAGTATTGTATCCCGCATTTCATCTTCATCTACATCCTCTTCCATTTTCATAATATTGCCCTCAAGTACATCGCCCTTGTATAGACCTTCTATATACTCCTTCCACCTTTCTGCTTTCCCTTCTTTGCTTAGAACTGGGTTTCCATCTGAGCTCTTGATATTCATACAAGTGACTCTCTTTTCTACAAAGGTCTCTTTAATTTCCCTGTAGGCAGTATCTATCTTACCCCTAGTGAGATAAGCCTCTGCATCTCCAGAAATAAACCAAAACTCCTGAAAACTGACGGCAACAGGCTGCAAACGAAGTAACAGTTTCAATGTGAATAACATTCTTACTACAATTGGCGAAGAACAGGTGCCCTTGGCTAAGTAAATTCTTCTCGTTTGCAGTTTTAGGCTTTCATTAAAAATTATTTGTTGTGGAGCCATACATACTGCTATGGTGTCTGTCCCGCAAGTAAATTATCGAAACGTCACAGGAACATCTTTGAAGTGTAGTCTGTGTTTTTTGATAACGAAGACTGATGACGTTTTGTCGTGTTTCAGGCTTGGAGCTGACTGATATCAAGCACCGCACTGTGATCAACTGCTACGCATCCTGCAGCATGGCCGCTGGAGTGATGCTGGCCGGTCTGGTGTCTTGGGCGATGCCCAACTGGAACTATTCCCTCTCGTTTGCTGCCCTCAGTTGTTTCGCGCTATTCTTCTTCTTCAGGTAACACACGCAAAAAAAAAGAATACACGAGGATGCGTAAAGATACAATAATTATTAATATATTTTGTTTTTGATCGGAATGAACAACGGACGACGAATATATACATGTTTATGTTTAGTCAGCGTGTCTTGTCTACGAGCCGAAGTTCGTCAGGAGATTATTTTTACGAGCGAAGTGTGTAGAAAGGTGTGATGCGAAACACGTAGCGAGATACGTGGAGCATTCGAGTGTCTCGTTTCACTATACAATAGTTGTTGCTGTTGTTTCGTGGGATATTGCTCACAATTAATCATCTGCAGGGGCCGAAGATTGTGTTGGGTGTTCCCAAACGGCTGTTACGTACGTCATCAGCCAAGTAATGAGAGTTATATACAAGTACTAACCACACCCCTATTCAATGTACTTTGTCTGTTGAGCATTGTGTAGAATAAGAAAGGTCAGACTTAAGCTCTGGTTTCAGTTCCCCCCTCCCCAGTACAACTAAATGCCGAGATAGCTAATTCTTACAGATAAATGTGTGTGTAATGAAATTTATCTACACTGTTTGTGCATGTGCAGTGGGGAAGGTTGGGGGGAGGGGGAAGGATCTGCTTGTAAGTATAATTAACTTCCACTTGCTAAGCTCATGATTTCTCCATCCAAAGCCTGAGAATTTTCAGTGCTGTCTGTAGGCTGATATGATGTTTGATAATGTTTAGTACTGTGCCAGGATAGTTACGTCATCGGTGTGTATGGCTACCATCACGTGGTCGTGGAGGCTTAACACGTGGGATTCCAGTATACTTCGTCGAGGTGCTCCCGTCTGTTTACCATGCAGTATTGACTGTTTACCTGGAATCTCTGGAAACTTCTGTCAGCGAGGCATGGGTGCATGACACCTATGAAACAGTGCGGAATTCTAGCGCCGTTCAATTATCATTTGAAGCTGTTTGCCAAATACATTCGTCGGTCTAGGAAAACAATGCTTTCTCGTCCTTCTTTGTCGTTACCGTGTTTTACGCATTCTATTACGCGGAGGAATTGTGTTGTGGCGTAGTGAGTCTGGAATTGGAATTCCTCTGGGCTCGGCACTCCATTGTTGATGCAGTGCCACGTGAGTCGCTCCTGAATTACTTCCTCAACAACACAGCTAGAAGAGCTTATCTGGATGTTGAGTGAGTGCTTTTGTGGGAGAGAGTTGCCTTCTCCTGCTTTCCTGAACATCAGGACCTTGGCCACATTCCAGTGCACAAGGAAATTGTAGTGTTTGAGGACAGCATTCCTGATGTTTGTAAAATATTCTAATGATGCATGAATGAGCTGTGTTATGAATGCCATCTGGACCAGTTTCTTTCCTAGGAACGATTACTTGACTGTTACCACGATAGGCCTCGTTTTACGTGACCGTATGTTGGTGAATTATAAACATCACGTCTCTTGAAGATACATTTGGTTACATAGCAGTATATACAGTGTGTATAATATCTCTTTGTTAGCGGGTGCTTGCCGAGAATATTTGGTACTAGAATTCAAATAGTTTCGCAGTTTGTACGACGGCCTAAGAAAAAACCCTCAGAATAGCGGTTTCTTTTCGGAACTACAGCCTCGACCAGTGATGTGTTTTATAATCAATCCCAGGGACGTTGTTCAGTTGAAATTTATAATTTGTAGTCTCTGATTTAGTCAGCACAGATGTGCGACGTTTCATTTCTATTAACAAAATTTATAATATTTTAATCTTCGTCAAGTATTTTATGTTTCAGAAATTTCCTTAATATGCAGACGACTAGCCCTACCTTATGGTCTTTGGTTTTATATATCATTCTTTATGTATCTTACTAAGTAACTTATAAAAACACCGTTATTTTACTTTTTGCTTTTCATTTTTCTCCAAGACAAAAGCCGGAAATTTGGAGAAATACGTTTTTCACACCGTTTCACTTCTTCGCATTTCCAAGATAAAATATTTATTTTCATATTTTGCAGTATTATAAATTCAGTCACACACAACGTATTGCTTTCGTGATCCATGTTCGGTCATACGAAGAATAAGCTTTTAGGGTGCAATAAAAGTGGGAACCGAACATTGTAATAGTTTAATTATACATCTTTTTCATATCTTCGTTTTTACAATTACGTTAATAAGGGGGAAAATGGAATCTCCCAGCAGTAGCTGAGCTCCGCTGAAGGTGTCACTCTGGTCCCCGTTCTTTCAATATGAAACACAAAATATTAACATTTTGCAAGTATGTCACAATTTGTAATGGGTAAAAACCATTTAATTATATTTTAAAAGAAATATTCACATTGTAGACAGAAGTGTGACCGAAAAGATGTCACACTACATAGTCTATATGATTTCAAATACCGTTTGTCTGATGTAGAGGTGAGGTGACTAGGCAACAAGTTTTAAGTTTTGTTTGATGGGCCAGAACTGCCGTGAAAGAGTATTCTATACCTACGTCTACATCTACTTACATACTCCGCAATCCACCATACGGTACGTGGCGGAGGGTACCTCGTACCACAACTAACATCTTCTCTCCCTGTTCCACTCCCAAACAGAACGAGGGAAAAATAACTGCCTATATGCCTCTGTACGAGCCCTAATCTATCTTATCTTTGTGGTCTTTTCGCGAAATGTAAGTTGGTGGCAGTAAAATTGTACTGCAGTCAGCCTCAAATGCTGGTTCTCTAAATTTCCCCAGTAGCGATTCACGAAAAGAGCGCCTCCTTTCCTCTACAGACTCCCATCCGAGTTCCTGAAGCATTTCCGTAACACTCGCGTGATGATCAAACCTACCAGTAACAAATCTAGCAGCCCGCCTCTGAATTGCTTCTATGTCCTCCCTCAATCCGACCTGATAGGGGTCGCAAACGCTCGAGCAGTACTCAAGAATAGGTCGTATTAGTGTTTTATAAGCGGTCTCCTTTACAGATGAACCAAATCTTCCCAAAATTCTACCAACGAACCGAAGACGACTATCCGCCTTCCCCACATCTGCCATTACATGCTTGTCCCACTTCATATCGCTCTGCAATGTTACGTCCAAATATTTAATCGGCGTGACTATGAGAAGCGCTACACTACTAATGGAGTATTCAAACATTACGGGATTCTTTTTCCTATTCATCTGCATTAATTTGCATTTATCTATATTTAGAGTTAGCTGCCATTCTTTACACCAATCGCAAATCCTGTCCAAGTCATCTTGTATCCTCCTACAGTCACTCGACGACGACACCTTCCCGTACACCACAGCATCATCAGCAAACAGCCGCACATTGCTATCCAGCCTATCCAAAAGATCATTCATGTAGACAGAAAACAACAGCGGACCTACCACACTTCCCTGGGGCACTCCAGATGATACCCTCATCTGCGTTGAACACTCACCATCGAGGACAACGTACTGGGTCCTGGCGGATTGTTTGAACATAATGCTTCAGCACATTCTTATGCACATCAGACTGATTTATATGTGTCAGCAATGATGTTGACGTAACTTCCACCCATTCCAGCATACTACTTCCCAAAGGATGTGATTTGGTATGTCTCAGAGAGACAGGCATTTGCTGCAGTTTATGACGTCCTTAAAGCGGTGCATGATGCATATACGTTAACACAAGGCTGACAGAACTCGTCACCAAAGCATCTTCCCACAGTTACGTCTAATTTATTTTCAATTCCTACTTTAACGCTTCCACCAACGACCTTTAACGGCAATCGTTGCTAACGTTATACCTCTGCGAGGAATTTTTGATAAACTAATAGAAACAGAACAATCAAACTGGGATTCGTTTCCGAAACGCTCCAGCAGAGTATTACCAATAGTAAACGGTGGTTCAGGAAAAGACGTTAAACCAGCACAAAAACAAGATGTATCAGTACATATGAAGACCATTCGCTAGCCTAATTAGGGTTTCTTGTGTCAAGCAAAATGAGAAAAGCAGAAGGCAGTGCTAGGGCTAACCTAACCTTCCTTGACACACACGCTAAAGTCTTTCTTTATATCTGTTCCTACTACAACACAGTAACCTAACCGTGCAGATAAATGTGCTACTAACAAACAAACGGCCAATGAGATAGTCAACAGTAACACATTACTCTCAACAACAGTTACCTTAAATGAACCAGTTGTAACAGTTTATTAAACCAGTTAAACGAAACTAGCAGCAATACCGAACAGGGAAAAGCTTGAAATGATTCTGAATTTAAAATAGGGGGTCTGCTAATGATCGTAATCTATAACTTCATCGCTTAGTACAGGGTCTCTATCCCTGTGCTATAATCAACTTGCATCAGAATAGATAACAAAGTAAATATTTCTTTCTTAAACTCAGTTTGAAGCAACTAAACAGAATGCAAGTTTAACTACACTGGCTCTGAAGGAGCCTTTGCATTGCTTCATTAACTAACTAGCCTAGTACATGAGGACCCTTAAACTTTCATGGTTTGAAGAAACATGCTCATTAACAAAATCGCACCAGTATGTAAGAGAAATCGTAAGCCCAAAATCGAAAAAAATCGCCAGCCATTGCCAGAACAGTTTTTTTTTTCTCTTCCGAACCATGTTATTTGGTTAGGCATCGTTAGACTGGTTCCTCTACAGTTGCCTGCCTGCCTGGTATGATTCAACATGTACAGTACATACCACTGTGTCCTCAGAGCACAAACATCACGACCACCACATCAGGGTCACATCCCACAGGAGTTATTTGTTTGGTTTTTCTGTTTTCACACTTTTCATTATTTTCATTATTTTGTTTTACAGTTTTTTAATTTTGTTTAATTTCTTTATTGTTTTTCATTTTTTGTTATATTGTTACACACATTTTATTCACATATGCATGAGATTGTAAATGCAAACATTTGAAAAATAACCATAAATACTTAATAACGTGCAGAAAATAGCAGGAAACATGAACATGATAAAAACAAATCAAATAATTCCGAAATTTCTGATAGTAAAGTATAGAATTAGTTCATATTAGTCAGATAAACTTACGAAATGACCACATTATATGCAATAGCTTACTTAAAAGCTCACTATATCGCAAGCTGAACGATTCATACAACAAATAATAAACAAATGAAAAGCAAACACTGTGCTGTTTTCTCGTATCCTAAAATTCTTGTGATTGTTATCTAAAGTATACAGTAGCAAAAATTGAGTGTTAAGAAACAGCTACTATAAAAGCTCACGTGAATAATTTTGGCGTGAAATGTTACAACAGCCAGTCCAAATGAGATATGATTATGACTGGCTTAAATAAGCAAGGGAACTGCGGAAAAATGTATGCACAGCAAAATCCTATCAACTTTCCAATTACGTGCGAAAATTGACAGTCTTAAGTTTCTTTTGACCGAAAATAAATTTTCTACGGGATAGCATAGGAGATTTTGAAGAAAACGTAATAAAGCATTTTCCATTGGTTAGAAACGAGACGAACTTTTTCTGACAGTAATTTTTATAGCAATCTTTGGATTAGTTTAATTTTAAATGTTGTCATTGATAAAGCTTTAAATGCTCAATCAAATGGTACATAATTGTCAGCTACATCAGTGTTTTCACTCACTCTCCATGCTCGAGTCGTTTCACTTAATGTGAGACAACCGAAGGACACAAGCTTCTGATGCTTACATCAGTCATTTTTACGTTTTTACTCAGTGTCCGAGTTTGAGAGGTTTCATTTGTATACTTATTCAGTCTTCTCGGTTACAGATGAATCCTGACTAGTTTTGCCAATCTCTTTGGAGAAAAATAAGGCACCTTATTTCAAGGAAAGTTGATTGAAAAGTATATTTCTAAAAATGAAGTATTTTCAAAATTAAGATATTTCTTTACTGGCGTTAAGTTCGGATATTTCGTTGGTTTTGAATGGTTTGTGACTGACAGTACACAGTAAATTTACGTTGAAATTATTGAACAATCACTTTTTTATTTACATTTATTGAAACTTTTTCTCTCTGTTTCCGCTGGTTTGCACCAATCACCAATCATCCTTTTTCAGTAAACGCTAAGGTGGTGTGAACATAAAGCACATCAGATAAATTTTTTTTAATTGACCTAATCACTTGCTTTCAAACATATACTGCCACTTGTTGGAAGCCTGTTTTGCGAGAAATACTTCTTAATTTTCTTTGAATTTCCTTAATTAATATAGATTCAGAATATGAATCCTGTGCAGATACTTTAAATCGTTTGTGTTTGCCTTGAGGATCATTTTCTATCCAGTAGTATGGTTTATTCCATCCTTACGCCACTGAGATTTTCGGAATTCTGGTGCAAACACAATGTTCACTATTTAGGAAACGCCTCTTCATAAACATGCATAAGAACCGAACTAATAATTACTTAATGGTGCTCAATAAAAGTCAGACATCGAAATGACAATGACGGTGACGACCAGACTGTATTCAACAATGAACGTTTAACACTGGCCAAACGATGTAATGTTCGCACTCAAAACAGAATACATTGTTTTCCAATAATAGACTGAATTGATTCTTTTTATTCAGTTGTTCCTATCACTACATCATCATCCTGTGAACATACATTTTGTTACTGAATGATATCTACTCAGTTTTTCGGAGTTACAAAGATTGAAGTGCATAGCTATAATGAAAGTTGTCAGTGAATGATATATATATATACATATATATATATATATATATATATATATATATATATATATATATATAGGGTGCATCAAAAAAATGTATACACACTTTGAAGCGTCATAGAAAATTTATTTCCTGTTCTACAACTCTAAATTTCTGGAAATGGAAAGCTTAAAGTCCAATTGGAAAAATATATGTAGTTTGCAAATGTGACTAATGTTCAAACTGGTGGCCTTCAGCATCAATACATTTCTGAGTACGAGTCATCACTGATTCTGTACATCGTACCAAAGTGCCCAATGAGATTTATGGACACACCACCTGAATCTTATTCCAAAGTGTGTCCAGGTTACGTCGTTTGCGTTTGTGCACCTCATCTTTTACTGTGCCTTATAAGAAGAAATCCAGCGGTGTGAGGTCTGGAGAGCGTGCAGGAAATTCGATTGGTCTCCTGCGTCCTATTCACTGGCCTGGCACATTGTGATCCAGGTATGCTCGTACGTCCCTATGATAGTGCGGCGGGGCGCCATCTTGTTGGAAATAAAACTCATAATTACCGTACAATGCACAAATGGCAGGGAATATGGAGTCAGCAAGCATTGTTAGGTACATTTCTCCAGTAACAGTACCTTCAAAGCAGAATGGCCCAATGAGTCTCCTTGCAGACAAACCACACCACACATTTACACCAGGCAAATTCACAGCCTTTTCAACTGTAATGTGAGGATTATCTTCAGCCCAGTACACACAATTGTGCCTATTGACAGTTCTATTGAGTTTGAATTGGGCTTCATCCGACCAGATTATGCTACCAATAAATCCCGTTCACGTCTCACCATCTCCTGAACCCATTCACAAAATTCTAACCTTCGATCTGGATCGTCGTCACTTAGCTGTTGCACCAGCCTTGGAATGTACACACGAGACTTGCCTTTCTTCAGAATGCGTAACACACTACTAGCACTTACATTACTCTCACGTGTCGCTTGCCTTGAAGATTTTTGAGGCGAACGCTGAAACAGTTCCAAGGCCACAGTTGTGGAATCATCACTTGTAGCTGTACGAGGTCGCCCTGATCGACCTTAATGCACATCACACACTGTCCCACGGATATCGAATTTGTCTCGTAGACGTGTAATTGTTAACCTTGAAGGTGGTGCTCTACCAGACTCACTTCTCCACTGCCTTCGAACCGCAGCAACATTCTAAAACTTCCAGTACCACTTAATTATATGCTTCCGCCCTTCAAAGCCCAAACGCACATTCGCCATGTTGCAGTTACTTCCTTGCCACTGCTGCCACCTGTTGAACAAACATAACATTACCTTCTCAGAGATATTTAACCTTGTAGAATGCTTCGACCATAGATACTAGTAGACTGGCCTTCCTGTGCAGAAGCTATAAGGCTGGTGTGGCTCCAACATAAACCACGTGACTGTTGGCAAAACGTTGCCGGATTTCAAATCAGCGGTCTGCCATTTTATGTTTGTATCGTGTTTTACCGACATTCCTCAAGTGACTGCCAAACGCTACGAAGAAAAATTACTTTTTTATTTGCGAAAAATTATGTCAGAACTACATTTGACCTGGATTTGTTCACAGTACCACTTATAAAATCTAACAAATACATCGAACGCGTTTCTGGTGGGCAGCGGGACGAAATTACTATAAACCATCAATTGAAGTAAAATGTCATTAAAATTCTTTTAATCAGTAAGAGTGGGCTCGTGTCAAAACTTTGGACATTAGATTCGCCGCGTTTTGAGCACTAGTCACTTATAAAAGAAAATGGGATATGGGAATTATGTCAGCTATAGCTGCCAAAATTGTCGACTTTAGGAGCAGGTCCATTTTAGAGTATCAATTTTAGATGCACTTCAAAGGTTCAGTTCCTACTATTTTTACAACAGTTTAAACTATCAGTTTTTCAAAAAGATGATATTTTAGATGAAAGGCGAGACTCTGAAGTTCCAGAAAATAATTTTGGAGCCTACATTTATTTAATAGTATTAGAAGCTAGAAAAAAAATTCACTTCTTGTGTCGACTATAGGTGCTCTTACCTTATTATAATCTCACTTGTATATACAAAAAAGCGCGTATGTGCAGATGGCTCAAAGTTTTTACGTTTCAGGGCCTGTATCCAAAGCTGCCTTCGGTTTTCATCCTTAGGGAACTTATGAGTAGGATTGAGAAACAGTTATACTTACTTCTGTAATCGAATTATCGCAGATACTTTCCAAATTGTAATTTGAGTCTGACTTTACAGGCATCACTTTCAACACTTTAATTTACGTGATACTCTATTTCAAGTGTAAAAAACATATAAAAGTCACTTCAGCAGATTTCAATAAACCCATCTGCACTATCATAGAATCACTTACACGCGAAATGTAATCCCATTTCCCCCGACAAAACGCTGAGTACAGCCATAAGCGCAACACGAAAGAACCATGTTTTGCCATCATTCACGTGAATTTAGCCCAGAGATGTTGGAACCACGAAAATGACGCCAGAGCCAGTCTATTATATTTATGGTCGAAGGTAGAGTGGGAAATAAATTGTCTATGACAGTTCAAAGTGTGTATACATTTTTTTTGACGCACCATATATATATATATGGTGTCCCAGCTGTCTTGTCCACCCAAATTTCTCTGGAACAATAACAGCTATTGGAAAACGACTTTCACCGGTATCAATGTAGGGCTGGGGCCCATGAATGTGCATATTTGGAAACATTCTAAAACGAAAGCAGATGTGTTTTTTAACACGAACGTATGTTTTTTTTAATCGTTCTCCTATACTTTTTCTTCAGCAATCCATGGCATGACAAAGCACATACACAATGGCGTTGATTGCATCGCAATATTCCCATTACATCCCGAGATATTGAGGCGCAAAGTTGACGCTTGAAGCACCCGACATGCGCTGCTAGCTCACGTCCTGAGGCTCAGGCGTGAACCCCATGCTGCCCGTAATCGCGATGTGATTGACTTGTGTAATCACATCTGCATACTTATCAAGAGGGATACTTACTTGTCAATGACATCGCGATTACGGGCAGCATGAGGTTCACGCCTGAACCTCAGGAACTTGCGCTAGCACCGCATGTCGGGTGTTTCAAGCGTCAACGTCGCGTCTCAATACCTCGGGATGTAACGGGAATATTGCGATGCAATCAACGCCATTGTGTATGTGCTTTGTCATTCTATGGATTGCTGAAGCAAAAATATAGGAGGTCCATTTAAAAAAACATAAGTTTGTGTTAAAAACACATATGATTTCGTTTTAGAATGTTTCCAAATATGTACATTCATGGGCCCCAGCCCTACATTGATACCGGTGAACGTCGTTTTCCAATAGCCGTTATTGTTCCAGAGATATTATATATGTCTAATGATGGGGTATGAACAAATAACGGAACATTAGTTTTCGTATTGAGCTCACTTTTTTTCGAATATGAACATAATAAAGAAATTTTACACAATGAATAAATTATTCTTAAGCATGAAATGTAAAGGTTTAAATGTCCGAACATATACACTCCTGGAAATTGAAATAAGAACACCGTGAATTCATTGTCCCACGAAGGGGAAACTTTATTGACACATTCCTGGGGTCAGATACATCACATGATCACACTGACAGAACCACAGGCACATAGACACAGGCAACAGAGCATGCAGAATGTCGGCACTAGTACAGTGTATATCCACCTTTCGCAGCAATGCAGGCTCCTATTCTCCCATGGAGACGATCGTAGAGATGCTGGATGTAGTCCTGTGGAACGGCTTGCCATGCCATTTCCACCTGGCGCCTCAGTTGGACCAGCGTACGTGCTGGACGTGCAGACCGCGTGAGACGACGCTTCATCCAGGCCCAAACATGCTCAATGGGGGACAGATCCGGAGATCTTGCTGGCCAGGGTAGTTGACTTACACCTTCTAGAGCACGTTGGGTGGCACGGGATACATGCGGGCGTGCATTGTCCTGTTGGAACAGCAAGTTCCCTTGCCGGTCTAGGAATGGTAGAACGAAGGGTTCGATGACGGTTTGGATGTACCGTGCACTATTCAGTGTCCCCTCGACGATCACCAGAGGTGTACGGCCAGTGTAGGAGATCGCTCCCCACACCATGATGCCGGGTGTTGGCCCTGTGTGCCTCGGTCGTATGCATTCCTGATTGTGGCGCTCACCTGCACGGTGCCAAACACGCATACGACCATCATTGGCACCAATGCAGAAGCGACTCTCATCGCTGAAGACGACACGTCTCCATTCGTCCCTCCATTCACGCCTGTCGCGACACCACTGGAGGCGGGTTGCACGACGTTGGGGCGTGAGCGGAAGACGGCCTAACAGTGTGCGGGACCGTAGCCCAGCTTCATGGAGACGGTTGCGAATGGTCCTCGCCGATACCCCAGGAGCAACAGTGTCCCTAATTTGTTGGGAAGTGGCGGTGCGGTCCCCTACGGCACTGCGTAGGATCCTACGGTCTTGGCGTGCATCCGTGCGTCGCTGCGGTCCGGTCCCAGGTCGACGGGCACGTGCACCTTCCGCCGACCACTGGCGACAACATCGATGTACTGTGGAGACCTCACGCCCCACGTGTTGAGCAATTCGGCGGTACGTCCACCCGGCCTCCCGCATGCCCACTATACGCCCTCGCTCAGTCCGTCAACTGCACATACGGTTCACGTCCACGCTGTCGCGGCATGCTACCAGTGTTAAAGACTGCGATGGAGCTCCGTATGCCACGGCAAACTGGCTGACACTGACGGCGGCGGTGCACAAATGCTGCGCAGCTAGCGCCATTCGACGGCCAACACCGCGGTTCCTGGTGTGTCCGCTGTGCCGTGCGTGTGATCATTGCTTGTACAGCCCTCTCGCAGTGTCCGGAGCAAGTATGTGGGTCTGACACACCGGTGTCAATGTGTTCTTTTTTCCACTTTACAGGAGTGTAAATGAAGTCTTCACTGTGTTTTCTCTATGTACTTAGCTGACACATTTAATATTGTTGTAAAACTGATCAGTGGACATATATTGTACTACTACTACCGTGATTAGTACATATAGGAGACTTGTACTTTTTTTGTGACAGGTGGTTCCCCGAGTCTCCACGCTGGCTGGCGTGCAGGGGTCGCGAGCAGGAGGCGCTGGCCGTTGTGCGTCGCATAGCAGCCACCAACGGCTCCACGGTGCCCCCGTTCGCCTTGCAGGTGATCCAGACTGTGGGCAAGAGCAAGAAAGACAGGAGGGGCTTCCTCGGCATCTTCTCCAGCTGGAGCGTCTTCAGGAACACAGTGATCCTCATCATTGCCAGGTGACTCACAGAATAACTTTAAGACTCGTCTTTGTTCTACTAGAAACTAGAAGCTTATGGCTAGCACACGTTATCTGTAGTTTCTCCAGTTTGCTGTTTCAAGAGAAGCGCTATAGTGTCATGAAACATATGAAACCTTCCCTATTTCCTTGCACTCTACTCAGGGTCAAAGATGACCAAAACTATGTTATGTCACATGACAACTTATAACTTAAGTGCTGCACATGTGGCGGTGGAAAGCAAAGCTTACATGTATGAGAGACGTGTGATGTGAACAGCAAAGAGGTTAATTTGGAATGCAATGGTGTTAGTTACCATAATGATCACCAATAATAATCAATACAGCGGAATGCTTTTCAAATAAGTGCAGTAAAAACTTGCACTGATCGCAACAAGTATTTTTCACTACCAGAATTATTTAGACATATGCACATAATATCGCTTACAACATAAAATTCTATTATTATCATAGAAACTGAATTTCAATTAAAATCACTTTGAATTTGAACTGATTGTCTGCAGTAGTAGTGCAATACTGTATGAGCAACTATCGTTATTGCTGTGATTTTTACAATAATCACACGGTTGAAAATAAACTGTAAATTTCATCAAAGTTCACTCCTACTGACTATTACTTTCACTCATGTCTTTTTATGGTGAAAGGAAAGACCCCGGTAATGGTTAATGACATCTACATGGTTACTCTGAAATTCACGCTTAAGTTCCTGGCAGAGGGTTCATCGAGCCATTTTCATTCTACTTCTCTACCATTCCACTCTCGAATGGCGCATGGGTAGAAGGAACACCTAAATCTTTCCGTCCGACTTCTGAATTGTCTCATTTTATTATGATGATCATTTCTCCCTACGTAGGTGGGTGTCAACAAAATATTTTCGCATTCGGAAGAGAAAGTTGGTGATTGAAATTTCGTAAATAGATGTCGCCGCAAAGAAAACCGCCTTTGCTTCAGTGACTGCCACCCCAACTTGAGTATCACATCAGTGACACTCTCGCCCCTATTGCGCGATAACACGAAACGAGCTGCCCTTCTTTGCACTTTTTCGATGTCCTCCATCAGTCCTACTTGGTAGGGATCCCACACCACGCAGAAATATTCCAGCAGAGGACGGACAAGTGTAATGTAGGCTGTCTCTTTAGTAGGTTTGTCGCGTCTTCTGAGTATTCTGCCAACAAAACGCAGTCTTTGTTTCGCCTTCCCCACAATATTATCTATGTGGTCTTTCCCATTTAAGTTGGTTGTAATTGTAATTCCTAGGTATTTAGTCGTATTGACAGCTCTTAGATTTGTGTGATTTATCGTATATCCAGAACTTATCGGATTTCTTTTAGTACCCATGTGGATGACCCAGCACTTTTCTTTGTTTAGTGTCAATTGCCACTTTTCGCCAATTGCCACTCAGGTCAATGAAGTTTCTCTCCACAAGTTCGTTCTTTGACTAAACATAGTATAATGTTCCAAAAAGTTACTAAGACGCTAGAGTGCCTATTACACAGCTACAAACTACTGCTGGATGTCACTTTGTGATGCGTTGCTTGGGGTGCGTGATAGTGATTATTATGAGGTCCATTATTGGCAACAGGCTCTTCTTGAGTAGCGAGCAGTCTGAAAAAATTCGGCCCACACGATATTCTTCATTACTTTCGAAATCTACTTGTGAACATATACTGTGCACACATACCTGCTCGACCACATATAATTTGCCTTGTCACATATTACAACACCATTTTCGACGCAGAACACTCTTCCATTTGCACGTCAACACGTACATCTGTTCCACACTTCAAATGCTTCCGAACTACTTCTCTGCCTTCGCTTTTGCGACTGCGTGCACTCGCGCCAACGATGTTATTTTTACACAAAATTTTACACAAAAGATATTCTGTGTGCTTCATACAATAAAAGCTTCCCTGACATGGCCAAAGTATTAACAATGATCTGACACGAATAATTCATACGTGTCCTATCAAAATACATTACATTTGCATAAACACTAATTACAAACGAAATTCATCAAAAAATGTATTTACAAAAAAAGGTCATGAACTCCACAAATCAAGGAGCTGAAATATACATCTACAGCTACATCTACATCCATACTCCGCAAGCCACCTGACGGTGTGTGGCGGAGGGTACCTTGTGTACCTCTATCGGTTCTCCTTTCTATTCCATTCTCGTGTTGTTCGTGGAAAAAAAGGATTGTCGGTATGCCTCTGTGTGGCCTATAATCTCTCTGATTTTATCCTCATGGTCTCTTCGCGAGATATACGTAGGAGGGAGCAATATACTGCTTGACTCTTCGGTGAAGGTATGTTCTCGAAACTTCAACAAAAGCCCGTACCGAGCTACTGAGCGTCTCTCCTGCAGAGTCTTCCACTGGAGTTTATCTATGATTTCCGTAACGCTTTCACGATTGCTAAATGATCCTGTAACGAAGCGCGCTGCTCTCCGTTGGATCTTCTCTATCTCTTCTATCAACCCTATCTGGTACGGATCCCACACTGCTGAGCAGTATTCAAGCAGCGGGCGAACAAGTGTACTGTAACCTGCTTCCTTTGTTTTCGGATTGCATTTCCTTAGGATTCTTCCAATGAATCTCAGTCTGGCATCTGCTTTACCGACGATGAACTTTATATGATCATTCCATTTTAAATCACTCCTAATGCGTACTCCCAGATAATTTATGGAATTAACTGCTTCCAGTTGCTGACCTGCTATTTTGTAGCTAAATGATAAGGGATCTATCTTTCTATGTATTCGCAGCACATTACACTTGTCTACATTGAGATTCAATTGCCATTCCCTGCAACATGCGTCAATTCGTTGCACAACCTCCTGCATTTCAGTACAATTTTCCATTGTTACAACATCATCTGCAAAAAGCCTCAGTGAACTTCCGATGTTATCCACAAGGTCATTTATATATATTGTGAATAGCAACGGTCCTACGACACTCCCCTGCGGCACACCTGAAATCACTCTTACTTCGGAAGACTTCTCTCCATTGAGAATGAGATGCTGCGTTCTGTTTTCTAGGAACTCTTCAATCCAATCACACAATTGGTCTGATAGTCCATATGCTCTTACTTTGTTCATTAAACGACTGTGGGGAACTGTGTCGAACACCTTGCGGAAGTCAAGAAACACGGTATCTTCACACGACCGTCTTTTTCGAAACCCATGCTGATTCCTACAGAGTAGATTTCTAGTTTCCAGAAAAGTCATTACACTCGAACATAATTCGTGTTCCAAAATTGTACAACTCATCGACGTTAGAGATATATGTATATAGTTCTGCACATCTGTTCGACGTCCCTTCTTGAAAACGGGGATGACCTATGCCGTTTTCCAATCCTTTGGAACGCTACGCTTTTGTAGAGACCTACGGTACATCGCTGCAAGAAGGGGGGCAAGTTCCTTCGCGTACTCTGTGTAAAATCGAACTGGTATCCCATCAGTTCCAGCGGCCTTTCCTCTTTTGAGCGATTTTAATTGTTTCTCTCTCCCTCTGTCGTCTATTTCGATATCTACTATTTTGTCATCTGTGCGACAATCTAGAGAAGGAACTACAGTTCAGTCTTCCTCTGTGAAACAGCTTTGGAAAAAGAGATTTGGTACTTCGGCCTTTAGTCTGTCACCCTCTATTTCAGTGCCATTTTGGCCACAGAGTGTCTGGACATTTTGTTTTGATCCACCTACCGCATTGACATAAGACGGAATTTTCGTAGGACTTTCTGACAAGTCAGTACATAGAACGGGTTGTAGTGTTACATGTACTCCTAACAGAACCCGTTAGATAGGCTGGCACGCATCTCCCACGGTCAGTGGTGACTGACAGAAAATGTGCAACCGCTCAACGTCTGTTTTAATGTTCGCTACTGATCTATCACGACGTCATTTTGCTACCGGGATTCTGTGGTGGAGTGGTAACAACCTCAGGTCGTCCATCCATCCGTGGCTGCAGAGGTGGAGCATCACCTATATCGCGACAGTCCGTCCGGCCACCTCTGGCGCCATTGTTACCTACAGAAGGGAAACACCTACCACCCTCCCAACTCACTCACGCCAGTCTGTCTCTCGATCTCAGTGAATACCCTGAAGTGGGAGTGTCCCGCTCACCTTGTGACGTCAGTTCCCGTTCTCACTCCCCCCACTCCACCGTCCTCCAGTTGGAGACCGACACCTGTACAGGTGGTAAAGAATGTGGCGCGCCATGGAGGAATCGAATACTACCAGTGTGGACGATTGTGGAGCGAGTAGGGAACAGGAACTCTTACCTGGTGCTAGCCCTTGAAATGGGCCTAAATTTCTTTTCGATTTACTCGTCTGGGGTGTAAGAGACAGTCACCATCACCCAATGTCCTACACGGTACTTGGGTGACTTCGCATTTCGTTGTACCAAACAGACCTCCTCCTCTACGTCCCTCACGTGTACCTTTTGCACTTGGGCCACTTTTTTTGTAAGGTCTCCACAAAACTGCGCACTGATGATCGGTTTTTATCTCCAATGGTTTGCTCAAATGGTTATGGTATCTCACGGTTGTGCACTATCTCGTATGTTGAGAACTTCATGTGCCTTCAAAGTGTACGCTGTCACTATGTAAGGCACCAGAGTACCGCAGTGATTAGGGGGACACGATTACTCAGAATCTGTTCTATTGTTCACGTGCTACATCACGTCTTGTCGATGTGTCCATTGCCAGTACTGGTGGGCTTATGTCACATTGTTGTTCGACAGGCTCAGTGCCTGGTCAACACACGACCATGCGCTTCTTTTACAAACTAAATTTCACTGTGTGACTGGTACCACAATGCAAGGTCCGAGACTGACATCTTTATGCACGCACGACCTTCCATGCACAAGTTAGTGTTGCGAATACTTGGCAGTCTACATCAGTAGCTCGCACATTTTGCCACTCATGTGCCTTAGCAGGTCGATGAGTCACCTCAAAATGAGTCACCTCAAAATCAAACTACAACTCGTGTGTTTAGTATTTCATTGAGTGTCACTTCTTTATCAACTTTCTGGTAAGTAATTTCTTACATCCAGATAAATTCTTATGTCACCATGACTGTGGCAGCGTTGGACTTCTTATCCTACTACGTGTATTCATGCTAAAACGTGCTGTAGTACTCAGAGAGGCGGCACGGTTATTGGTAAGAAGCAGTTAAGAGAATTTTAACATAATTTAGATATTTTCTTCAACACACTTTAAATTTGAATCAGTGTTATATTTGAACTAAAAAAGTATTAAAGAGATAGAGAAGTTCTTTTACTTCAGACTGTAGCCTTTTCAAATCAAAAAGTCAAATGTGTGTGTAATCTTAACTGCTGCGGTCATGAGTCCCTAAGCTTATACACTACTTAACCTAAATTATCCTGAGGACAAACACACACACCCATGCCCGAGAGAGGACTCGAACCTCCGCCAGGACCACTTTTCAAACGGAACAAAAAGATGGCAGCAGACAAAGATGACTACTACGCTTTTGTAGGAAAAAAAAGGAAAGGTTCGTATTTGAAATGCATTCGAGGGATATTTACTTACAGAGGGCATTAAGAAGTCATGATATTCTTGAGACTCATTGATAGGAGCGGCATACACAGTAACGCTTACCAGTTTTGCTACAGCAACTCGTAGTCGACGCCGCGTGTGTGTGGCCTAAACTCTGGCGTACGTCTATACCACAGTCTCATGGTGTGACAGAATTCATAGCAATGCTGAACTCTACAAGTTCCAAAAGAAATCCGTTGGAATTCGATTACTCGATAAATAGTACAATTCTCAAGGCTGTCAATTCAACTAAGTACCTGGGTGTTAAAATTACGAACAACTTCAGTTGGAAGGACCACATAGACAATATTGTCGGGAAGGCGAGCCAAAGGTTGCGTTTCATTGGCAGGACACTTAGAAGATGCAACAAGTCCACTAAAGAGACAGCTTACACTACACTCATTCGTCCTCTGTTAGAATATTGCTGCGCGGTGTGGGATCCTTACCAGGTGGGATTGACGGAGGACATCGAAAGGGTGCAAAAAAGGGCAGCTCGTTTTGTATTATCGCTTTATAGGGGAGAGAGTGTGGCAGATATGATACACGAGTTGGGATGGAAGTCATTACAGCATAGACGTTTTTCGTCGCGGCGAGACCTTTTTACGAAATTTCAGTCACCAACTTTCTCTTCCGAATGCGAAAATATTTTGTTGAGCCCAACCTACATAGGTAGGAATGATCATCAAAATAAAATAAGAGAAATCAGAGCTCGAACAGAAAGGTTTAGGTGTTCGTTTTTCCCGCTCGCTGTTCGGGAGTGGAATAGTAGAGAGATAGTATGATTGTGGTTCGATGAACCCTCTGCCAAGCACTTAAATGTGAATTGCAGAGTAGTCATGTAGATGTAGATATACCAGTCTGACAGACAAGGTAGTGGAGTTCGGAGCATACTGTTCAGAGCATGGCTGCACTATGTTACGCCAGTGTTCACATTAACAGAGAACGAATAAGCCACCATATACGAACAAGAAAGGAATGAGACATGACGGAGCAACAAATGAGAGGGAGCAGATGTCTTCATCCATTTTATAGCCTTGCTAGTGCGCTTCCACACCTAAAAGCAACCCAGCAGCTCTTTTACTCACACGATGTGTTGAGTGCTATGGACAAGGGATTTCAAGCTGATTCCGTATTTCTAGATTTCCAGAAGGCTTTTGACACAGTACCTCACAAGCGGCTTGTAATCAAACTGCGTGCTTATGGATTATCGTCTCAGTTATGTGACTGGATTCGTGATTTCCTGTCCGAGAGGTTACAGTTCGTAATAACTGACGGAAATTCATAGAGCAAAACATAAGTTATTTCTGGCATTCCCCGAGGTAGTGTTATAAGCCCTCTGCTGGTCCTTATCTATATGAACGATTTAGGAGACAATCTGAGCAGCCCTCTTAGGTTGTTTGCAGATGATGCTGTCGTTTATCGTCTAGTAAAGTCATCAGAAAATCAAATCACATTTAAAAACGATTTAGATCTGTATGGTGCGAAAATTAGCAGTTAAATAATGAAAAGTATGAGGTCATCCACATGAGTGGTAAAATGAATCTGTTAAACTTGGGTTACACAATAAATCAATCAAATCTAAAGACCGTAAATTCAACTAAATACCTACGAATTACAATTACGAACAACTTAAACTGGAAATAACACATATAAAATGTCAGGTGAAGACGAACCAAAGACTACGCTTTACTGCAGAACACTTAGAAGATGCAAAAGGTTGAAACCTCCAATTAGTAAAATTTATGAGTTACTGTGTTGATAAACCTCTTGCGTTACTTGATTTTCAAACATCTGAGCAGAACTGAAAGTACTCAGACATTACTTATTCTGATCAACACTTAACTGACACACAATATTTTTTGCGTAACGCAATCTGACTTTCAATAATCCCTACAAAAGAGTGGCCATGACTAACGATAATGTATAGTCTACCTGTCATGAATCTCTTACCTCACAGAAATCTTCGTTACTGGAATTACTGCAATAGAGCGAGCGCCAATACTGCCAGCTAAATAAAAGATTCTAACTACTGATAGGCATAGTTAGCAAATGAAAGATTTTGATAGAGAACGAACAATGTATTTACCTTTATAATGTTCAAAAGACATCATATAAACATATCAGTTCATGATATCCAGTATTACAAATTTACTCTTTCTGATGGACACACGTCCAGATCGTGCGTTCTCAAAACTCCGCCATCTCTCTCCCCACATCCACCACTGCTGGCGGCTCACCTCCAACAGCGCAACGCTACGCGCTGTTAGCATCCAACTGCCCAACACTACAATAGCGACTATTTCAACAATGCCCACCAGCCACTGACTGCACACAGCACAGTCAGTGATTTTCATACAGAGCGCTACGTGGCGTTACCAACATAAAAACCTAAACAGCCTACTTACATAGCAAACAGCCTACTTACAAGGTCTACCAAAGAGACTGCCTACACTACGCTTGTAGACCCTCTTGTGGAGTACTGCTCAAATAGAATTAACGGAGTATATTGAGAAAGTTCAAAGAAGAATAGCACGTTTCGTATTATCGCGACATATGGGAGAGAATGTCACGGACGTGATACAGGAATTGGGATGGACATCATTAAACCAAAGACGTATCTCTTTGCAGCGGGGTCTTCTCACGAAATTTCAATCACCAACTTTCTCATCTGAATGCGAAAATAGTTCGTTGACGCCAACCTACAGGGGAGAAACGATCATCTTAGTAAAATAAGGGAAATTCTAGATCACACGGAAAGATGTAGTTGTTCGTTTCTCCTACACGCTCTTCGAGAGTGGAATAACAGAGAATTATTGTGAAGGTCGTTCGCTGAACTCTCTGCCAGGCACTTAAGTGTGATTTATAGAGTATGCATGCACATGTAGACCTAGAGCCCTACAGATACACCGGGTGATCAAAAAGCCAGTACAATTTTGAAAACTGAATAAATCACGGGATAATATAGATAGAGAGGTACAAATTGGCACACATGCTTGGAATCACATGGGGTTTTATTAGAACCAAAAAATACAGAAGTTCAAAAAATGTCCGACAGATGGATCTTCATCTGATCAGAATAGCAATAATTAGCATTACAAAGTAAGACAAAGCAAAGATGATGTTCTTTACAGGAAATGCTCAATATGTCCATCATCATTCGTCAACAATAGCTGTGGTCAAGGAATAAAATTGTGAACAGCACTGTAAAGCATGCCCGGAGTTATGGTGAGGCACTGGCGTCGGATGTTGTCTTTCAGCATCCCTATAGATGTCGGTCGATCACGATACACTTGCGACTTCAGCTAACCCCAAAGCCAATAATCGCACGGACTGAGGTCTGGGGACCTGGGAGGCCAAGCATGACGAAAGTGGCGGCTGAGCACACGATCATCACCAAATGACGCGCGCAAGACATCTTTATCGCGTCTAGAAATATGGGGTGGAGCGCCATCCTGCATAAACATCGTACGTTCCAGCAGGTGTTTATCAGCCAGGCTGGGGATGATGCGATTTTGTAACATATCGGCGTATCTCTCACCCGTCACGGTAGCTGTTATAAAACCAGTGTCACGCATTTCTTCCAAGAAAAAAGCCCCGATAACGGTAGATGTGGTAAATCCAACCCATACCGTGACTTTCTCGTCGTGCAATGGAATTTCCACGACAGTTCTAGGATTTTCGGTAGCCAAATCCTGCAGTTGTGGGAGTTGACAGACCCTCGGAGCGTGAAATGAGCTTTGTCGGTCCACAACGCGTTACTCAACCAATCGTCATCTTCCGCCATCTTTTGAAACGCCCACACCGCAAATGCCCTCCGCTTCACTAAATCGCCAGGTAACAGTTGATGATGCCGACGGATTTTGTACGGATAGCATCTTAGGGTACGCCTCAGTTCCAATCAAACAGTAGTGTATGGAATGCTGATGCGACGTGCGACTGCCCGAGCGTGACTTCCCCGTGCATAGACGAACCCGCTACGGTCTCCATTTCTTCCTGAACTGTCTCATCAGCCTTACGCCCTGTGCTCGGTCGGCCACTATGGGGTGTTTTCGACTGAACAACCCGTGCCTTCGAACTTCGAAATTATTCTCGCCCCAGCTGTATTTGTCAGCGGACCTTTACCCGGTCGAATCCCCTTCCTATTGTGATAGGATCGTAGCGCTGAACTAGCACATTCCCCATTCTGATAATACAGCTTCACTAAAATTACCTTTTCAGGTAACGTCAACACGCTGCGACTGCTGGCGCATCTGATTCTTTCTCTCATTACAGCTCCTTTTGTATATCATTGTCATGCCCAGTAACTGACGTTTTTGTGCCCAGTGCCATCTGCCAGACATTTTTTGAACTTTGTTTTTTTTTGTTCTAATAAAACCCCATGTCACTCCAAGCATGTGTGTCAATTTTTACCTCTCTATCTAAATTATTCCGTGGTTTTTAAGTTTTCAAGTTTGTAATGATTTTTTGATCACCCGGCACATGACTAGATGTTATGCCCCATTCACTTCCTGACTTAACACACAACGTAGCACATAGCTGCTCACACCACATGACTGAAGGGAGTCCTTTTCATAAGCGGTTGCTGACAACTACTTCAATCGATTCTACGCATCTTTCATCTTGTTCGGCAAAATTTTTCTCTAACCTACCAAAAGGCGCGCTGGAGGAACGACAAGAGCCCTGTCCAGTTTCCTGACAAGGAAAAGTTCACGTTGTCCATAACATTAAGTATCGATTGACACAGCTCATGGGTTGACACGATTGTTATTTCAAAAGTTGATAAATTAATTGATAGATAAATGGCATCAACCGATTTCCTTGGCACTTAGAGACGGCCGAAGGCTTGCCTAATCAGGGGACTGTCGTCTCGCGGGGGTGGAGTATTTTACCGAATGCAAGATTAATTATTCTCGATATTTCGCAAGACGGCGAAAATCCACAAAGGCTGACCAAACCGTTGTTCTGAAATTTGTGCCACAGATGCTTTGCAAAAGAGGGACAATAGACCACCTGAGGCGTCTCACCCTTCTCAAAATGGTCACCACTCCAGTAACCTCTGAGCTATGAGGCTATGCTTCGCTGTTCGGAACGTAACTGGCACCTTAGTTAGGTCGACTTTGGGATCTGCTTTGCGCTGACCTTGGTGTAGGGTCCAAGTTAACAAAAATTATTAGAATGGTGCTTACCATCTCAATCAACCACAGTTCTATTAGGCTGGTGCATAATCTCGCAGTTTTCTTTACTTTTTTTCTTTTTTTGCGTATCGGTATTCTCGTTGTTGTAATTCACTGATCCTATTTGAGTTAACATATTGTGATTTTGCCATTTGGAGATAGTCAGTGGTTCCGTGCACGCTAGAAAATGGAGTGCCAAATCGGAACATTTTCACGTATTCGATAGAGGGTGACAGAAGCGGAGGCAACCAGAACAATTTGTTCCGTCAATGGGGACAATACCGATGGATAGAGCACGGTAATAAAATGGTTTTCTCGTTTTAAGCAGGTTCTTTTTCACATTCTCCACGTTTAGGGTTTGATGAAAATCGTTTAAACGCATTAATGAACAATACCCCACGTCGGTGTACTCGAGAACTGGCAAATGCGATCAGCTGTGATCATCCCTCCATTGTGCGACATTTGCAATCGGGTATATAGGTAACGAATGTTCGAGGCCAAAATCACAACAATCAACGGGTGGCCGTATGTGCATATCTGCTTGCTTGTCATTAACTGGCTCGTGAACACCAACGACCTTCCCTACCCTGTATCGTTACTGATGAGAAATGTTGTCTTTATGCTAACATAGGGAAAAGAATGGAATGGTTGAGACCAAACACAGCAGCAGCCCCCGTTTCAAAGATCAGCACGCATCCACAAAAGGTGAGGCTGCCTGTCCGCATTGCGATAGACCAGGGGTTCCCAACAAAATTTTCTCGAGGACCCCCTCATCGAGCATGATTGGTACCTCGTCATATCACATTATCACGTACCTAAAAAAGCTAAATTAAGAGTCTTTTTATACGTTTTCTATTTTTGGTACTTAGAAAAAATATTGACCTATTCGTTATTGAAAAAATATTGAGCTTAAAACTTTTTCAATTTCGTCATCATTGTTATTGTTAAATTTTTGATTATTGCTCAAAATCTTTGTCTTCAAATCTAGGTGTTTAGTATAACAAACTCCTTAAAAAAATAAAAATTGAGTATGAACTGAAAATGACAGGAAAAAATTAAAACTGATTGTATTATTGGTCTTTCAAGTGTACTACACTCGAGATTGCATTGAGTAGACACGTATGAAAAATAAGAAAACACTATTTTCATACAAGGTATTATTTATTTGAAAAAATACTGTTTCAACAGAGTACTCCATCAGTACAAAGTTAGTTTTAATTTTCAGTTCTTAATGAGATGAGTACAATGTGCCCTTTGAGTCCATTATGTCTGACATATTAGGTTCCAAACTTGAAACTTTCACTCTGAAATCCGACCGCATGTCAAGCCAATTCCTATATATGTTTTTCATGAACGCTTTACAAACACTACTGTTTTAATACAGAATATTGAATATGTAAACAATACGGACTGTGAAAGCACTGGCAGTAAATTAACAATGGCCGATTGCGGTCTGAAAAGCGAGTTTTTGTGTAAAGTGACTGTCAGTTGCCAGCTGCAAAGAGGCAGCGCGCGCAGCCTAACGGCATACAGCAGAACTATTTGCCTCTATCTAGTTCTAGTTTCGCGCTAGAGTGTGCTAGTAGTGTCACTTGGCTCTAGGAAGACGCTAGACGCAGAAGTTATCGTTCGCTAAAGCTCTGCTCATGCAAGAAGCTGCCAAAAACAAAAATCTGTTACCGTACGAAGTATAAGTTAATGTATTTTTTATTCTAATAGGATCTTGTGGACCCCTTTGGCATAGCTCTCGAACCTCTGGGGGTCCGCGGACCACCTATTGGGAACCACTGCACTAGACTGTCAAAGAACACTATACAGGAGATGGACTGAGAAGTCATTCCATATCCACATTATTTACCTGATCTTGCACCCTCAGATTTTCACGTGTCACCTTTCTACCGAGAAACCCTCAAGGAACTTCTTTTACCGATGAAAATGCGCTCCGGGCATGGCTCAACGGGTTCTTCACCTCAAAACCACGTGATTGTCACAGACGCGGAATCGAGAAGTTACACAGCGTTCGCAGACTGTTGTAACTAGTGAAGGAGAACATACATTAATGGCGACTAAAATCTCTTTCATGTGTATCTGTTGTGTTTACTAAACTCATGGAAAGACGCTTCCAAGTTATGCACCAATGCAGTATCTTGGAGAATGTCGTAATTATCACTAACGCAGGTGTTTCCGCCGTTTTCATCTCTGCGCACGTGCTTCTTGTGGTTGGTAGCAGCTACGGAACGCACATGTTGGCAAGCTTTGATCAATAACACTGTCAGAAGTTCAAATGTGTGTGAAATCTTATGGGACTTAACTGCTAAGGTCGTCAGTCCCTAAGCTTACATGGTACTTAACCTAAATTGTCCTAAGGACAAACACACCCACCCATGCCCGAGGGAGGACTCCAACTTCCGCCTGGACCAGCCGCACAGTCCATGACTGCAGCGCCTGAGACCGCTCGGCTAATCCCGCACGGCACTGTCAGAAGTATTTCGGTTGTGATTCTCATAATGGTGCTACTGTTAGCATCCAGATTGGTAGGCATGATAACGCCAAGCAAGATTTCAGTATGGGTAATTTTTACTGCGCCTGCCTGTTCTCTCAGTTCTCTCTGCTACTTATCCATTTAACACAAGTCTCAGTGCGTGCTCTCTCTTTCTCTCTCCAAACAGAGGCTGAAGGACTTATTCGTTTTAATCACTTGCTTTATTTTTCTTGACCTAGAGCAGATATTTACATGCCAGGTTTGATCTGATTATACTCTAACAGGCTAACTCAGATATGAGTGTGTTTTTGGAACATCTTACGAGGCGTGTTTTTCAAGTAAGTACCGTTTTGAAATTAGAAAAAGATGTGCTAAGATATCTTAAAAATTTTATTTTTACATGAAAGCCATTATAGTATGATTCTTCTTTGTTTACGTTGTGTACTGAGTGTTTAAGATGCCTCCGTCGACTGTGAAGTATGGGCTGTTATAAGATTTCTTAGTGCTAAAGGCCTAAAAGCGATCAATGTTCCTCGTGAGATCTGTGCAGTTTACGGAGAAAACATTACGAGTGGTGGAATGGTAAGAAAGTGGGTGAGAGCACTTAAAGATGGCCGCACAAATGTGCATGATGAACAACGGAGTGGGCGTCCTTCGCTCGTTAATGAAAGTTTGGTGCAGGAAGTGGACAATAAGGAGAGAGCAAACAGAAGCTTTACGATTTCCTCCTTGCGGGATGACTTTCCTAATGCTTCTCGTATTGTTTTGTATGGCACTGTAACCGAGGACTTGAATTACCGAAAATTGTGCGCACGTTGGGTACCGAAAATGTCGACGGATGCGCACAAAACCAAACGTTTAGACAGTGCATTGACTTTCCTTGAATAGTACCACAACCACGGTGACGATTTCTGAAACCAGTCCATGGAAGTTGAGCAAGGGCATCGTTTTGCTGCAAGAGAATGCCCGTCCGCATGTGGCGAATCAGACGAAAGATCTCATCACATCTTTTCTATGGGAAACTCTAGACCATCCTCCGTACAGCCCCGATCTTGAGCCCAGTGACTATCATCTGTTCCTGCACTTGAAGAAACTCATGGGCGGTCAGCGTATTCAAGACGATGACGAAGTCAAAACAATGGTGATGCGGTGGTTAACAAATCAGGTGGCACACTTCAGTGAGGAGGGTATTAAAAAACTGGTACAACGTTATGACAAGTGCCTCAATATTGAAGCAAATTATGTAGGAAAGTAGATTAAGGTAAAGGCTTTCATGTAAAAATAAAATTATTGCGATATCTTAGCATGTCTTTTTTTTTTTTTTTAATTTCAAAGCGGTACGTACTTAAAAAACACGCCTGGTATTTTAATTTTTAACTGATCTGTATGTCTTCTGGTTAGTAGACCTCCCTTGTTGCCTCCTACTAATGTTGTTTTTAGCTATCAGAAACCTCTGGTAGACGAAATGGAGTCCTTTGTCGGCCATGGTCAAGGCAGCAGCAGTTTATCAGGTGACACTACGTGTTCTAGCTGACTGTGAAACAGCTGGCAGACAGCTTCAATAATTCCCCAGTCTTATCTTAATGTTCAATTATCAAAAACTACAGCAACTGCTCCAGTGATCAGTAAAACTTCACCCCTTTTTTTTAAATGGATGAGTGAATATTTGTGCTACTGCCAAAAATGTTGGTACAAACCTGTGGTAATAATTCGCCAAGCCCATGTGCGATGTGCGGCTGTCATTTAAATGTATAGCTGCTTTCGTAGCAGAATTGAACTACGTTCCATACTCATCAATTGTTTAAATAACGTTGCTGAATAGTTTACGGTTCTTCTCCGGTTTCGATGTACTCTGATTGTGACAATATGCCAGTGCAGTACAGGTGCTGAAGACAATGATGTGCCTGCATTCTTCCAAACTACAAACAATCTAATAATCTATTTGACAAAACCAAATAACTGAATGGCCGTTGGTACTAGAAGGAGAGATGCAGAAAGTGAACAACTAGAAAAAATTACGTCTGTGGACAGAAATGTCCACAGAACAGTTGTGGTGGGGCCGGTAAATAGCCCTTGTTGTCGTTACTTCGTTATAGTAAGCACTTCAGTTGTCTGTGCGTAGTTTACACCTACCTTCACCGTTTACAAAAGCCTGAAAACTGTTTCTGCGTTCAGCCAGAAAGCATACTGATCATATTTTCCAGTCTGCAAATGGTTCAAATGGCTCTGAGCACTACGCGACTTAACTTCTGAGGTCATCAATCGCCTAGAACTTACAACTACTTAAACCTAAGTAACCTAAGGACATCACACACATCCATTCTCGAGGCAGCATTCGAACCTGAGACCGTAGCGGTCGCTCGGCTCCAGACTGTAGCGCCCAGAACCGCACGGCCACTCCAGCCGGTTCCAGTCTCCAAGTTCACACAACTCTTCGAGCTCACTGAAAGAGAAGAAAGTTACTTCTTGCAATTTATTCACCAGAATCAGGCACTATGACTACAAATAAAAGTTTTGCATTCCAGACGATTGGTATGTTCTTTAAAACTTCACATGCACAAAATATAATAGTATCACAAGTGATAATAACAATATTCCTATCGGAAACAGCACTATCAACAGTTCAGAGGTTACTTGCACAGGAAGTTTCAAGTCTATCGTTCTGACTTCTAATCACCAAAAAAGTTGATTGCAAACCTTGAAAGTGGAAAATTAATCCCGCCACATGGCACATGATTTTGTCAACATTGTTCGTGTCACACAGACTGTTACTTCCGTGAAATCTAAGCGATCCAAGACAGTGTACGTCCTCGCTAGTTCACTTCCAAATTTTACGGAAACGGATTCTAGTCTTCCTAGCTTTGACGTCATCCGAAGCACAGCTCACGCATGCGTTTGACTGACGTGGACACGTTGATATCTCGGTGCAAAGTGTCTCTTGTCACTGCTTCTCTGGCCGTACTTACATATCGACAAGGCTGATGAACTATTCAGTTATCAGCTGTACACAACCCTTTCTGACCACGGGTTACCTGATCAGTCCTTCAGTATGCGATTTCTTCCAGTGGGGCTATGTAGAGGTAGAGGTTCCATCTTTCGAAGTCACTCTGCCAGAACCGATGGTTATTAGCTTCTCCATGTTCAGAGAATACATGACGCTGATTGCTTGAAGTTGCTTTACAACAGCACAGTTTTCTGTTCCACTTGAAAATAGTCTGGATGGGAAGGCTGAACTCGGCCGTGAACTTAGGTAATGTACATATCAGGAAATGAAGTGGCCTTAAATTAATAGAACTGACAATCCACGTTACTGTAGCTACCAAGAACATCAGATCAAGAGGGCTTGTTTAGATTTGCAGAAGGCTTTCGGCACCGTTCCTCAGAAGTGTCGTCTAATCAAACTGCGTGCCTGCCGAGTGTCGCCTCAGTTGTGCGACTGGATTCGTGATTTCCTGTCATAAAGGTCACAGTTCGTTGTAATAGAGGGAAAGTCATCGAGCAAAACAGAACTAATATCCGGCGTTCCGCAAGGAAGTGTTATAGGCCCTCTATTGTTCCTGATCTGAGTAGCCGTCTTAAAATGTTTGCAGATGATGCTGTCATTTACCGTCTTGTAAAGTCATCAGATGATCAAAACGACTTGCAAAAGGATTTACATAAGATATCTGTATGGTGCGAAAAGTGGCGATTGACCCTGAATAAAGAAAAGTACGAAGTTATTCACATGAGTACTAAAAGAAATCAGCTAAATTTCGATTACGCGATAAGTCACATAAATCTGAGGGCTGTAAATTCAGCTGAATACTTAGGTATTAGAATTACGAATAACCTAAATTGTAACGGTCACATGGATAATGTTGCGGGTAGAGCAAACCGAAGACTACGACTCACTGGAAGAACACTTAGAAGGTGCAACAGGTTTACTAAAGAGACTGCTTACACCACGCTTGTCCGCCCTATTCTGGAGTACTGCTGTTCGGTGTGGGATCCGCATCAGGTGGGACTGACGGATGACATCGAAAAAGTACAAAAAATGGCAGCTCGTTTTGTATTATCGCGAAATAGGGGGGAGAGTGTCACAGACACAATACGTGAATTGGATGAGCAATCATTAAAACAAAGGCGTTTTTCGTTGCGACGGGATCTTCTCATGAAATTTCAATCACCAGTTTTCTCCCGCGATTGCGAAAACATTCTGTTGGCACCCACCTACATAGGGAGAAATGATCATCACGATAAAATAAGAGAAATCAGGGCTGGCACGGAAATTTTTTTTCCCCCACGTGCCGTTAGAGCGTGGAACGGTAGAGTTACAGCATGAAGGTGGTTCATTGAACCCTCTGCCAGGCACTTTATTGTGAACAGCAGAGTAATCACGTAGATGTAGATGTAGATATGGAAATGAGCTTCAGACTGACCATCCATCTGTCATACTATATGTGGACCTAGCATTAAGGCCATTTAACATCTGTGTAGAATCTTCGTAATTTTCTTTGTATGACGATGGTAAACTCGTATATTTAAGTTCATTTTTCGTACAATCATCACCATCATCACAATCATCATCATTTTTAAACAAACTGTACAGTAAAGAATGTGTCGTAAGCGTAGTCCGTTTATGTTGAGACTCTGAACGATACGAAATAATGTTCCCATTTCTGATTGTTACTAGGTCGGTACACCAGCTGACTATGTACTCACTGGTGATAGCGGTGAGCCGACTGAGCGCGAACCCTTTCCTGGGGATAGTGGCGCAGGGGGCCGCCAAGCTGCCCGGCCACTTCATGGTGAACTACTGTGGGGCGAGGTTCGGTCGCCGTTGGTCCAGTGTCGCCAGTGCGCTGTTGGCTGCACTGGCCAGTCTCCTCGTCTTCTACCTGCTGACTGGTGAGCTGCACCCATGCGTCTTTGCTGATTTAGCCTCTATTTTGTCTAAAGTTGGATGAAAATGGTAAGGGATCACAGTTAGGTGTCCAATAGACAAGAAGACTGCTGCGGTAACCAACTGGGTCAATAATGAAATCAGTAGGGATGGAGCAAAGTCAACGTACAGTCATCTTGTGTAGAGACTATGATGGAGTGATACTAACAGATTGGAGATGGGTAAAACTGAAAGACAAGTAAACAGATTCTTTAAAAAAGTATTTTCGCTTTTCCCGTTGGTCATAGACTGTGGGAATGATTAAAAACCACATGTTAGACAATGACGAAAATCAGTAATAAATGACCAAGTACAGTAACACAGGATGATGTTTAATATACGCTGTTACATACTCGAATGTTTAGAATACCATCCCCAACGCAAATTTGGTATGGTGGAAGGGTTGTTCTGCCGTATATTCACCTTGGCCTAATGGCCTAGTGGAGGAAACTATTCTGTTTCGAGCAAGGGGTAATGCACTTAGTTTCCTATTTACAGCAATAAGTCATTGTAAGTAACTGAATCGATCATGAATGGGTTAGCAGATTTTATAGGGGATACAATACAAGTGCTAAAACGATATACTGCCCTAACTGGACACAAAAAATAATGGAATATGCTAATTAATACAATGTACAGCTATACAGGTAATTCATAAATTTAATCAGCACGAAAAGAATAGCAATAATGCTGACAGTGTGATCAATAGTAACATAAACAGAAGTCTACTGAAATTTGACCTAAATCATGAAGCGAATTTAAGTACTCTCTGTGTCAATATTCAGCCACTTTACAATAGGGCAGAACAAAAATGAGACAAAAAAATAAAAATAAAAACAAAAAATATATAACTTAGGAAAAAAACCCAGTTTGCTGGTGCTAGATAGCAGTCTTAGTGGTTCACAACTTCTGGTTGTTGCCTGCTTTTCGGCCACAGATATCCCTGTAAATGAAACGCGATCTACATGAACTGATAAAGCTGAATTACGAGTCTCATTTACCATAATCAGCACTATAATTTCCGAGTACATTATCAGAGGAACATGACATTTGTTAAATCAACTGTTTGGTGCAAGCACTGTATACAGCTGCAAAATATAATCAATTCTGAAAGTGGAGACCATCCACAGCTCAAAAATCATCTCAAGCCCAGAAACATGGATTCAATCCAATATTCCTTGCTTAGGAAATATACAAAAACAAATAATTATAAGTTATTTCTGCTGTAAGCTGTTGGCAATTCTTATTATAATTATACATAAAATGGTTGTTTAAGAAACAGTATGAAATTCAGTTACAGGAGAGTAACAACAGTTACTCTATTTTTCAAGTTAAGCACTCCGTTGTTTGTAACCAAGTATAAATGCCCACATATTATAAGATGAAATTTTCTTGTGATATGCGTCTGTTTGAAAATAAGGACTACCACACTGAACTTGTTACAATAATCATCTGAGAAGCATACTCAAAATCAATAAACTTTATCAGATGACATCTCAAAATTGAAACCCAGTTTATTTTAGGGTATACTTCTTAATAGAAATATAATTTATTGTTAGAAGATGCAAATGTACATTATATGTTTTATCACACTAGGTTGTAGGTTTATAGAGACACATTATCAATGTGTGTACTGAAACAAAAAATTGTGATCACATATTAAAGAACTGGATAATATGTTTACAAGAGATAAATGTTATGATTAGTGCTTTTGTGCCTAATCTAAAATACTGAAAATGCTGTAGAATCTCTGCAGAATTTATATTATTCCTATATTATTCGATCATAGGTTTCTTTATTCACGATATACCAAATACTTGTCAGATGTACATTTAAAGATAGTATGTTCCAATCATTATTGCTACAATTTGTTAAAATGTTTGATGTGTTGCGATACAAATATAATACAAAATTGTGGGTTGAATACTTATAAATTAACTGCATAGTTCAATGAACATACTATTTATTGAAGATAATTATGGTACCTTTTATGTCCTTTATACTGACTGTTTGGAGCTCTTGACAAGATTAAATAATTCTAGTTACACTTAGCAAAAGCAGAAACGGTTGAAGTAAAAATGAAGAAGAAGTGAAATGGTGCCTCTGTTTTAATTTAAACTTTTAAAGAGTCGGCTACAAAGTGTAACACTATGACTGTCAATAACACAGACGGAATATAATGTAAATGTAGAAAAAAATTGGAGTATTTCAAACAAATTGAGTTAAAATGGGATATATTACATCAAGAAGGGAATTCAAACATTTAATAAAAAAAGGAATCTTAGATCTGAAACTTGATTAACATAGCCATACTGATCAAATTTCAATTGTTATCATTAAATTATGAGCGTACGTCTGGAACCTGTAGAAAAAAGGGGTAAAGGGTCAAAAGAGTTGCCCATATTATGAATTACAGCCTGTTTGTTAACACCTATGTGTGTCTGTGCCAGGCTGGATTTACATGTCTACACTCGAACTACAGTAACACAAAAAGCTAAAAACGAAAGTGCTGAAACAGTTTGCAGAATTCACAGACATATGGCGTACATAATGTGTCTTCAGTCTGTTATAGTAAGGCTGTGGTGTTCCTGTTTAATTGCTTTCCAAGAGAAGGGAGAAAGGTTAATATGTTAGCTCGCTCTGTAATTGGCAGGTGAACGTATATCTCTTTCTCAGAACTGAACATACAAAACTTCTCTTTCTGCACAGAACACATCGAGGGCGCAGCCATCGTGATGGCGACAATGCTGATGCAGTTGAGCACCGTCGCCGGTATGGGCATGGCCAACCTGCAGAGCATCGAGTTGCACCCCACGTGTCTCCGCCAGATCGCAACGAGTGTTGAGTATGCTGTTGCTGGGATTTCCATGTCTTCCCTGCCCTACCTGGCGCTGATGGTACGTGAAATGTGAGATGTCGCACATCAGTAGGTGGAAAAAAGCGTTACTGCTCGATTACGAGGTTTTTCGTCCAAGTTCAGTCGCAGACGCATCATGGGAGGTGTTTTGGATGGTACAGAAGTATACTGTTAAAAATTTGAGAGCACACGATCGAAGAAGCTCTAAGTACACTATTAGTTCCTCAGAAGTACACTATCTGTACTATCGGGACCCCCTTCTGTAAAGCGGAATCGACCACTAGATGTCACGAGAGACAGACGCGCCATTATAATACGAGGCGGAGAGCACTGCGTTGTCAGTAGAGAAGCAGGAACACCAGAATTGGACTGTCGAAAGAGCTCAGTCACTTCGAAGGTGGACTATCCACTGGCTTTCACCTAATTATGTGAAGTGAAAACACGAAGGGACCACCACAGCTAAACCAAAATCAGACAGACTTCGTCAGACCTCATGTACTGACCAACTGGGACCATCGAGCATTGCGGAGTGTATTCCTCAACAGTCCAACGAAATCAGATGAGGTAATCACTCGGGAGTTCCAAAGTGATAGCACAGTGACTGTACGTAGGGAGTAAAAAAAAGGATGGCGTGCAATGGTCGATGAGGGGTTCTTAACCCATCCGTTTTAGTAGTCAGTTCTAAGTGACACTTGAGGAGGTGTAAAGAATGACGTGTAACCGCCCTGTTCAGTTGTTAAAAACCTAGTCAGCTGGTCTCATAATTTTGAAATGAGAGTTAGTATGAACGTCGCGGAATAAATATTTCGTGTGAAGCGCCGTTGCGACAGAGGTAAAGGTCAGTTGTGGAAACTAAGCCACTGAATATTAAAAGTAACGTTCTGACGTAATATTCTGGCAAAAATTAATAATGCGGATAATAAAATTAAAACCGTAGGTAATGTTGTCAAATGGGAGACGGGTCAACCTCACAGTGCACAGCATACCATGGCAATAAAGCTAAATGACGATGTTTTGAGTGATAATTCACAAGTTGCAAGTATTTTTTAACAATCGCTTTCTGAATGTAGCAGCAAAAATTGGGTTAAAGAGTTCAGTTGAAGAAGCAAAAAATATGTTAAAAATGTCACTCACCAGGACTTTAGGCCTTTAGAAATAGCACCAACATCCCCCACTGAAATTAAGGGATTTATAAATATACTGAAAAACAAGAGCTCATCTGGTGTTGATGGAGTCTCTAACAGAATTTTGAACAGTTATTCTAATTTAATAAGTGGAGTCCTTACTTATGTATGTAATGCTTCGCTGGCACGGGGAAGTTTTCCAGACAGATTGAAATGCGCAATTTTCAAACCTCTTCATAAGAAAGAGGACAAGAGTGACTTAAATAATTGTAGACCATTCTCATTTCTGACTTCATTTTCTAAAATATTCGAAAAAGTTATGTATTTAAGAGTAGTCTCACATTTAAGTGAAAATAATTTACTCAGCATGTCACAGTTCAGATTGTGGAAAGGTTACTCGACTGACAATGCTATCTACACATTTACCCATCAAATAGTACGAGCCCTAAATAACAAATTATCGCTAGTTGGTTTTTTTGTGATCTTTCCGTGGCATTTGACTGTGTAGATCATCACACTGTTTGAAAAACACAGGTTTTATGGAATTGAAGGCTATACACACAGCAGGTTTGAATCATACTTAACGAACAGAAAGTAATAAGCTGTGCTGAATAGCACAAATAATGTTGGGAGGGTGGTAAATTCTAATGAATTGGGAGTTATCACAAAGGGAGTACCACAGATTTCAATTTTGGGTCACCTGCTGTTCCTTATTCTTGTGAATGATCTCTCACTTAACATTCAGGAAGCAGAACTAGTACTTTTTGCTGATGACACGAGTGTTATAATAAACCCCACTCCAGGAAAAGCAGCTGAAAATAGTGTTAAGTATGTCTTCCAAAGAATTATTAAGTGGTTCTCAGAAAATGGACTCTCCCTTAATTTTGAAAAAGCCCACTGTATCCAGTTCTATACACCAAACAGAGTCATACCGACAATTGATGTAGCATATGAACAGGGCTAAGAGAGCATATTTCTCCAAAAATTTGGGTGTTCACATTGATGACAACTTGAAATGGAAGAAGCATATTACTGAGCTTCTCAAACAATTAAGTTCAGCTTCTTTCGCTCTTCGTATAATCGCTTGTATTGGTAATAAACAGATCAGCCTCCTAACGTACATTGCATATTCCCACTCAACAATGTCTTATGGAATAGTTTTCTGGGGTAACTCACCATGAAGTGTTGTTTGCACAAAATAGAGCAGTGAGAATAATTAGTGCTGTTTACCCAAGGACATCACGTGGGCACCTATTCAAGGAGTTAGGTATTTTACCTGCATCATCAGAGTACATATTTTCGCTAATGAAATTCGTTTTAAATAATCCACTCAATTCGTGAGAACAGTGATGTTCATACGTACAACACGAGGAAAAAATGATCTTTCCTATCTGTTATTGAAGCTGTCAGTTGCTCAAAAAGGAGTACATTAATTCAGCAACAAAAATCTTTGATCCTTTTCCTAACAACATAAAGTGTCTGGCAGGTAGCAGATCAAGTTTTAAATCTAGCGTAAAATCATTTCTTTTGAACAACTCCTTTTATTTCATTGACGAGTTTCTGTTTCTGAACTGGTAAAAAAAAAAGTACCTCTAAATGTAGTTGTCTGTGTAGGACTAAAAATTTCAGTAATATTAATATTAGAACTATTCATGTGTGTACATATATATATTGCAATCTTACTTGTTCCACATCATATCGATAAAATAATGGCGAAAATGACATAAGTAAACTAAACTAAATTAAGGAATACTTACGACTGACTACACAAAATAAGACACGCACACTCGCGTGTGAGTTGTTCAAAATAAGAATTAATACTGTAAGGAAAATGGTTAATGAGTATAGTTACGGCGGTACACATTCAGCTGCATGCGAACGTACGATCGGAACAGAGGCACGTACATTCTAAGTACTCTCATTCCACATGGCCTGTGGAAAAGAATTGTAGTTAAAATGCATATATTCATCTGAGAAAGAAAATAATCGTGCTTCGGAATTAAATCAAAAGAAAGACTGCAGGTTCTGAATGTCGCTGCAAATATGACCAGGATATTGAAATTGACGTCGGCGGCCACGAAGGGAAAGAGATGAACACATTCACGTACCTCTGTTGTCGAACAGCGCCCTCGTGAAGATCGTTGCCTCCATCTAAATTCTCCATACAAAATTACAATAATAACAATCTTCCAGAGTTACAGAAGCTGTGATTCATGGTATCGTAAATGAGAAAATCGTATTGTTCGAGAAGTTCACTTGGAATTACAGAGCACTTCGTTTATACTTCTTATCACCAGGACATGAGAACAACGAAAGGAAACTAATATAAAAAGTAATAAACGAAGAGCGTAAATCTTCCTTTGTCCCTCAGTGTTAAACACTTTTCAAATGAATCTTCGGTATGAGAGTCCAATAATTATCTATACATTACTCAATGAGAAAAAAATATTACGTTTCTTCATATTGCCTCCTAGGGCGAATTGTCCGAAGAAATGTCAAATGAGCCACTATACACTTGTAGTTCTTTCTCTCCTTTACACGCGTACTTCAATTGCACTGTTCGTGTCTTTTAAGGGATTTCTCTTCACCACTTTGCTTATATAGTTCTGGTGCCGGCCGTGGCACTTAGCTTATCATCTACATCTACATCCATACTTCGCAACCCACCCGACGGTGTGTGGCCGAGGGTACCTTGAGTACCTCTATCGGTTCTCCCTTCTATTCCAGTCTCGTTCGTGGACAGAAAAATTCTCAGTATGCCTCTGTGTGCTCTAATCTTTATCCTCATGGTCTCTTCGCGAGATATACGGAGGAGGGAGCAATATACACTAATCCGCCAGCCGGATTCGTGCCGGTTACCGGCACGTCTTCCCGCCTGGAAAGCAGTGCGTTAGACCGCACGGCTAACCGGGCGGGCTTGGGCTCACACTTAGAAGTGAACGGTATGCGGCGACGGTAGACCGAACAACGTGATGGTGTGTTATGGGCTGGAGCGATCTTCGGGGACAGCGATCATTCAAGGCCCCTCCAGCCATCCAGATTTACCTTCTCCGTGATTTCCTTAAACCGCTTATGGCAAGAACCTTCTGAAACCTGAAATGAATACTGGTAAACAATTTTGTGACTTTCACAATTTTGTGGCTTTCCAATGTGTACCAGTTTTCCGACAGTTATTCATAGCTGCATTCGCGTTATACAATGTATAACACTACCGTCCGCTACTGCTATACCGTAACATTAAAGTTGTAGGCAGATAGTGAAATAAAACTATCTTGTTAAAGCAATTATGGTATAAAGCAACAGAGCAGTGTTACACTCTGAGAGGCATTTTGTTATGTTGACCGTGTTTTACCTAACGGAGGTCGCTTATCGGAAATGAAAGTCAGAATTATGTAAATATTTGAACAGTAACAAACAAAATTTTGCCTATCTGCACTGTTCAACGGATAAATAAAACGGTCGCCAGCCTAATTACGCAGGAGAAAGATTAACGTTCTTGTTTAAGAAAGTAGGTATAAGTAACTTCAGTGGACAAACACAACTTATATTTTGCCACACGCGAGTGCAACGAACTCTGACACCTGCATTTGTTCACGGTCAAGATCGGAAGTTAACAGAGCAGAACAAACTATTTGCATAAATGTAACAGATACAGAAACACACTATTACTTTCAGGGCTTACACAAACTGAATGGTCTTTATAACGTTATTATTACTATTCACTGCAGAATCATTAATTGGATATAGGTTAAGACTCTCTCAGTTAAATACTTAACTATTTAAAATGAAAGTTAATTGGAATGCACTAACAGGTTGCTTTTCACTATCATTTGAATAAAGAAATTATGGTTTTCTTTCCGTTACTTGTTACCGAGCATTAACACAATAGAGAAACTGTGGATCCTGTTATACTATTAATATGCACTTCTAATACACAAAAGAAACAAACACTTAGCAAACACGAGTATATAACGTTTCACAACTGCAGTTTTCCACTTTTACTACAGTGAGAGACAAAATTAACATATATGTAAGATACTGACTCACCTTCTGCGATTCACGACAGGCAGTAATGTGATCATTTACTAAGCAAAACTTTATAAGCCTCAGTCTTAAGAATTCTTGATTTGGAGTTGGTAACAACACATTAATAAGCAGTTTTACTAGGAAAATTATTTTCAGCAAGCATCATTAACTTTAACTTACTCTCTTGCCACATTAACTTTAACTTTCTTTTTTCTATGTTCAAGAGGCATTAATTAGCAAAAAGACTGCTCTTTAATGTTCTTTCAGTAGGGACACTCGGTAATCAGTTTAGTTCAAACGGAGAGGAACCTGAGAGGTGTTTTAACAAGGAAAAAATCAAGGTAGGTACATGAATTCAGTTACCTTATATTTGTGCACACTAAAGCATCCAATGAGCTGATCCTTCACTGTACATTATTATGGCATTCCGACACAGTGATTGCGCAATGTGGTGGCCATTGCATGTTGGTAGGTGGAATTGCAGGTAGAACTGCTGGGCTCTGTCATTTCTTGGTGGTGATGATAGATACAAATTCCAGAATGGCATTGGAAAGCGGCAGGAAAAGCCTTTCTCGGAACCAGCGCAATATGCAACACTTACATGACAGTGCACAGTTTGGTAACTTGTCCCCGAGTCGTAGCTCGTCGCCGACTGACTATCACTTCCACCTTTCCTACATAGACCAGCCACAATTTACGCGCGCTACACAGGTCCATTCCTGAGGGGAACCACAACAACTTTTACATACAGAATAACTAAGAGCCCTAAGTGAGGATCAGCAGTTTACATAACAGTAACCAAATACATGAAATAAAACAGAACAATTGCACATATTGACATTTCTACCAAAAATTTTTCACACAAAAATTGTTCCCTCCAAATGGGACAAAGAATTTAAATGACAGATACACTACATTGCATAGAATCAAATCAAGACATCAAAGTTCTCACAAAGAAAGGAGTATACAGTTTTGTGTTATTGATTCATTCAAACAACATTTACTGAAGCTCAACTATGTAACATTAAATGAAACAAAAGCAAAATAAATCAGTAGAGAATTCGAGATATGGTGTTACAAATGGGCACTCATAAGTTGTTCATGTGATGTCAAAAAATTGAACAACACTGTACAGCAGTGCTGTCCATCTTTCTTATGTGTTTATTGTTTTGACACATTTAACTCATGCCTAAGGGGATGCTTTTGCTGTCGTCAACATGGTCGCTGTTATAGCATTTCTACTGCAATTGCTACTAACACAAACGTATAGTACTGTAATAGTATTTCAAAGAATTATAATTAAAATAGCATGGATTTACAACTTACATAATTAACGTGAATTTTAGTACTGCATAATCGCTGTAAGTTCAGAAACATCTGATGTGTACCTGCTACGAGCTGTTCTTAATGTGTCATCTAAATGTGAGTCTGTCAGACTGGATCGATATTTTCTTGACGCTGCTCGTTAAGTGAAAATGTGACGTCACAGAAGGCAGTGCTGCTATATGCAGGACGACAAAAGCAACAAAAGAATGTCAACACTTGACAGTGGCCGAGGAGTATTGGACCGAAAGCCCGTGGATTTTAAACCATTCGCTGCTGCTGGAAGCTCGAAAGAATTTTATCGCTCATCGGCTGTAGTTTTTCTACACGAGTTACAAGAAATTCTGGAGACGAATCATCCTTAGCATAAACAGCAAGAAATCCATTATTCTTCCGAGTCACTGATGGCAACCCATCTGTTGTTACAGCAACAAGTTTAGGCAGGAGACTTGCTACCTTTCGTAATTGTCAGGAATGTATTAAATATGTCTCACGCTCATCAAGTGGCAACACTTTTACAAACTCCTTCTTAACATAAAATCGTGAAAGACCATCCTAAAAAACATACGACTCCCCTATATCGGAAATATATGTGCTTCCGTCAGACAGAAGTGAATAATAATCATACTCTTTCAGGTCCTGATATAACTAGGATTCTAAATTTTTAGAAACCTGTTCTAAGCGCAGATTTATCTTTGTGACAGTCTAACACAGATTCCGTGATACTGATCATTGCATCTTTAACTACCTCCCCATAACTGAATGGTTTTATCTTTTCGCTACGACATAACAGACTTTGTAAGAGGCCAATTTAGATTTCAAGTCTCTGACTCTATATTTTCTTAATTCAGATTTAACAGGGAAGTGAGCGCTAAAGTCTGTGTGATTTGTCGAAAACGACATTCTACATTACTTTTCTTGGGAACAAACACACAACCTTATCACAATAAATACATGGGTTTTTCTCTTAATTCGAGAAAACAATATTGCTCCTACCAGTCGCTGTTAAAATTGTAGGTTCTCTGTCTTTTACCCATACTTTATTATGAACTAGGTGTCACAAACTCACAAGCTCTCAATTTATTGTGGGTAGTGTCAAATACATTGTACAGGAATATGCTATTGGAAGAATCAACAATATAAAGAAAGAACTTATTGTTTGTGGCATAGTTTTGTTGAGACTAAAGTGACTGTCTTCCATTACAGAACTGCGGTCTAAATTCTAATGTTTGTCCAGAGTAGTAACGAGTACAGCTTTGTGTAATAAAATGTGTTCTTCTGAAATTTGTTTTAATAACAGAAAATGTCGGTGTTTAAATTTGTTTATGAAGGGTGCAAGGAGAACGTATCATGGGCACCGTGGTTCGTGGAGCTGCTGGGTTGGACAACCCTGCTGTAAGCCTTTATTCTTCGCTTAGGGCAGTGATTCCCAACCTTTCTTAGTGGAATCAGACATTAGTTAGTACCCCAACCCCACGGCCTGCCATCTGTTGCCCCTCCCCCACACCCAACCTTACCACCAAATGTAGCACCTAACTAAAGTGTAGAATGAAAGACTTTTCTGGGAACACTTTTATTTTTAAAGTGATAAAAGATGAATTATATTTAGTTGGTGTACGTGTGTTTGTGTGTGCATGTGTGAGGAATTCGTGGTGCATCACAACTCCTACTCAGAAAAGGAAAGCTAACTACTCACAGTGAGTGTAGACACTTCTTACAAGGCGTGCTTCCCCTCCATTACCGCTTTCCATTGCGGCACTTGTTTGACCTGCACGCTGCAGCCCCATTTGAAATCAAACAAGTTCAGATGTGTGTGCCATACTTACTGTTCGTACATCACTTCATTGCTGTGCTCCTTACTTCTGAACTGGCAGATTTGGGCAACTTCACGCTGTTAATGCTTTGTATCTAACCAATTTTGTAAAATAATAATAAAACCGTGCACAACACTATAGTGCACAACTTATAGTTACTGGCTTGTTGTGTTGTCAATTAAAGCGAGTTATGAAGCAGTTTCTGGATCACTGCTGTTTCTACCTATAAATTGGAGAAGACATTTTCTTGAAATATTTATCCTTGGTTACGTATATGTGTCTCTTTTATCATTAGCGAGAACGCTACCGCACGACCACGAGATGCGGGCTCAGGACGGACATTCCAGAGAAAATTCAATGTACGCGATGTTCCAGAAAAGCTAACAATTTTATCAGTTGTAAAAAAGCTGTTGAAAACTGATGAGCTAAATGGTTACAGCTGCAATCATAGACCACCATTTAGTGCAGATGTTACTGATGATGTGCAGAGAAGTTCTCTCCAAGGTAATCGTTGCACCGATTGAGCCAGGAGACAGGTATTTCATATGGCACATGTCAGAGAGCTCCGATTACATCGGCATTGCACTCACACTGAGTGCATGTGATGCAACGATGCAAGAAACAGATCATCAGAAAAGAATGCATTACTGGCGATCGTTTCAGGAGTTTCTAATTCAACAGCCTCTCCATAACTTAGTTTACAGGTGAGGCCTGGTTGCATCTTCCAGGTTACACCAACACACGAAGCAGTAGACGCTGGGTTGGTGTTAACCCCCATATCATCCACGAAACAGCAGTATATGATGAAAAGGCTGGAGTGTGGCGCATGGTGTCAGCTTCCAGAATTGTTGGCCCCGTTTTCCTTGATATGACTGAAGACCCTACAGTTTATAAGGGCATCTTCAATGCATTTCTGGAGCAGCTGGATGACGTCGAAACAAAACAGGTATTGTACAAGATAGAGCAACATGACACATGTTTTGCGCTTCTATGCAACTTGTAACACGTTTCTACGGTGATCAATGATCTCAAAAAATTTGTGCTCTCCCCGATCACCTGACCAACCCCCTTCTGACCCCCCTCCCCCTCGTCAGGCTGGGCAAATCTTAAATCGGAATTTACAACAAAAACAGACCACGGACAACTGCAGAAGTTCGTGAGGCCATTAGTCACGAAATAAACAACACTGGCAAGGATACACGTCGCAGAACGCCAAGGGATATGGTGAAACGAATACAGTTGTGCATCGATGTTGGTGGATGACACTTCCAGCATTTCCTATGAGGTCTTTGTATGTCTGCATGTATGTATTTAATCTCCAAGTTGTATATTGGCTGCCAAAGTTGTAAATGCGTCCCATTATAGGTTCAAATGTTATAAAATAGTTCAAGTTCATATGGATCGCACTGAATGTAAGTACAAGGATATACCAGGTTTGCAAATTAGAGAATTAGATAATTAGATAATAGAGAATTAGATAATAGAGAATTAGAGAATTAGATAAAATGAATGTTGAAGTTGAGTTTTCAGATAGTGTCAGGTGTGCTTAGGTGCTCATTGTGTAGCAGGAGATGTGGGAATTTGATAAGGGTGGTAAAGGGTACAATGAGGGAAACTAAGTAAATGTTGAAATGGAGAACAGGGTTCATGATGCTCACGGATTTAGAGGGAGTAATAGAACTTTGGTGGAGAATACGTCAGTGCAACACTGGCATAGCAGACTATAGGTCAGATCATGGTACATGACGAGGATAGTTTAGGGGTACAATCCCTTTTCGCCCAGTTAATAGGTTTTGTAATCTCCTTCTGGTGCATGCTTTCTGTTGGATGGTTGTCAGGGGACTTTTAGAGTCTTATTAATTCACGTGGAAACGTATCTGCGGTTAGTACCTCTTATTCTCACTACTTACAAGTATGTTTTCCTTTCGCAGGATGACAAGCGACTTCCCTTCGCCATCCTCTGTGCCCTCGAGTTGATGGTAGCGTTTTCTGTGTCGTTCCTGCCAGAATCTGCGTTGCGGCGATTACCAGAGACGTTAAGGGATGGTGCCGTCTTTGGCAGAGGGCAACCATACTGGAGCTGGAAACCAAAACCACCTCTTCAGTACGCCACAGGATAAACGAGTTCCAGAACTTCCTTATAGCGTAGTTCTACACTGGTCATAGTGTAGCAGCTGACATGTTTATGCGACGCTAGCAGCCTAAGACTTCTGTTTGCTGACATCTTACATGACTTGCTCGGCCTGCTATGAGTGATTAACAGTGCAGTTCGAACTTTTTTTCTAATCTGTAAACAGTAGCACGAAAACTAAGGCTGACCATGATTAGATTATAAATTTACTCTCTGGTGCAACTAGCGACTCCGCAGAATCAGTTTTTACAAGACACAGGCAATAATTACTGGACGAACTACTTGTAGGGTCCATCTCCACGTCCATCTCCATGGTTTCTGTCTGACCATTTATGACCGCCCTATCCAATAAACGCTACACCAAACTAAACCGACATACAAACCGCAAATACTGGCTGTCCAAAGAAAAAAATCTCACAATAGACTAAAACTACACGCTGCACAACTAACACCCTTAATCTGAGGACTAATCCTTTTATGCCAACGTCGCCTGGATTTATACCCCCTTACACCCACACCTTTAATTTTAACACTCCCCCAAAAATGATACTATGCAACCCTCCTCGCTCTCTGTATCCACCCACTACCTCCTCCACCACATGTTACACCAACAAGCGCTCCACATCCTATCCCAAAAAAAAATTAATCGCCTCCCACAACCTGTCCACGAAATCCCATCCAGAGATCTACCCATCCTTCCATCTTTAACAGAAATCTCTTCTTGCTTCCATGTGTGTGTGTGTTACAGTTCGCAACCCCAAAGCACTTTTCTGGGTCCTTCTCCTCAACTCTTCACTCCCACATTCTTTCGAAAACGCATTTAAGCAGGTGAAATGTTAAATAGAATTGTTATTGAGAGTGGTGTAATTATATATGGATATAAACGCCACCTACTCTTTGCATACATTTAGTAAAATGAAGGCCGTCATTTAAAGGATTTTTTAAAATTTTAAAAATAAACACACAGCAAATATCATTATTTAAAATACAATCTGAAATATATCATAGCTTGTTTTAATAATTTTAAAAATACGAAAATATTTTGTGTTTTTAAAGTTTTGTAAAGTGTTTATACGTTTTTTGACCTCTGTTCCTCAACAGCAGCAATGTAAAATATAGATCTAATACTCTAATTTGGTCAATGTTTTTAATAAACATAGTAATCTTAGAATTATTTTTATCTTCACATTCTTATACATTTTTATAAATTCTTGATTTGTGGTTAATATAAACTTTTTGAATAAACATACAAGTAAGTTCTCTTATTCCAGTTCAACCATCCTGGAGCTAGAATATAAGTATCAATCATTAATGTTGAATTCCACAGCTTTGTAGCTATTACAGCATATGGAATAGAATTAGGTAAAAGCGTTCCCTGTTTATTTTCTGATTCCACTCTGGAATTCTTATTTTTGGTTTGCAACCTGTTCATGTAATTAAATAAAATTTTATTAATATTACATGACTCACTATTTCAGTTGAGTGGTAAGTCATCTGTTCCCAAAAAAATTGACTGTACTTGCATGAGAAAAATTTAATAATTTGCCCTAGTTGTACATTTCTAACTCCCTATATTACACAAAAAATAATAAATTGTGTTGTGATTAAGAAAAGATTGAAATTCCTGTTGGCCAATGTAATTTGGAAAGCTTGGAAAAATTTATTCATTCAACAAAGCCAAATAATCATATTTAAGCATGTGAAATTTTAAATAGAATTATTATTGAGAGTGATGTAATTATATATGGATATAAACTTTAGTATTAGAACTGTGCTTGGATTTAGTAATCAAATTATTGAAGCTGATAAAAAACAGTTGCTAATGATAGTCCTAAATTTATTCTGTTTGAATTCGTCAATATAAGGCATTGTTCCAGCTGGTAGAATGTTTGTGGAGGATAGTGATCATCTTCATCGAGGACCTAATATTATTGTTTCATTCAAGTCTAATGCTGAATCTGGTGATCAATAATCCATGAACCACATTATCCTGTATATATTCCAGTTTTTAATATTATACAGGAATTGGACATAACTGTAACTGATGAAAATAGTGATTTTATTGATTTCAATGCTGCCTCTGTAACTGTTATTTTAGTAATGCTCTAATAAATTTTTATCTTTAGTAAACAATGGACAAAATAGAGAGCCATCAGTTCCATTCATTGCCTGTGAATGAGAAATCAAAAAAGAGTCTACATATGCCTAACAGGGACACAAAAATTAACATAAACATAGGAGACAAATAGCTTGATCCTAATAAAGCTCAGTTGTACATGACCTTTAGTATTATTGGAGCTGATGATACAGATTATCGAACTTACAATGAAAAATCTAATACAAAATCAGTAGACAATTATGCAACAGAGTTGTCTCATTTTACAACCATAAAGGAAGTAAGTAATGTTATGTCTAGAATAGAGCTCATCAGTTTTGTTGTGTTTGACTTCATTTCTTAATCATAAATTAATTATGGAAGAGCACATACTTAAGAAAGACAAAGTAAAGAGTAAGAGAGATGAAGTGTTTTATCCACTGAATACAATGGTGGTTTCTGTAACAACTACAAAAAATTTGTTGGGAAGGAGTTGTTGTTGTTGTGGTCTTCAGTCCTGAGACTGGTTTGATGCAGCTCTCCATGCTACTCTATCCTGTGCAAGCTTCTTCATCTCCCAGTACCTACTGCAACCTACATCCTTCTGAATCTGCTTAGTGTACTCATCTCTCGGTCTCCCTCTACGATTTTTACCCTCCACACTGCCCTCCAATGCTAAATTTGTGATCCCTTGATGCCTCAAAACATGTCCTACCAACCGATCCCTTCTTCTAGTCAAGTTGTGCCACAAACTTCTCTTCTCCCCAATCCTATTCAATACCTCCTCATTAGTTACATGATCTATCCACCTTATCTTCAGTATTCTTCTGTAGCACCACATTTCGAAAGCTTCTATTCTCTTCTTGTCCAAACTAGTTATCGTCCATGTTTCACTTCCATACATGGCTACACTCCAAACAAATATTTTCAGAAATGACTTCCTGACACTTAAATCAATATTCGATGTTAACAAATTTCTCTTCTTCAGAAACGCTTTCCTTGCCATTGCCAGTCTACATTTTATATCCTCTCTACTTCGACCATCATCAGTTATTTTACTTCCTAAATAGCAAAACTCCTTTACTACTTTAAGTGTCTCATTTCCTAATCTAATTCCCTCAGCATCACCCGATTTAATTGGACTACATTCCATTATCCTCGTTTTGCTTTTGTTGATGTTCATCTTATATCCTCCTTTCAAGACACTGTCCATTCCGTTCAACTGCTCTTCCAAGTCCTTTGCCGTCTCTGACAGAATTACAATGTCATCGGCGAACCTCAAAGTTTTTACTTCGTCTCCATGAGTTTTAATACCTACTCCAAATTTTTCTTTTGTTTCCTTTACTGCTTGCTCAATATACAGATTGAATAACATCGGGGAGAGGCTACAACCCTGTCTCACTCCTTTCCCAACCACTGCTTCCCTTTCATGCCCCTCGACTCTTATGACTGCCATCTGGTTTCTGTACAAATTGTAAATAGCCTTTCGCTCCCTGTATTTTACCCCTGCCACCTTTAGAATTTGAAAAAGAGTATTCCAGTCAACATTGTCAAAAGCTTTCTCTAAGTCTACAAACGCTAGAAACGTAGGTTTGCCTTTTCTTAATCTTTCTTCTAAGATAAGTCGTAAGGTCAGTATTGCCTCACGTGTTCCAACATTTCGACGGAATCCAAACTGATCCTCCCCGAGGTCCGCATCTACCAGTTTTTCCATTCGTCTGTAAAGAATTCGCGTTAGTATTTTGCAGCTGTGACTTATTAAACTGATAGTTCGGTAATTGTCACATCTGTCAGCACCTGCTTTCTTTGGGATCGGAATTATTATATTCTTCTTGAAGTCTGAGGGTATTTCGCCTGTCTCATACATCTTGCTCACCAGCTGGTAGAGTTTTATCATGACTGGCTCTCCCAAGGCCGTCAGTAGTTCTAATGGAATGTTGTCTACTCCGGGGGCCTTGTTTCGACTCAGGTCTTTCAGCGCTCTGTCAAACTCTTCACGCAGTATCGTATCACCCATTTCGTCTTCATCTACATCCTCTTCCATTTCCATAATATTGTCCTCAAGTACATCACCCTTGTATAAACCTTCTATATACTCCTTCCACCTTTCTGCCCTCCCTTCTTTGCTTAGAACTGGGTTGCCATCTGAGCTCTTGATATTCATACACGTGGTTCTCTTCTCTCCAAAGGTCTCTCTAATTTTCCTGTAGGCAGTATCTATCTTACCCCTAGTGAGATAAGCCTCTACAGCCTTACATTTGTCCTCTAGCCATCCCTGTTTAGCCATTTTGCACTTCCTGTCGATCTCATTTTTGAGACGTTTGTATTCCTTTTTGCCTGCTTCATTTACTGCATTTTTATATTTTCTCCTTTCATCAATTAAATTCAATATTTCTTCTGTTACCCAAGGATTTCTAGCAGCCCTCGTCTTTTTACCTACTTTATCCTCTGCTGCCTTCACTACTTCATCCCTCAGAGCTACCCATTCTTCTTCTACTGTATTTCTTTCCCCTATTCCTGTCAATTGTTCCCTTATGCTCTCCCTGAAACTCTGTACAACCTCTGGTTCTTTCAGTTTATCCAGGTCCCATCTCCTTCATTTCCCACATTTTTGCAGTTTCTTCAGTTTTAATCTACAGGTCATAACCAATAGATTGTGGTCCGAGTCCACATCTGCCCCTGGAAATGTCTTACAACTTAAAACCTGGTTCCTAAATCTCTGTCTTACCATTATATAATCTATCTGATACCTTTTAGTATCTCCAGGGTTCTTCCACGTATACAACCTTCTTTCATGGATCTTACCATAATTTTTACTTGTAGTTCCAGTGCTGGAGATGCTCTTCTTAGATGGACTGACTACAATAATGCTAGAGTTGAATTCAAGATACACTTGCAAAAGAAGGTGAAATTGTAGAGCTACTGAAATGCTATTGTTAAATGAGAAAATATACCGAAAAGTCCGCAGATTCCAATATCTTACTATGAATTACAAATTGTAGAAGTTGGTAGTTTAGGTAACAAGCAAAATTTATAGTTAGGTCTCATGAATTACTAAAATTCAATAGAGTTTGATCTGCCATATTTAGTTTTTTGTGTTTCAAACTAATCATAACAACTAGGAGCCTGTTTATTTGTCACTCAATGATCATATTAAACTTTAGAACATTTGTATTAAATATAGAAGCAGTGAAATATTTCCTCAAGAAATGTGGATCCACCAAATATTTTACCTGAAGACATGTGATGCATGTCTTCATTTCATGCAAATTATACAGACGAAGAGCGATGTTATTTTTATAACAAACTATCCCATCTATGTGATTAATATGACTCGAATATAGAATATTTCAGAGGACTATTGTAAATCGATATGCCACATGCAATGATAAAATGCTAAAGGACGCAATTACATATCGAAAGAAGAAGCTCACATTTGATGCACCACACAGAATATTAACTGAGAATTTTTAAACTATAAAACTGAGTATTTAATGATCTGCGATTTTATTTGTTATTATTTTTTTGAATATATATTTTTATTTAGATTATAATAGAATTTTTAATTTTGTAATTTGGTTAACATTTAGCTGAGAAATTACGTAAATCGGTCTAGTCAGCTTGACAGCTACCTGGAGAGACGAGAACGCTGCTCCATGCTACCAAACCACAGTTTTCTGGATGGGTTTAGCAGCTGTAGCTGGTTCAGGAAAACGCTAACAGAGGTGCCTTTTTGTTCTCGAATCAACTTCTTTCTCAAAAACCAACTATATACAAATTTTGTGAATGTTATTTCCTTGCCCTATGGGGCACAGCGGAATAGGTAAGGGATTGATTCGGATAGCCAGTACTATTGTTATATGCTAATGTCGTAAAATGCTGGAGCTCACCTATCAGAAGATGAGAACATCAGCTGTTAGCAGCTTTTTTCTGTGAGTGCCAATGTTTACTGACCAAGACATCAACATTAACAAGCAAGAAGATGGGTGGACGACAGTTAGCATCCAAGTAAAAGTCCATCAGTGACATTCAGCAAAAAAAAGGACCGCTGTACGATGAAATACAATAAAGACAGTGCCAGCAGAATAAAGTGTGACAGATTTTCTTTCAAATGCCTGGATGAAATTTTTACATTAATTCTAGTGTGCTTTAAGTTCCTATTATCTTCAACTAAAATTTTGTTTAATTCTATATGAATTTTAATTATGAATGAAAACATATCACTAATGTTTTCAGTTAATGCTAGTGAACTCAAAATCCCCACTATTTTTTAGTAAAATTTTGTTTATTTCTCTACAGATTTTAATTAGTGCTTGGATTTTTATAAACAGTAGTGAGCAGGTACATCGAGTGCACTTGATATGTTTGTAATGCATAACATTTGTTATGAATTAATTAAATTTATATAATCTAATTAATTTGTAAAAAAGGTTATAGTTTAAAAACATACCAATTGTTATGAATGCACCCACTTCTAACACCCCACCTGTCACTTATCGGGTTTTGGCGTGTGTTCACCCCATCTAATTGACTAACAGATCAACAGAGAGTGCAAAACAGCCGCAATATCGGATAACACAAAGAAAGTAATGAGGCCCTGTGACTCCTGATTGAACTGCGGTGTCCGTGTTGACATTAATTGATTCAGAATTCATGTTATATTCAGCTATTGAATACCAGATGCAATGTTGAACATAAAATTAATTAACAAAGTGACTTGGGATTTCAACTACTTGATTGAAAGCAGATGCAGTCGATTAGCACAGATTTATTTTAACTCCCGACCTTCAATCATCACATTACATGACTCTCCTAACACGCAGTGGTAATAAATTGCGCTCACGTAGAGTAAAGCGCAATAAATCAAAATTAATTCCTATTGACTGACCCAGGTGTAATGTGAAGTGTGAGAAGAATTCCCTAATACACAGCCCATGATACCCTCGTGAAAACTTTGCCGACGTGATCCCACAAATTAATCAGTGGCCTAATTCAAGCCAGAGGGGGCGCAATAACACCGAATTTAGCGTGGTGGGGCGTCGTCGTTGTGAGGACATCGGCTGGCCTCATGGTGCTGCAAGGCTGCGCTCATCTATTCACTCCTAGCTATCTTGCTCAGTACACAGCTGAACCAAAACTTTCTATCTCCAAGCTCAATCGTTCCATTTGCTAAGTCCTAAACTGCAGAGATGGTCACTCTCTCTCAGGCAAGCTGAGTAACGAACGCCACGTCCGCACTCTAGGCAAGCTGGGAACAGAAGACCACCATGGAGACTTCTCCCAGTCCGCTCTTGGCCTTGGTTTCCCCTCCCGCAAAATCACTTACGCCAATTGCAGAGCAAGTCGCGTTAATTATGCGTTGCTTCCCCTGCTCTGGGAAGTGAACAAATTCCCACAAAATTTCCCTTCCTCACAACTTCTGCTATTTAGCTCCTCCCAGGCCACCCATCAAAGTTAGCATCTGCACAAAACACCAATTTTTCGGAATTCTGACTCCCAGGAGAGTACTTCAATTTCCTTGGTCCTACATTCCCATCAGAGGCGGGCGTATTTCATTCTGTCGCTCTTCACCTGATTTACTTCAGACTCTGCAGACCATGAATTCAGCGTGAAGTTGCTATAGTCACGAACATGCATATTTTGTCCTCTGTTGACTGCTCCACAGTTGCTTTGCATGGCTTTCCGCGTGTTTCACTGAAAACGGGACGACGGACATTTATCAACACACATACAAGTTCTCTGTCTGCTTTCCAGTACACCAGCATGGGGTCAACCACCCACTCACTGTCACTCATCTTAAGGCAGCTGGAGGCGGCGCCCTGTTACTGCATTCTCAGAGCCATCCTAAGCTGCCTATTGTCGCTTCCCTTCACCGCTGCCCAGCCTGCCATGGACAACTCTGAATACTCCCATGGGATAAACTAGCCTCCAGTAAATCGATATGTTTCCACAGAGTTTTCATGTCGTGTGAATTACTTTAAAACCATCAAACAACATTAATTATTCCAATACGTCCATACTATATCCTCTACAAGATGCATTGTGACTTGTCAGTCATTTTTGTTCAGGCCTACTGATTGCTCAACATGAGTTAGGTGATTTTAATGACTTCATGTATGGGGCATAGTTCTTGGCATCTTACATAGCCCCTCTTTTCAAATCAATTTTGTAGTACAGGTGATGACTCCTATGGTGTTACCACCTGTGGTACAAAGTTAATATCTCCATAACTGGTATTGTAATCTGTTTGCGTGATTAGTTACAGGTGATTGATTACCACTGCCTCCTCTCTGATGCAAACTCCCACTCATTCCTAGGGTAACTGCCTTCAATGACTGGATTTACTGTTAAAGATGTGGTCATTATTCAGTCTAATTTTACTTTAATCTCTGCCGATTCCTCAAATAATTATTGGTCAGAGTACTCAAAAGAAAACTAAAATTATATTACAAGGACACAAGTCACAGAGGGCAAATACACATGTTTAGGCACCTCTGTGCTTGTCGTTTGAATCGCAAGACCCACAATTATAACTTTAAGGTCCATTCACTCTCCGTTATCCATCCCTACTCAAATTACTAAAAACATACGTGAACAATATCCATGTAACATTTTGTGAAGATTATAGTGGTTGCTCTCATTCAATTACATGTGAATGCCCATTTGACATTTTATAAATAAAGGTTTTCTTTTGTCTCACTGTCTCTGGACGTTTATATTGTGCATGGTGTAAATGTCATCTTCACACAATTACACAATTCAAAAGGTCTGGCCCAGTCCAGTGTCTGGATTGTGTACACACCTGTAATATATGTAACAAAATGACAAGAATCATTGCATATTGAACAACCACTGTTATGTATTTGTAACAAGGTATAAGTATGAAATCTTATTCTAACACAAAGATACATGGCATGGCAAATATATGACGTTTTCACAAATGGCACATTTATAAAATCATAACCTTCTTGTAATATAATTCATAAACAGAACAAATGAGTACTTTACATTCGTTGAGGAGCATGTTATTCATTTGAATCCACACTGATACACACACATACACACACACACACACACACACACACGGCTCAAGTTTCTTGTTCGAACAGAAGTGACATTAGTTTTGACAAGCAAGCTGAGGGATGGCTAAAGGCTGAGAAGAGAGCAATGTCGATTACCGAAATGGCGCCACAGGCACCCATATCTTCATGAGGTACGATCGCTCTCACCTCAGAGCTCATTGTTGACATCTTATCTGACAGGCACAAGACCCCATCGGTGCATGTATGATCAGTGACCACTCGTGGCTCAGCCACAGGTCATTCTATAGATGTTTTAGGGCAAGGGACGGACCGTGATCAGACAAAAGCCTATTTTTAGCTCAGGCCCTCAAAGTTGGTGTCATTAGGCACAGAAGGTCAGCTGGGCTGTCCCTTCACCTGACGTGGCGAGCAACGAATATAGAAACCTTCTTGGACCTCTTCTTTGCTGCCCCCGATCCCCGCCGTGTACAGATACCAGAACCGACCTCTTTGTCGTACACAGAGGTGCTGGATGTCACCTCTCCTTGGCTGCTGAGTTGACCACCAGCCCCGTCGATTCAGTTCGTGGTCTGCATGCCATCACCATCGTCAGCTGTGTGCTCCCCTCATTGCTGTCGTCCTCGTTCCTTGTTGTTCGTGTGTGGTGTACCACATGTTGTAGCTTCAACTCCCTCTTGCTCAGTTATGACACCTTAACACACTAAGACAACTAATTTTAGTACATGGAAAGTGAATATTTAACCATCAGCACTATACTTTTTTTTTACATTTGATCGAAGACAGTGAAATTGTTTCATTACAAAAGGAATAATTTCATTTTTTTGTAAATCAACTTCAGGATAAATTAAAATAGAAATGTAACATAACTTTTTTTGTACATAAACATTAAAATGTACAAGATAACTTGCTTCACAGTCGTTCACACACACACACACACACACACACACACACACACACACACACACACACACACACACACACACAATCAAGAGATAGGGAATCAAGATTATCTGCACAGGATCCCATCACCATTTCTAACTACCAATTCCTACAACTAACACGGTGTTGGCCAACCCGACTGAATATCTACTATTTACTACTTTTTATCTCAAATCTTGTTTTTTCTTCTGAATTCCCTATGTGGCACACGTCCCTCTTATTGTGCCTGCAAACATGTATAAAACACAACAAACTTAGACATGTCAGTCAGTCTTACCAAGATTTTTTGTTGGAAATTTGGATAGCGTCCTTTATCGTGTTCTATTGCGACACCTCTTCTCTCCTCTATTTTCTTTCCGTTTTCTCCTTTTGTCGCGAATGATTTCATAAGACCTCTGAACATGTTACTGATTCCTTTTTGTCATATTTTCAAAAAATTTGACCAGACTCCGATACCCTGCACCTTCCATATATATGGACATTATAATTTCTTGTTTGATCCTTTCTTGGGTTTCTTTAGACCAGTACTTGCCCAAGAAGGCATTCTTGAATTCTTCGAACGAGACGCTCATCTCCGCTACATTTCTCATGTACTCAGAGGTCGCGCCCTCCATATGGGAGCACACAAAATCTAATTGGTACATCAATGGCCAGTGTGGGGGCAAAGATAACTCGAATTGTCCCATAAAAGTTTTTGGATGAAAGCTATTACCTTCGTCCTTGTAGTGATGGAACTTTCGGACTGATACAAAATGCTTGTAGTCAAACCGGTCATGATTCCAGTTATCACTTTTCCCGTTATCACTTAGGGACGGGGGCTAATTCGTTCTGACACGCTATCGTCATCTCTCCCCCTCTGTATGTTCGACAGTTGTTCGGTACATCTAATCAGCCGACAGCAATTGTGCTCAATGGACTGCTGCGGGCTGTCCCTGTTTACCTCGGTCGTTGCCTCAGAGCTGTGAATGAAGGCGTGGTTCCCGTTACCTATAGTGTCAACTTTGTCACACCGTGAAGCGGTTATCTGTGTTCCGGTAAGTGACGGTTCAGTCGACGCAGTAATTACACCCTTCTCCTTTCCTGATGTCTCTGTAATGAGACGTTTTATCAAGTCCTCTAAATTTCTTTTCAATATCGCCACCTCCTCTTTCAACATCCCTATGTCCGTTTGCTCTTGTTGCTTTTCTTCAACACGTTTTATCTGGCTTTGTAGCCTTGATAACATGCCTTTCCTACTTTTCGTGGAGTCCCGAGTTTCTCTCGCTATTTGCCTTGCACCTTTCGCAATTAATTTGGCTTCAATTGCCGTTCGTTTGATGATGGCAATCTCTTTCTCTATTTTGATGCAGAGGTTCTTTACCTCCTCTTTTACTTCCCAATGTACTTCTGTGAGCCTATATTTCAGTTCCGAGTTCGCGTTTTTAATTTCGGCATTAAGATTGGCGTTCTGCTCTAAGATCACCATTGGCATCTGTTGCAAAAGGTCTGTTATGTTTTTGAGAGTAGCCACATTTTGATCGTCGTTCTTTTGTGGTTGAAAATGTGACTCTTCTCCTCAGTTCTGACGAGCCCTTCGATATCTTGACAAGTACCGTCTCTGCGCCCCCGTCGGATCACTTGTGAAGGAATCGTTTGATAATAACACCGAGTTCAGCGTGGTGGGGCGCCGTCGTTGTGAGGACGTTGGCTGGCCTCATGGTGCTACAAGGCTGCGCTCGTCTATTCACTCCTAGCTATCTTGCTCAGTACATGGCTGAACCAAAGCTGGGAACGGAAGAGCACCACGGAGACTTCTCCCAGTCCACTCTTTGCCTCGGTTTCCCCTCCAGCAAAATCACTTACGCCAATTGCAGCGCAAGTCGCGTTAATTATGCGTCGCTTCCCAGCGCCGACCAATTCCTGCTCTGGGAAGTGAACAAATTCCCACAAAAATTCCCTTATCTCAATTTCTGCTATTTAGCTCCTCCCAGGCATTTGGTGGTTAGCGTATGCACAAAACACCATTTTTTTCGGAATTCTGACGCCCAGGAGAGTACTTCAAATTCCTTGGTCCTATGTTCCCATCGGAGGTCGGCGTTTTTTATTCTGTCGCTCTTCACCTGATTTACTTCAGACTCTGCAGACCGTGAATTCATCATGAAGTTCCTTTAGTCATGAGCATGCATATTTTGTCCTCTGTTGACCGCTCCACCATAGCTTTGTTCGGCTTTCTCGGATGTTTCACTGAAAACGGGACGACGGACATTTATCAACACACATACAAGTTCTCTGTCTGCTTCCCGGTACACCAGCACGGTGTCAACCACCCACTCACTGTCACTCATCTTAAGGCAGCTGGAGACCGCGCCCCATTACCTCTTTCTCAGAGCTTGAGACGCCCTGCCTATTGTCGCGTCCCTTCACCGCTCCCCAGCCTGCCATGGACAACTCTGAATACTCCCATGGGATAAACTAGACCCCCAGTAAATCGACGCATTTCCACAAAGTTTTCATGTTGTGTGAATTACTTTAAAACCATCACCCGACATTAATTATTCCAATACGTCCATACTATACCCTCTACAAAATGCATTGTGCCTTGTCAGTAATTTTTGGTCAGCCCTACTCTTCGCTCAAAGTGAGTTAAGCGATCTTTAATAACTTCAAGTAAGGGACATAGTGCTTGCCATCTTACACACTGACTACTACTGTTATTGGAACAAGTAAAAGAATTTTTCCTGATAATCTTTGATGTACCCTAGGGAAAAGTAAATGATCTTCTTGGTGTGTGTGTGTGTGTGTGTGTGTGTGTGTGTGTGTGTGTGTGTGTGTGTGTGTGTGTGCAGCAAAGAGTCTGGAGTAGATATGAATATAATATAAAATGAAGGATTCATTGGATACAATGCAATTAATTTCATCAGAATCCATATGTGATATTTTTTGTGATTACTTACCTTTATTTTAAAAATTTATTACGTACTACATAAATTAGCCTTGCATTAGACAACAGTGGATTCAACCACTGTGATCTTAAATATTTAACCTAATATTCAGCAGCTGAGTCAGTGACTAAACAACTTTGTTTCAAAATCAGAACACGAAATTATTCTAACATTATTCAATAAAAGAAATATGGTTTATGATAGTGCTATAAAAGATCATAATAAAAAGATCTATAACATGAATAAGAATTTTAATTACGCTTTACACAGATATGATCTACTGGATTGATTAATTGATTGACTCAGTTGGGTTATGAGAGCAAATGTCGAGATCATCAGTCTCATGATTCCAAAGTTACCTGCAGAAGAAAGAGGGATTCCTGAATGTGGACAGATCCAGTGAGAAAAGTCAAACTATAAAACAAAAAAGTTAAAAAAACACACAGCAGAAGGCATAAAATGGTATACTAAATGTAAAAACTGAAAAAATAGGGATGAAAGAGCAGTCTTTGCATTGGGGAAGTGGTCATGGGCTGCAGACAAAGAAAATATGAGAGAGACTACAACCACTCTGCACCTACCCCAGAAGTAAAGCAAAACATTATATCTGAAAATAAGAACCACTTTGACATAGAAAACTGAGGAACAGTTGAACCATCCGTGCCATGCGGGATTAGCCGAGTGGTCTCAGGTACTGCAGTCATGGACTGTGTGGCTGATGCTGAAGGAGGTTCGAGCCCTCCCTCGAGAATGGGTGTTCATGTTTGTCTTGAGGATAATTTAGATTAAGTAGTGTGTAAGCTTGGGGACTGATGACCTTAGCAGTTGAGTCCCATACGATTTCACACACATTTGAACAGTTGAACATTTTTGAACCATCTGTGAATCGTCTGGCAATATTAAAGACAAAGAATCTGGGAAACTATACTTAGTATGAAGGGCCAAAAGAAAGTGAGATTCCACCTATATATGGGATACCATCACTCTGGCTCCACAGTTACGTTGTGAGGGTGGGTCGTTATGCAAGAAAAAACAATGAGTGAGCCTGAGATGATCAATGTGTAGATAGTATAAGACTATGGACTCCTTCTGACAGGGGTGGAAGGGTGTCAAACTTCCGTTGTCTCTTTGATTATGTGCAATTTATTACTGAGACAAGTCGTGCACCAGATGCCATTCCACTTTTGGGCAATGACAGGTTTGATGTGGATCTTCATACCTGCATCTGGAATGATGGAAGGGAATGGGAGTAATACCTGCCTCTCTAGCAAAACAGTCAGCAATTCATTCCCTGGAGGCCCACTTGACTTTGGAACCAGGAAAAGACAACTGAACAGGTGGCATGGCTAAAGTAGAGAGAAGGTCACGGATAGCAGACACACAAAAAGTGACGAGAGTGCATCTACATTTACATCTACGTGATGCCCTGCTATTCACAATAAAGTGCCAGGCAGAGGGTTCAATGAACCACCGTCATTCTGTCTCTCTACCGTTCCACTCTCGAACGGCACGCGGTAAAAACGAGCACTTCAATTTTTCCGTGCGAGCGTTGATTTCTTTTATTTTATCGTGGTGATCATTTCTCCCTATGTAGGTGGGTGCCAACAGAATGTTTTCGCAATCGGAGGAGAAAATTGGTGATTGAAATTTCATGAGAAGATCCCGTCGCAACGAAAAACGCCTCTGTTTTAATGATTGCCACTCCAATTGACTTATCATGTCTGTGACACAATCTCCCCTATTTCGCGATAATACAAAACGAGCTGCCCTTCTTTGTACTTTTTCGATATCATCCGTCAGTCCCACCTGATGCGGATCCCACACCGCACAGCAGTACTCCAGAATACGGTGGACAAGTGTAGTGAAAGCAGTCTCTTTGGTAGACCTGTTGCACTTTCTAAGTGTTCTGCTAATGAATCGCAGTCTTTGGTTTGCTCTACACTCAATATTATGTATGTGATCGTTACAATGTAGGTTATCTGTAACTGTAATCCCTAAGTTTTAGGTACCCATAGTAGCATCGATCTATACGCTGCAGGCTACCCATTGAGTTGGCACATATTAAAACACTGTGGAAGGAGACCTGAGTAACAAAATAGATGAGCATGGTACGGACCAGCAGCTCTCCTGGCCCTGATCCTGGCGGTAAATGGTGTACTAATCCAGTAGGAGACATGAAAATGTATCCCTCCTTGAAACTTCCTGGCAGATGAAAATTGTGAGCAAGTGCTCTACCACTAGCTCACGAAAGGAAAAGATCCTGAGTTCGAGTCTAGCTCCAGCACACAGTTTTAATCTGCCAGGAAGTTTAATACCAGCGCACACTCCACTGAAGAGTGAAAATTTTATTCTGATATCCCACCTTATCTATTATCTTAGAACTATCAGTGTAGATGATGCTGGAACTCTGCAAGGATGGAACATAGAAGACGCCAGAAGATTATAGGGGTGACAAAAACCTTGGGATCCTGGAAAAGGTCAGTCCTAATCTGTGGTATGTCCAAGGTGGAATGCAGGAGAAAATACATGGGGTATATTCAGGTGAGTGGAGATGGAGATCCCGACAGAGGGAAGTGAGACCCATTCCAACCAGAGATCCCACCTAGGAGGGAGTGTCAGGAGATATCCCTCGTTTGCAAAGATCGTACACTGGAGGGTCAGAGAATCATCGAATGGCGATTGAGTAAGTAAACACAATATGCTACATCGTATTTGTAGACAGGGAATCCTCGCTTGTGTGAGGAGACTGTAAATGGGACTAGTATGAAAGGCGCCAGTAGCCAGACACATCCCAGGAGTTAGAGAGCATTAAGTTTCTGCGTGCTTGTAGTTTTCAGATAGCGAATACATGGCAGCCATGGCAGCTTTTTATCAAAAATAAGGCCCAAGACTGTGCTCCAAAATCTACAGGCTGGTCACCTAAATAAAGTTCTGGATCGGGGTGTACTGTAGGTCTACAGCAAAAATGCATAATCCGTGTTTTAGAAGGAGGAAGCTGGAAGCCATGGGAGAGGACCCATGCAGAGGCACGTCAGATGGCGCCTTGGTGCCAGCCTTCAGCAGATGCTACCAAGTGGGAGCTACTCCATGTGCAAAAATCCTCGGCATACAATGCTGGAGTAACCAGAGGCCAACACAGGATGCAAGCTCACTGATAGCCATGACAAAGAGTTTCACACGCAACACAGAATCCTGTGGGATGCTGTTTTTCTGAATACGAGGGGTAATGAGTGAAGTGCCAACTCCAACGTGGAAGATCCGGTTATATAAAAAAATTGAGGATAAAATTTGGAAGGGGGCTGCGGAAGCCCCTATCATGGACAGTATGTAAAGTGTGATAGCGCCAAGATGTGTTGTATGCCCTACGTAGGTCACAGAAGACCGTGACAAGATGACATTGGTTAGTAAAAGCCTGTCGTATTGCTGTTTCCAATCACAATAAATGGTCAATTGGAGATCGTCCTTCCTGGAAACCACACTGATACAGAGGCAGAAGTATGGGCACCCAACATAATCGGAAGCTAACCATTCTCTCGAGTAGTTTACAAAGTATGATGGTGAGGCTAAATGGTCACTAGCTGTCGAGAGATGTTGTGTTCTTCCTGCGTGTAGTGGGATAACTATGCTGTTTCGCCAAGAGCCAAATGCAGTAGAAGACCCTGAGTAGATATTGCCTCTGAGTAGTGTCCAGTTGTTAGATCATCTGGGTGTGGTTGGAATATGGGCCTGGGGAGTTGTTCTGCAAGAACCGATGTATCAGTACACAAGGTACCTTGGAGTATAAGACCTTTGACAGTTGATTGCTGGAGGAAAGGATGTAACAAAGGCAAAAGTAGAAGAAAGCGACACTGGGTGGAGCTGGTCATATTTTTGGTACGCAAGCCTCAGCATAGGATAGGCGATCCAAGTACTAGTACTCCAGGATCTTTTTTTCCCTCTTGCAAGCTGGGCGATCTGGTGAGCGGGGAGAGCAGCGATCATGACAACTGACACAAACAGGTGGCGGAACACAGGGGCTTCCCTGATGGAGTGAGTACCCACAGTAACAACACAGAGGGTCCGCCTTACAGTGCGAAGACACATGCTCAAAACGCAAGCACTCATAGCAGCTCATGGGTTTTAGGATGTATGGCTTCACATCACATCTGTGGAATATAACCTTGACCTTCTATGGGACGGTATCTGTCTCGAAAGCCAGAATGAAGGCGCCAGTATTGGTGCAGTTGTCTTTACGACCCCTCTGCGCATATCGAACGAAATGAACGCCGTTTCGCTGCAGATTAGCCCTATGAAAAATCACACCCTGGACCATATTCAGCGACTGTACCTCTTCGTACTTGTGATCTTCTTGGCAGCAACGCGGGTGGCAGAAACTGGAACGTTGACAAGAGGATCACAGGCACCAAGAGGTGCAGATTGAGCGGCAGAAGAAACTTTGATCAAAAGGGAACGCAACATCTTACTGGAAGTCTCCACCAAATTTGTCCTCGATATTCTTCACAAAAAACAACGGCTTTGAGGGGGTGAATGTGTCCCTTCCCGTCCTAGTACAGACCAGGTAGCGGGGAAAGTATTACATTCCAAGATGGCGAGCCAGGCTCTCCTCCCAGAGTGTAGGCAGCATAGGGAAGGTTGCAGGTCATACGAAGTAGCATTCAATGATCCTCCACCATGCAAAGAGATTTCATTTGAGAAGGGCCAGATGTTCACAGCTTGGAACGCTTCATGCACCATACATTTGCCCAGGTACCATGCACTACCAACAGGGGCTTACTGCATGCACTGCACCCAGCCATAGCAAGGGCCATCTGGCATGGCGGCTGTTACTAGGAGATCTGATGCTCCAGGATGACAAGCACCCCCTCCTTGGTATACATGGGGAGCCAACAGCTCAGGTATCAATAATACGATCCCTCTTTTGTCAAGGGGCCCAGCTAGATGGGTGCATAACAGCATCACCACACAGACTGGTTACACGAGTTGGTGACCTAGCAGGGCAGAGGGGGGCTACAGCAAGGAAGGAAGTGGCAAAGGAAGGGGGGAGAGGAAACCACGCTGTAGATGCTAGGGAGGTAATTGTTGCCCAGATAGCTCACACTAAAGACAAATATATAAAAGTGGAGGTCAAACTCCAAGGGGGGACCAAAATGCCAAAAAGGGTCAAAGAAAAATGGCAAGAGGGAAAAATCGCAATGATTACAGGGAAGCAGGAGAATACCCAGGCCTAAATAAATCACAATCCAAGGAGAGGGGAAGGAGGAATGAGGATGGGGAGGGAGGGGCACAACGAAGAAAACGCAACCCAGGAAGGAAGAATGGGCTGCTGTAGCTTGGGACACCTTGTGTGCTATATGCAAACTCACAAAAGAAATGTACGCACCCTGGGGGTGGAGGGTGGTTTACTGGAAAGAAAGATATCAGATAAGTAAATACTTCAATTTATATTTAACATAGGAAATGCAGTACACTAAATGAATTTCAGTAATTTTTCACACCAAAAATTTACATATTTGGAATAGATGTAGGCAGAGAATTAACATTTAATGATTTTCACATTGCAGTATGTGGTGATAAGCAATATGAGATAAATAGTAGTGATCAGTCAATAATAGTAAATAAATCATGCTTTCTAACTGTAAGACTGAGAAAAGATACAGTTAAAGCACTACCTAAAGAAACAAAAATAATTTTATATGGTGAAAGAATTTAATGACTTCTTAATCTATTTAAATAGATCATATATGATGTCTAAAATGTAAAACATTTACAGCATGCATCTTTGAAATAGAACAGAGGAAATTTGAATGCAAGAAATTGAAGGAATTTGTACAATTTGTAGAACCTAAGAGTTCATTTGTTAAAAATTTTGTAGGACAAGAGAGGCGCATTCTGTCTAAGGAATCGTCCTGCTTTATGAATTAAACAACAAAAAATTGTTTTATAAACATTTTTGTGTATAAATTTGTTGTAGAATACGAATGAGAAAATTAACACTTTAATATTTTCTATCTGCTTATTTGTCTGCATTCATAGATCAATTAACCGACAAGAATGTGAATTGTTTATAAAATATAAATAGAAAAGATTGTTTGTGAATACCCTAAAAATAGAACGAAACGTTGTATACCAAAATACTTCCCGATATTTCTTCAGTAAAATTAGATATATATTTATTATTAGCAATCAATACGTTTATTCTCAAATAATAAATAGTAAGTTTTATAGTTTTGTAATAAAAAAATATTTCTTATATACAAACAGACTAAAAGAGCTAGTGAAGCTCTAAGTAATTTAAGAGCTAGAGCAAAACAATTAGGAATAAGAGGTTATTCTAACTTAGAAAAGAATAACTTATTGGTTTTATGAAAACAACAAGCCAGAGACTAAATACAGTATGGAGACTGCTTCTAATATGAACGAATTAAAGGCTAAAGCAAAAGTACTAGGAATTGGAGGATACTGTAAACTAGGAAAGGAAAACCTTACTTCATTGATTAATTAAATTTCAAAATTTTTTGTTTTGAGGAATTACATAAATTATATTCGACAACAATTGAAACATGTAGAAATAAAATTGTTGATTATATTTCAAGGAATAATATGTATAATAATACAGAATGGAAATATACATTAGAACAGTTTACATCAACTGAAAATTTTGTGAGAGAATTTCAAGGCAGATTAGATTGAAGATTTATATTAATACTACACCAAAATTTAACTGCAGATTTTATTACAGAAGTTGAAGACAAAATTAATTGGTGTATTTTATGACAGAAATGAAATTTATTTGTAGACTTCATGAGAGAATTTCAGGAGAAATTAGACTAGAATGCAATCGAAACTTAACTAAAGATTTCATAAGCTAATTTCAAGATAAATTATATAGGAGAAAATTTATCTTGGGATATTATAAGAGAATTTCAAGTTAATGGGATATTACACGAAATAAAGAAAAATTGTCTCTAGATTTTACTGGAGAATTTCAGTGCAAAACAAACTGGATTAAATTACACAACGCAAAGTGATCAAAACTTTCATAAGAGAATTTCGAGATGAATGACTTTTATCTTATTTAGCAAGGAAACAAATATCTGAAAAATTTATGAGAGGATATCAGAATAAAATATACAGGAATAATACATCAAAATATTAAGAATTATCCAAAGCATTTATGTGAGTATTTCAATACAAATTAAATTGGAACACTTATTAGTTGATTAAGAATTACCTGAAGACTTTAACAAAGAATTTCAAGATAAATTAGATTGGGACGATATAGCATATGATCAGAAATTTTCTGAAGATTTTATGAGACAATTTTTGCGATAAACGAAATTAGAATGTTATATCACATGCACTAAAATCATCACAAGGCTTTATAATAGGATATGAAGGTAAATTTAACTGGAAAAATATGTTAAACTGTCAAAAATTATCTGAATAATTCATACAAAAAGTAATAAAACCTTATGAAATAATGGATCAGCATGAAGTTAGCTGTTCTTCTATATGCTTAATTGATCAAGATTGTGAATTTGTAAGAACTAAATGCAATAAAATTTTTACAAACAATGTGTTAGTAAATAGTTATCAGATCCAGATCATTCTAGTTCTCCAATGTGGAGAAATCTTAATAAAAAATTTGTACCTTATGAAGAAAGGTATTGAAATAATTGTAGTGACAAACAGTTTTTAAGGGTTCTTTCATTCTTTGATATAAATTTACTTCATTAGGATGATAATTAAGTCTTAACATTTCTTCACAACTTGAATTTCTATCTTCGATTTTGTACCATTAGCTTTCTAGATTATTTTGTTGTACTCTAATGGCATTAAAATTATTTTCAAAATTTTTATCACTTAATTTTAAAACAACAAATGTGGATCTTAAATTATTATCGAATGTTTGAGAAATACCATGAGGTAATAAAGTATGTTCCCCATTTCTTTCTTATATTTCTCCCATAGCATTATGAATTATTGCATTTAAATGTTCTATATGTTCATCATTAATTTTGTTTATACTTTCCAAATGAGTTATTTGACCTCTACATATCTCCCTAATTTTGTTTTCTCCATGCCTAGGAATTTAAGGTAAAATTCCTCATAAACGCTATCCTGATAATGTTCTGCTAATCTCATACTTGATTTCATGGTTAATGAATATAGACCAGATTCATTGATAAAATTGGTTCCTGGATATAAAAGTAACGAAGTCTTAATAATTTTTCCTATAATTTTTTGTAATATGATCTGATATTGGCTTTCTTGTGTTTGTACGTTCTAAAAGTTTAGCCACATCTTTTGTTTTAAACCACCGTTTATTTTTTATCGATAACCAACAATACTTGCTTATTACTATATGTAAGTTTATTGTTGACAAGATCTATAAGTAACTCCTTTAAACAAAAATTAAATTTGTTAGAACTGTTCAGAATTAAAACACACATACTGGGTTCATTAATAAGACTAGAAACTTTACTTTTCCAAATAAAATTTTTCTTATATAAATATAAGCCTTAAATTCCAAACTGTGTAAACACTGTAAAACTGAGTAGTCAACTGATAATTTTACTTCACAGAAATATACAAAAATAATTATATGACAATGTGTAACCAATGTATAAGTGAATATGATATAGGAGCACTTAATAATAAATGAATTACTTGTGTGTGAGGAAAAATGTTCCTCTATCTTATAATTATAAAACTCACAACGAATTCTGTGTGAAGAACATTTGAATGTACTGCTGTTGATGGAGAATGATGAACAACAGACTCAGACAGATAACAAACACCAAAATTGTGTTGAATGTGAAGAGATTGTACAAATATAATGTTTTCACTCAAATCCATTGAGTGAAGACAAACATACAAATAGATGTAAGAAATGTACTTGAGAATATATAAAAAATAAGTACTCTGGCTGAGCTTTTTTGAAAACTCCTTAATAAAAATATTTTATATCAAATAAGAGAGTAAAGTGGAGCAATTTACTTTTCCATTTCATCAAGAATTATCCTTGTAGACTAAAAGAAGGCTAAAACGTTACTTAATATAAATTATTTTTATGGATTTAACGATGATGCTTTTTAAAAACTTCGATTACCAAGGCAAGAAAAAATAGTGACCTACATCAAATTTATCCGTTCAGTAGTAAACTATTTGCGCAAGAAAAAGAAACAAACAGTCAAAAGACGATTTCTTTAAGGTTAAAGAAATAAAACGTAAATTTAATGAAAAATTTAAAGCTTCACCCATTGACTATATAATTGTTTTTCACAGTGCTAACATTAGTATACTTGATACCACTTGTGAGAAAACAGATCATATAATGAAAGAACTTAATTCTATGGTACAAGTAGCTAAAACCAGAACTGTTTTTAGAAAAGAAGATAAGCTGAATATAATGACAGGAAATCGAAAAATGTTTTATCGAATTTCTTTAGATTATGAAGTGGAAATAATACTAAAGAATCTGTTCAAGGTCTATGTAATAAAATCAGAGATATATAAATATCTAATTAGTGTACTGATATAGCAAATATTAAATTCAATATTCAAATCTTTGGAATTCAAAGAGATAGCAAAGGTAATAAAATAATAAATTTAGCTGATGATAAAACGACTAAAAGATACATTACTAGTACTAATAATATTGATAACCTGTGTTGTGCTAGAGCAATAATACACGCATAAACCTACCACACAGATTTATCTTAGGCAGAGACGCAACTGCTGCTGAAATTGAGAAAACTAGAGAAGATAAATTCAAGTTGCAAAAAGAGTAACCAGGATATTACATAACCAATTAGATGAATACAACGAAGGTACATGTGCTCTAGACTATATTCAAACGTTGAGCAACATTTGGAAATTCAAGTAAGTGCTACATATTCTGAAAATTTCAATTCAGTTTTCTATTTTTGTCATGAGTAAGCAATAAAATATGGTTTTGTTGTCGTCTTCAGCCCAAAGAATGGTTCGACACATGCTACTCTATACTGTGCAAGTTTCTTCATCTCTGAGTAGCTATAGCAACCCACATCATTATCTGCCAATGTATTCATCTCTTGGCCTCCCTCTACGATTTTTGCACTCCATACTTCACTCTAATACTAAATTGGCGATCCCCTGATGCCCCAGAACGTGTCCTGCTAACCGACCCCTTCTTCTAGTCAAGCTGTGCTACAGATTCCTCTTCTCTCCAAGTCTATTCAGTACGTCCCCGTTATTTATGTTATCTGCACGTCTAATCTTCAGCATTCTTCTGTAGCATCACATTTCTAAAGCTTCTATTCTCTTCTTGTCTACACTGTTTATTGTCCATGTTTCACTTCCATACATGGCTACACTCCATACAAATTGTTTCCGAATAGACATCGCAACAGCTAAAATTATACATTTTATATCTTCTCTGATTCGACCATCATCTGTTTTTCTGCTACCTCAAAAAAAAATCATCTACTATTTCAAGTGTCTCATTTCCTAATTGAGTTCCCTCAGTATCATCTAATTTAATTCGACTCTATTCCATTAACTTTTTTTCGCTTTTGTTGGTGTTCACGTTATATCCTCCTCTCAAGACACTGTCCATTCCGGTCAACTGCTCTACTAAATCCTTTACTGTCCAACATTATTACAATGTCGTTGGCGAACCTGAAACTTTTTATTCCTTCTGCTTGAACTTTAATTCCCAGTTTCAAGTTTTCTTTTGTTTGCTTTATTGCTTGCTCAATATACTGATTGAATAACACCAGGGATAGGGTACAGTCTTGTCCCACTGCCTTCTCAACCACTGCTTCAGTTTCATGCCCCTCGACTCTTATAACTGCCATCTTGTTTGTGTAGAAATTGAAAATAGCGTTTTGTGCCCTCTATTTTATGCCAGTCACCTTCAGAATTTGAAAGAAGGTGTTCCAGTCAACGTTGTCAAAAGTTTTTCAAACATGGCATCGCCTTTCCTTCACTACCTTATAAGTCGTAGGATCGGTATTGCCTCATGTATTCCTACATTTCTCCAGAATCCAAACTGATCTTCCTGGAGGTAGGCTTTTACAAGTTTTTCCATTCATCTGTAAAGAATTCGTGTTAGTATTTTGCAACTGAGACTTACTAAACTGATAGTTTGGTAATTTTCACACCTATCAGCATCTGTTTTCTTTGGGATTGGAATTATTATTATATCTTCTTCTTGAGGTTTGAGGGCACTTCACGTGTCCCCTATATCTTGCTCACCAGATGGAAGGGTTTTGTCATGGCTGCCTCTGCCAAGGCTATCAGTACTTCTAATGGAATGCTATCTATTCCCGGGATGTCTGTTGAATTCTCATCTTCACCTACTCATCATCATCTACGCCGTCTTCCGTTCTAAAATATTGCCCTCAAGTAAATTTCCCTTGTATAGACGCTCTATATATTCCTTCCAGTCCGCAGCTCGAATGTAAAAGGATTCTAGAACTGAATGTTTATTTGATAAGTGAAACACCAATATGTCCATTTTTTCTGGTTAACATGTAATACATATTAGTTTTTAAGTTTTCTTTTCATAGTTGGTTTTCTACGGTCAGCGCAAATATCCCAATGTTATTGTACACAAGCCCGCATCTCGTGGTCGTGCGGTAACGTTCTCGCTTCCCACGCCCGGGTTCTCAGGTTCGATTCCCGGCGGGGTCAGGGATTTTCTCTGCCTCGTGATGACTGGGCGTTGTGTGATGTCCTTAGGTTAGTTAGGTTTAAGTAGTTCTAAGTTCTAGGGGACTGATGACCATAGATGTTAAGTCCCATAGTGCTCAGAGACATTATTCCTTCCGAGTTTCTGCATCCCCTTCTTTGTTTGGAACTGGTTTCCCATCTGAGCTCTTGATATTCGCACAGGTGGTTTTCTTTCTTCCAAATGTCTCTTTAATTTTCCTGTGGGTGGCATCTTTCTTTCCACTAGTGATATAGGCTACTTCATCCTCACATTTGTACTCTAGCCACTCCAGCTTAGCCATTCTGCGCTTTCTGTCGATCTCATTTTCTAAACGTCTAATCTACATCTACATCTACATCTACATGACTACTCTGCAATTCACATTTAAGTGCTTGGCAGAGGGTTCATCGAACCACAATCATACTATCTCTCTACTATTCCACTCCCGAACAGCGAGCGGGAAAAACGCACACCTAAACCTTTCTGTTCGAGCTCTGATTTCTCTTATTGTATTTTGATTATCATTCCTACCTATGTAGGTTGGGCTCAACAAAATATTTTCGCATTCGGAAGAGAAAGTTGGTGACTGAAATTTCGTAAAAGATCTCGCCGCGACGAAAATCGTCTATGCTGTAATGACTTCCATCCCAACTCGTGTATCATATCTGCCACACTCTCTCCCCTATAACGCGATAATACAAAACGAGCTGCCCTTTTTTGCACCCTTTCGATGTCCTCCGTCAATCCCACCTGGTAAGGATCCCACACCGTGCAGCAATATTCTAACAGAGAACGAACGAGTGTAGTGTAAGCTGTCTCTTTAGTGGACTTGTTGCATCTGCTAAGTGTCCTGCCAATGAAACGCAACCTTTGGCTCGCCTTTCCGACAATATTATCTATGTGGTCCTTCCAACTGAAGTTGTTCGTAATTTTAACACCCAGGTACTTAGTTGAATTAACAGCCTTGAGAATTGTACTATTTATCGAGTAATCGAATTCCAACGGATTTCTTTTGGAACTCATGTGGATCATCTCACACTTTTCGTTATTTAGCGTCAACTGCCACCGGACACACCATGCAGCAATCTTTTCTAAATCGCTTTGCAGCTGATACTGATCTTCGGATGACCTTACTAGACGGTAAATTACAGCATCATCTGCGAACAGTCTAAGAGAACTGCTCAGATTGTCACCCAGGTCATTTATATAAATCAGGAACAGTAGAGGTCCCAGGACGCTTCCCTGGGGAACACCTGATACCACTTCAGTTTTACTCGATGATTTGCCGTCTATTACTACGAACTGCGACCTTCCTGACAGGAAATCACGAATCCAGTCGCACAACTGAGACGATACCCCATAGCTCTGCAGCTTGATTAGAAGTCGCTTGTGAGGAACAGTGTCAAAAGCTTTCCGGAAATCTAGAAATACGGAATCAACTTGAGATCCCCTGTCGATAGCGGCCATTACTTCGTGCGAATAAAGAGCTAGCTGCGTTGCACAAGAGCGATGTTTTCTGAAGCCATGCTGATTACGTGTCAATAGATCGTTCCCTTCGAGGTGATTCATAATGTTTGAATACAGTATATGCTCCAAAACCCTACTGCAAACCGACGTCAATGATATAGGTCTGTAGTTAAATGGATTACTCCTACTACCCTTCTTGAACACTGATGCGACCTGCGCAATTTTCCAATCTGTAGGTACAGATCTATCGGTGAGCGAGCGGTTGTATATGAGTGCTAAGTAGGGAGCTATAGTATCAGCGTAATCTGAAAGGAGTAAGTGCTTTGTCCTTGTATGTGTAGATAGCTTTCTCAACATCAGAACCCTTTAGAAACCTGAATTGTGACTTGGACAGTGTAAACTGATGTGCAAAGTTACTGTCCCATGGACTGACGCTACCAAGTAATACAGCTCACGTAACTTGGACCACACAAAGATGGAACTGCTGGGTCTAGTGCGGAAGGTAACCTATAGAAACCAGCAATAAAATGGGCAGAAATGACACCTTTATTGAAAGACATCTACATCTACATCCATACTCCGCAAGGCACCTGACGGTGTGTCGCAAAGAGTACCTTGAGAACGTCTGTCGGTTGTCCCTTCTATTCCAGTGTCGTATTATTCGTGGAAAGAAAGATTGTCGGTATGCCTCTGTGTGGGCTCTAATTTCTCTGATTTTATCCTCAAGGTGTCTTCGCGAGATATACGTAGGAGGGAGCACTATATTGCTTGACTCCTCGGTGAAGGTATGTTCTCGAAACTTCAACAAAAGCCCGTGTCTAGCTACTGAGCGTCTCTCTTGCAGAGTCTTCCACTGGAGTTTATCTATCATCTCCGTAAGGCTTTCGCGATCACTGAATGATACTGTAACGAAGCGCGCGCATCTTCTCTATCTCTTCTAACAACCCTATCTGGTACGGATACCACACTGCTGAGCAGTGTTCAAGCAGTGGGCGAACAAGTGTACTGTAATCTACTTCTTTTGTTTTCGGACTGCATTTCCTTAGGATTCTTGCAATGAATCTCAGTCTGGCATCTGCTTTACCAAAGATTAATTTTATATGGTTATTCCATTATAAATCACTCCTAATGCCTACTCTCAGATAATTTATGGAATCAACTGCTTCTAGTAGCTGACCTGCTATGTTGTAGCTAAATGATAAGGGATCTTTCTTTCTATGTATTCGCAACACATTACACTTGTCTACATTGAGACTGAATTGCCATTCTTTGCGCCATGCGTCAATTCGCTGCAGATCCATCTGCATTTCAGTACAATTTTGCATTGCTACAACATCTCGATATACTACAGCATCATCCGCAGAAAGCCTCAGTGAACTTCCAATGTTATTCACAAGATCATTTATATATATTGTGAATAGCAACGGTCCTACGACACTCCCCTGTGGCACACCTGAACTCACTCTTACTTCGGAAGACTTCTCTCCATTGAGAATCACATGCTGCGTTCTGTTATCTAGGAACTCTCCAATCCAATCACACAACTGGTCTGATTTGTACTGAACTGACCGTGATTCACGACGGCCCTATGGAAATTACAAAATGTGGACATGGTAATTAATATGATGTATGAACATCGAGGACGGCAGTGCATGCACTGGAATGTGCCCCCCATGCCACCCACAAGGTTGGTAAGGAGTTCTTGTGGCAGGGTGTTCCGTTGCTTCACCACTGCTGTTGACAACCGCTGGACGCTCGTTGCTACACGTAGGCACGCTGCAATACGTGTGCCCAACGCTTCCCTGTTCCATGGAGTTTAATTCGGGAGAGCGGGCAGAACAGTTCATTCGGCAAGCATCCTCTCTTTCCAACAACACCTCGAACTGCGCTGTCCGATGCGGCCGGCCATTGTCATGCACAAAGAAGAATTCATGGGCGAATGCACCCCAGAAAAGAAACAGATGGGAAGGAGAACAGTGTTGAAATAAGATTTACTGATGAGTGTACCATGTTCAACGATTTCAATGCGCCCATAGAACATTATACCTACCCATACCATAGAACCTACACCACCAAAACGATCATGTTCAAAAGCGAAGGACGCACTCTGATGTGGCTAGGCGTGGGTTCACGGAATGCACCCAGTAACACTGTCGAACGCGATAGTTTAGGTGATCCAGCTGTGCAGAGGCATACCATAATACTGTGTGGTCGTGCTGACCTTCAAACCTTTGAACATTTCTAGCGACTTGCTTCCATATGCCGCTCTAGGAAAAATTTCTGAATGTCTATCAGTTTCCGTCAGGTATTTCCCACATTAATGACCTGACGCGCCTCCACAAGGAACAACCCTGAGGAGACCTTACCACACGCTGCAGAAGAAGAGTGTTATAAATAGGGATCGGAGTGTTTCTCTTTTTTCTCCTATTTCTACTCTAGAAAGTTAATTCCTTGATCGTAACATCACGCTTCTTAGTTTACACTATGGCTTAGTTCTCCGAACATTTGCTCATACTGCAACATAGGGAAGCAAGAGCAACCAGACGTAATAATCAAAATAATTCTTTTGAAACAAGGTATTAACAGAAAAGGTTGGTATGTTGGAAGTTTGTAAGTCTCACCGCACGTCGACTTGAACGCAATATCACAGGAAAAAATAAATAATTAACCGTTAAGAGTATCTAGATAATTATCCCACAGAGCACAAAGACAAAATATGCTATCGAAAGGCCATAAATTTGTGGTCATAGTGTGGGAGGAAAGCAAAAGTATATGTTCTGAGCCTACCTACAGACTCTGATAAACAAATCATTGTTGTAATAGAGAGTCAGTTATGCTACCGCTACTGACTCATGTGGCAACTAGCGTCGTGTTACCTGGCCATGCTTGGTGCGACACCATAGACTTATCGCTGAACGGTCATCAGCTTCTTTCTCTGATTGATTATACAGAAATCCAAAACGTCGTTCAAACAAGCCTTTATGAAAATAAATTTTCTTTTATTAATTAAGTTAAAAAAGATGCTTCTTTTTTTGAGATGTTTGTTTAATCATGACATGCCTGTTTCAGCTCAATTTCCATCATCAGGCAATCTGAAAGTAATTGTTTCATTATATACTATTTTCTACGGCAGACAGTAGCCTACTTGTCATATATGAGATTGACAACCATACATATATGGAATTCTTAACTTACCTGTAACATCGCTGGTTAGTCACTTAAACGTTTTGCTATTACGCCTTTTAAAGTTATTTTATGACATAGCGTTCATAAGGTATATTTTTTGAAAGTTATAGCCTGAATTTTATTTCTTGTGTGTGACCTTTTTTTTTATACCAACGACGTTGTCAGTTTACATCAGAGCAGTTACTTATCGATTCCCCTTAGTTACCTTGTTGTTTATTTTTATCTGTGAATGTGTTATTGGTTTGGCTTAGGTTATATCTTTGGTTGTCTATCGGTTTTCATGATCGATGATTTGAATAAAATTTTCTATGTAGTGTTTATGTTTTAGATCTAATTCCTCGTTGAGTATTTGTTGTGGATATTTCTGCACTTGATGATAGCAATAGTGCCGAAACAGGCCTGTCGTGATTAAATAAACACCTCAAAAAAATAAGCAACTTTTTGGACTTAATTGGTTGTGCTCCTGAGATAGTGAACCGCGTGACTGGTATATTGGCTCATGGTTCTTACCTAACGTCTACCTTGCACTACAAACTGACTGCTATGGTGTACTTGTCTGACAAAAATCTAATAATTGATATCAGTCGAAATGAAATAAATGGATAACGCCATCAATAAAAACATACTATTTCAGACACTTTCTTTCGAAAATCCTCTGGAATCACAGTTTATTCATCTCCTTATCGTACATAATTATAGTAATCTTAGTCAGCGTTAGTAAAATGTATAGTAGGCTGTATGACAAGACAGACAAAAACTGCCTTCGACAGTTAGCCTAGTATTAACGTTTTCTTGACATGAATCACAGAACACGCTGCAATACAAGCTTTTTTTTCTTTTTTTATTGATACGAAGATTATTCATAAATTAACATCCGATTGGCTATTAAAAGTAAACCAACGATTGCAAATTACGACTGTTTCAAGGTTGGATAAGTGGACATTGAAGGTACGTTTCGTCAGTCAGCGCCCTATTTCGTTCGGGTGTAAACAGGGAGCGAATGAAGTGGACGGTGTTACGGTGTTTCCCACCAGTTGCACGGCGCGTTCTGTCATTTGTTTCCTGCAAGCATAAGTAGCCAATGCCACCAAGATTAATCGTCGATTACGTCGCATATATGGACATGGGGTGCTGTATATTTGCATGAATATATTATGTTTCAATATATTTTACATTCCGGTTCTAAATTATGTTGTGAGAGAGTTTTCCGTTGAAAATTCGAGGCTTGTCTCAGAGATGAAAGTGATCGAGGAAGACTTTCAGATGTAACATGAACTTGTGAAACATGGTTAACGAAACTGTTACAATTTCCAGACTTTCTCAAGATGTGCATCATATTTCAAAGACAGTCCTCTTTGACACTACCACAAAGAGGCTAGACTATCACAAATTTTCTGCACAGTCGGTACCTAAATGCCTAACCGAAGTTCACAGAACGCAAAGAATAGTTTCGGCCTTGACATTCTTTTAGCGTTACCACGAAGATGGGAAGGAAATTCTGAGAAAAAACCGTGACTTGGGACGATACACGGTGTAGTGAGTGAACTATGATACTACGGAACAGATAAAACAGTAGCTGTACGCTCAGTTTCCCTATCAACCCAAAAAATTCAAGCATACTTTGTCAAAGCGCAAAATGCTACCGTTTTTTTTGGAATCGCGGAGGAATTTTTACAGCAGGTTTCACGAGTCTAGCTCGTGAGACCACTGTGACATCACATGCTTATTGAGACATTCTTACGAAACTACGAGTGTGAGTCCAAAACAAACAGCACGGGATGCTTGTGTCATGGTATGACAAATGTTTGAATTTTGGTGGCAACTATGAGACGACGTAATCCCAAATGTAAATACACATTGCATATAAAAAGGTTTTTATCTGTTTTCCTTTTTAACAGACAATAGGAGGTTAATTTATGAATAATCCTCCCCCATATATGAAAGTTCAACGTGACTCTTTACAATGCGACTGACAACTTATCGTTGACCATGGACAAATACATCCCAGCGACAGACACTGCAAAGATTCAGATCAGTGAAAAAGACGATTCGCCGTTATCATGATGTCCCTTAGCCCGAAATGAAACAAAAAGGAAACATATTTGCATGAATATATTACGTTTCAATATATTTTACATTCATATTCTAAATTATTTTATGCGGAGTGAGTTCCAGGTGCACTGTCAAAATTTAGGAGATTTAGGAGTTCACATAGGGATATTTTTTCAGTATTTAGATTGAAGGGATATCTCCAATGGCTCGATAGAGAGTAATAATGTACACTACTGGCCATTAAAATTGCTACACCACGAAGATGTGCTACAGACGCGAAATTTAACCGACAGGAAGAAGACGCTGTGATTTGGAAATGATTAGCTTTTCAGAGCATTCACACAAGACTGGCGACTGTGGCGATGCCTACAATGTGCTGACATGAGGAAAGTTTCCAACCGATGTCTCATACACAAACAGCTGTTGACGGTCGTTGTCTGGTGAAACGTTGTTGTGATGCCTTGTGTAAGGAGGAGAAATGCGTACCAGACTTTGATAAAGGTCGGATTGTAGCCTATCGCGACTGTGGTTTATCGTATCGCGATATTGCTGCACGCGTCGCTCGAGATACAATGACTGTTGGAAGAATATGGAATCGGTGGGTTCAGGAGGGTAATACGGAACGCCGTGCTGGATCCCAACGGCCTCGTGTCACTAGCAGTCGAGATGACAGGCATCTTATCCGCATGGCTGTAACGGATCGTGCAGCCACGTCTCGATTCCTGAGTCAACAGATGGGGACGTTTGCAAGACAACAACCATCTGCACGAACAGTTCGACGACGTTTGCAGCAGCATGAACTATCAGCTCGGGGACCATGGCTGCGGTTACCCTTGACGCTGCATCACAGACAGGAGCGCCTGCGATAGCGTACTCAACGACGAACATATGTGCAAGAATGGCAAAACGTCATTTTTTCGGATGAATCCAGGTTCTGTTTACAGCATTATGATGGTCGTATCGGTGTTTGGAGACACCGCTGTAACGCACATATTCGTCATCGCCATACTGGCGTATCACCCGGCATGATGGTATGGGGTGCCATTGGTTACACGTCTCTGACACCTCTTGTTCGCATTGACGGCACTTTGAACAGTGGACGTTACATTTCAGATGTATTACGACCCGTGGCTCTACCCTTCATTCGATCCCTGTGAAACCCTACATTTCAGCAGGATAATGCACGACCGCATGTTGCAGGTCCTGTACGGGCCTCTCTGGATACAGAAAATGTTCGACTGTTGCCCTGGCGAGCACATTCTCCAGATGTCTCACCAATTGAAAACGTCTGGTCAATGGTGGCCGAGCAACTGGCTCGTCACAATACGCTAGTCACTACTCTTGATGAACTGTGGTATCGTGTTGAAGCTGCATGGGCAGCTGTACCTGAACACGCCATCCAAGCTCTGTTTGACTCTATGCCCAGAGATGGTTGTTTTGGGTACAGTTTTCTCAGGATCTATGCACCCAAATTGCGTGAAAATGAAACACATGTCAGTTCTAAGATAATATATTAGTCCAATGAATACCCGTTTATCATTTGCAATTCTTCTTGGCGTAGCAATTTTAGTGGCCAGTAGTGTAATTATGATCTAAGGAAACCATCGAAACAGTTCGGAGGTGGGCTGTTAGATTTGTTACTGGTAGGTTTCAACAAAACGCAAGTATCATGGAGGTGGCTCGAGTAGTCAAATGAGAATCCCTAGAGCGAATGTGGCGCTCTTTTAGACAAGCAGTACTGAAAGAATTTTGGAGAACGGCAGTTGAAGCTGAGTTCAGATCGTTTTAAACGCCGCCAACTTTCATTTCTCGTAAGGACTACGAAGATAAGATACGGGCGATTAGGGTTCATGCGGAGGCATGTAAACATTCGTTTCTCCCTCGCTCTTTTTCCGAGTGGGACAGGAAATGACTAGCAGTGGTACAGGGTACCCTCCGCCTCGCACCTCACGGTGGCTTGTCGAGCATCTATGTAGATAGACGCGTGACGGCAGCGACACGTATAAGGTGCGAATGGCGTCCTGTGGTACAGCCATCCGTCTGTGGTTGTTGCCTCTGGGTCACAGCACTGCACCCGTCGTTTCGCCGTGTCCCACACACTTCTGACTAGCGACAAGTCTGGTAACCTCACGTGCCTGGGCAAATGGCTGACACCCTGTGACACCGTGAAGGCACGTGATGAAGCAGTAACATGTGGTCGTCGTGCATTTTCTTCTGGGGTGTTGGCAGAAAGGGTGTGGTTGTCGGTCGCAGAATGTCATTCACGTAGGTCAAACTGGTCGCAGGACCCTGGACTCTGTGGTTGTATTCAGTGGCACTCCCACCGTAAGGCCTCGAGTTGGCGCTGTTGCGTCTTCTGCGAATGCAGTCATTGTGATGCCACTCCCCCTGTCTGTGGCGAACCAAACTACGGCTAAGCTTTCAAACAAACAGAACCTGCATTCGTCCGAAAATACTATCTGCTGCTATTCCTGCCCCCCGTGATGTCGTTACATCATTGTCGGCCAGCATGTTTCTTCACATTCGTCAAAGGTAGACGTAACCCATGCCGCAAAAATCGGCGTCGGAGCTTCACCCCTGAGAGTGCACCATGTGTTACACTGTTCCATCGTTGCGCCTGAGCTGAGGAGGACGCAAATCTGTCCTGGAGTGCCATTCGGATGAGGTGTCGATCTGCTGGGTGGTGCATTTTCCACACACCCGTTGCACTGCCGAAACACTTCGTCCCACGCGAGCAGCAATTTCCCGGATGGATGTATCACATTCTCTCATGCCAATAATTCGCTCCCTTTCAAACTCACTAATTTGACGGTAAGGTTCTCGCATAGGCCTGCGAGACGTCCTGCACGTCTGCTCAAGTCAGACTAAGGCATCCTGCACGTCTGTTTATAGGCTGCAAGTCTTTAGTTGTCCACAGCTCGTGGTCTTGCGATAGAGTTCTCGCTTCCCGCACGCGGGGTCCCTGGGCCAACGAAAGAATGGGGACTAGGTATAGTTGATACAAAGGCCAAATGTGCAGCCCTTCTACTGAAACTAACGCTCGCCATCCAGGACAAAAACCCTGACAGCGTCGCAGACAAGGTAATTGGAAGATACAAGCCCGAATCAGAAGAAGCGCCAGGCGACACGAGGCACATTCCCTTCAGAATGCGACACGTCAGCCTGCACTGCGCCAACAAAAGTTACGTTCTGGACACCTTGGTGAACCCCGGCCACAGAACAGCCAAGAGAATATACTGGGCCCTCAGGGAGAAGCCGGCAAAAACAAAACTGAACACAAACTTCCGCAACGCAATTGGAAAAAAATATAGGGAAACGTCGCGGAAAACGTGCTGCCTAAACATGCGAAGGAGACATGGTACAAAATAGTTAATAGAACCAACCAACCAAAGACTGGCGGAGATAAGACTCGTCGCCAGTGACAAGTGCGACGTATGTGCCATGACCGACACCCTCGAGCACCTGCGGGAATGCCATCAACATCTGGGAAGCGTGCCAGCAGATGGTGGCCCACATCAACAGAGCGGCGCCGGGAAGCATCACAGTGGAAGCAGTCACCGCCGCAGACTGCAACCCATTTCCACGACTGACGACTCTCTGGATCATCGCCATGACGGTACACGCCATCGTAGCGCGGAGGCAGACCGACCAGATGGCCTTCCTGGTGGACCTCTGGGAGGAGAGCAAGACGGCCCAGCAGCACAGGCGCTACCGCGAGAACTTCGGAAACTTCCTGCAGATTCCACTGCAGACAGCGATCGCCAGAGTCCTCCCCAGCCTGTGACCCTCAGCACCGCCACCAGCTTACCTCACCACACTCGCCACAAGAATAACGTGTGCAGTGACAGTGAATAAGTGCCACAGATAAAGTGCTTTCTCCTCTCACATCAAATAGTGAAGTATAGTAGTATAAAGTGTTTCTTCTAAGTGAAATCAGTGACACAAAGTGCTTCTCACCAAACATCTGTCATGTTCGCAGCCAAAACAGTGTCAAAAGTAGACCCAGTAGTCCTACCAGTTTTTTAAATTAATTTTCTTTTATTATTTGAACTATATTGTCTAGGAGACAAGCATTACTTACTGGAAAGCGCCAACTACTCATTTTTAAAAATGATTTCCTTTACTATGTGCCTATAAAATTATATTGTTTACTCACACTCTCCTTTCTGCTTCTCTTATATAATAAGACAAAATTTTCTCTCTTCTTCAATTTATGTATAATCTCTAGTATATGTAAAAAAAAGTTTCTTCCACTTCTGCTCCATCTATCGTGGTGATGTTTCCCTCATACTGTCCCACCTAACAGTGTAAACTAGAGGAAACGATCAAACCAGAATGTACAATGTGCTTGTGGCATCACAAGTGCAGGACATACAGAAACATGAGCTCAAAATAAATCTGTCGATGCTACATATAAATTATTATGCCTGTCCTGCAATTGCTACAAAAAAAAAAGATGACAAATGGCCATGTAAAAGGGTTCCAGGAACAACAATAAGAGAAAAACGAAAAAATATAAAAGCGAAAACCTATAAAATGACAGTAATATTAACCAACACTAGGAATATAATAGATTAATACAGTAAAATGTCTTTTTTAATGTATCGTTGTTAATATATTTAAATAAATATATATGGTTACAAAAAAAAAAGTGTTCGATTCCCGGTGGATTTTTTTTCCTGCCTCGAGATGACTAGGTGTTGTTGTCTTCATCATCATAATTCATTCCCATTACAGTCAAGGAAGACAATGGCAAACCACCTCCGCTAGGACCCTGAATCGAAAATCAATAAAGGAAAAAAAAAGTCTTTTCCTCCTTTGGTGTCTGCGACGTTCGCCATGCAGTATCGCGCTTTGCTTGTAAAGCTGTATTACAAGAGTGATGACTGTGCACACGTCGCTCTGCAGAAGTTCCGGACACTGGAGGGTTTGAAAAACGGCGCTGGTTCGATGACTGCCGTGGGTCTGGAGAAAATGATTCGGAAATCCTAAAAGACAGGTTCCTTTGGTGTGCAACCAGGTACAAGGAGGAAACTGATTGTGGTCACAGCAATGCAGGAGGAGACGAGTGGTGGTGTGCAAACGTGTAGTGCACGGAGGACAGCCCAAACGTCGGACATACCCGCGAGCACGGTGCGTAAAATCCTACGAAGCATCCTTCCTTGCTATCCATTCAAAATTACCCATGTGCACGAGTTGCTTCCTGTTGACCTGCCAGCAAGAGAGACCTTTGCTTTGAAACTTCTTGCCCGCATCAAAGTGGACAATCATTGGCCGCGGAAGATTTTGTGGACAGATGAAGCCCACTTCCATCTGACAGGATATGTCAATACACAGAATTGTTGAATGTGGGCAACAGAACGTCCACCCGCATTGCAACCAGTACCACTTCATCCTGAAAAGGTGACTGTGATACAGGTTTATGGCATCATTTATTATAGGGCCATATATTTTTTCGAAGAGACAGGTGCTTTCCGTCCTGTTACCTGTACCGTCGTTGGGGAGCGCTGTGAGTGCCTTTTGGGCAACCACGTCATCCCAGCTCCTAACAGCATGTATGTGTGGTTGGGTTTATTTTTATGCAATATGGCGCACCTCCACATATTACAAATCCAGTTAAGTAGCTGCTGGAGCGCCATTTCAGAAATGCTAGAATTATCAGCGGCCATTTCCCTGCAGCCTGTCCCTCCCGATCAGCTGATCTTAATCCGTGTGACTTCTGTCTGTGGGGCTACCTGAAATACGTTGTGTCCAGTGTTCCGATTGCAAACATAGCTGCATTGAAGGCACGCATTGCGCAACACATTCTCAATGTGAGCCGGAAACACTCCCATCAGTTGTGGAACATGCTGTTTCTCGATTTCAACTTGTTGCAGAAAACGGTGGACAGCATATTGAACATGTTTTGCGCCAGTCATGCGCAAATTAATAATCCGATTTGATTTTGATTGATACTTTCTATGTGGTTTTGGCCTCAGGACGATTAAAAACCGATTTTTCCCATCCGATGTGATACGACCTTGCTGTGGTGGATGGGCTTACGTAACTAACAGTATCACATCTATACACCCATGCACACTGAGAAGTACAGTTTGTTTAACGTCAGACGTACACCTTAGGCATTGTTGTATGATTCATTTGCCATTTGTAGTCGGCCACTGTTGAATTATGGTGCTCACAGCGTCGTCTATTGCTACATTTTGTAACTATTTATTTTTCCTCTGCCATACGTTTTCCCCCTTCTCCAATAATATTCCGTTGCATTTTGACGCCACTCTGACCAGAGATGTTATTGTAACACGCCCAGGGGTACAAATGGGCGGGGGACCGTTAAGCTGGTGGTTTCTCGCTTCGGACTGTTTCTTTCTTGACCGACCGTGCACCCTGTCAACACCACGTGCCTAATAATCCCACGGCGGTCGTATTGTTCTGTTCCACACTGCTGCTGGCTTGTCTGAAATTATCTATCGTGATATGCAAGCGGGTGTAAGGGAGCCACTCAACGTTAAAACACAACACTGTGCTACGTCTGGTATGAATGACTATATTCTGTGACGATAAAAGAAAATCGCAGGCTGCACTGCTTACATTCCAAGTCATAAGTGTTTATCCCAATTAATGGGTGCTTACCAGTCCACAATATCACTCAGACGAGCATAGGCGTAGCCTACACGGCGCGCATGAGTGTTGATAATGCGGAAGCCGAATGATCGCAATAGAGTTCTTACGCTCGTGATGCATACACAGATATTTGGTACCAGTCCTCCTTGACAACAGTAATAAATGTTAACACTGTTCACAAAGTTGAATTTACAGTCCACAGTTCTCAATTGTACGAGCGTGAGCGTAACCGTCACGGCGCGGTTGATTGTTGATGACGCGAACGTGATGACCGAATGCATGTTCTCACGCTCGCTACAAGACACTGGCACTTAAATGCTCTCTTTTGTGGTAAATAGTATTACTGATTCACATTAGTTCATTCAGGGGGACCGAACACGGCGCGGACGATTGATGAACGGTGTGACACGCAATGAGACGGTACATAAATACGTTATCAACAGCACTGCTCACTTTCAATTACATCATTACGCACTTTGGATCGCTTCCATATTCCATCACTTTACTGTAATAGCACTTGCAGCAACACTTGAGCTTTCATAATAACAATGCTTCTTGCATGCAGAGCTACCCACAACACAACACAACATTTCCGTGTCACATGCTCGACTCTGCAAACGCGCTGCCCGCAAAGGTACTCCGCAAACAATCCAGCGATATGACAGTACGCTTACATTATTTCTACGGCGGTTTGAAAGTTAAATTTTAATTATAATTACCCTGTATATTAGAAAAGACCGTGTCAGCGTCCGATGGGTAACATCATTGAAATGACCACCTCATCTCTTTCTTCGTCTTTTCCTGTGACACCACTGCTGTTAACTGGAGAGACCGCTTTAGTCGGAAGCTTCGATTTAGTCACCAGTTAACCGGCTCTGCTGCACTCAAAATTTACACACAGATGTAAAAGTCACATATCACCCTTTCAAGTAAAACACTGCATTTTGAAACTGAACGAATTTTATACACGCGAAGTGCGGTAACTTGGGTGCCTGAGCCATACATATAGCCGTACTGCAAGCGCGACCACAACGCAGCGGAGAGAGCCCAGACTAACCCGACGTTACTAAAATGAGGCAGCTGCGTTTAAATAGTTACTTGGGCAACAGGTTGGACTGAAAACGAGGACAGGCTACAGCTGTTATTTTTCCTGAGGGCATGCAATTTTAGTGGCCAACACAGATAGCATCCTCTTTGGTAAAACAATCCAGAGGTGTGTTTTTAATGCATAACCCTTTTTACGAGTAAATTAAATTAAATATAATATAATGTAATATGACATAATTAATTCGTAAAATAGGCTATGTAATAAAAACATACCAAGTGCACTCAATGTATCCACTTGTTACTAATGTTATTTGAACAAGCAAAATAATTTTTTTCTGATAGCCTTTTATGAACACTAGCAAATTTGGGAATTTACTTAGAGCAATAGATGATTTGTTCGTGTGTCCGTGTGTGCAAGTGAGTTTGACTGCACAAGAAAGACACACACTCACATGTAGAGAGAGAGGAGGGAGGGGAGAGAGAGAGAGAGAGAGAGAGAGAGAGAGAGAGAGAGAGAGAGAGAGAGAGGAAGAAAGGAGAAAGAGAGATAGATATACAGAGAGAGAGAAAGAGAAAGACAGAGGGAGACAGACAGAGACAGACAGAGATCGAGGAAGAGATACTGGCAGAGAAGGAGGATAGACAGAGACAAATAGAGATACAGAGACAGAAAGAGACAGGTAGAGAAAGAGACATATGGAGAGACAGATAGAGAGAGATACAGACAGAGACATAGATAGATAGACAGAGAGAGAGAGAGTGGCAGACAGAGGGAGAAAGGCAAACAGAGACATAGAAAGAGAAATACACAGATAGAGAGACGGACAGACAGCGAGAGAGACAGATGGAGAGACAGACAGAGTGAGAGAGACAGACAGTGATAGACAAAGGGAGAGAAACAGAGACAGATAGTCAGTAAGGGAGAGACAAAGAGAGAGGCAAGACAGAGACAGAGATTCCTCCACAGCTTCACTGTCTGAGTGGGGAGTGGATGTAAATGTAATATAGAATGAAGCTTTCATAGGATACAAGATAATTATTTCATTATTTCTATGCTGACTTCAGAAACTATATTTCTGTGGTTCAGTATCTTTATTTTGTAAATTTGTTGTTATGTATTAAATAAATTAGCTATATATTAGACAACAGTAGATTTCACACAATTTTACACATTTAACCTAATCTATGATCTAAGTATCCAATGTGTATGTATAACAATTGCACAATAAAAATTCTCTTGCAAATCTTCAGGACACACACTTACTATAGAACGTGGAATAATATTATGCTAATTACTGTGTCTAACATTAACTAAATCATTAATATACACCAAGTATTGTGGTAATTTGTGTATGAAAGGAAATGTATTAGAGTTCTTTCGTATGCAAAAGGAATATTTCATTGCATTTATTAATACAACTGACGCACATGTGATTCTCTTTGTCAAAATATTTGACCTCTCTTTCACTTACAAAGTTAAGTACAGCAATAATGGTGAATCCACATACACAGAACAGCGTAACTTGTATACTAATATAAGACTATGTAAATATAAATGAATTTTAAAATTCATATATTGATTAAATAATTTTAAGTGAGACATCTAATTTCACTGTGGAATTATGCAACAACCCTATGATATATAAACTGTATCAGTCGCAAAAGTAAAACAACTGTAAAATATAGACTTGTGCATAGCTCTTGTGTGGGTATCAGCAACGATTAAGTAACTGAGTAATTCAGCAGTCGTACTGGAAAGAGTAAGCATTCAGTTATCTGAACCTGCTATTCACTTCACAGGGTTTCCAGAGAATAGTGATAGATGAGCTCTCGGAAAAGACATATTCAGATATATTCTCATGGTGCACCTAACACTTTTTGACTGCCCTGTATTCTTGCTTTTAATCCTATGAACATATAAAGGATGAACGAATAACCTTTGAGCTCAAGTCACAGGTGAAACAGTAACGTTTTCCGATTTCTGTCACTACAATGACATCCTCTATCTTTTTCAGTTAAATGAATATTCCAAGGAGAAATTAATTCTTGCCACAGTTTGTGTTTATGGCGCTATGGAACTTCGTGCTAACTTCAAGTGTCCTATGAAGGGTTGACATATTTGTGCATGTCTGTGTATTCTAATATCAAGTTTTTATGTCTTTTACAGAATTGTCACTGTTATAATCCGTGTTGTATTCACTATCGCTTTGAAATTTACTTTATGCTAAAGGTTGCTAACGTCAGGGAATTTCCGAGGAGTAGATTCTGTGTAGCTGAAGATTCTGTTAATCACATATGCTGAGGTAGATTGGCTTTTAAAATTTCATTTAAATTTGTGACTCTTTATTAGGTAACTGTTGCGTGTAGAATCAAAAGTAATGAGCTCATTCATGAACAGTCGCATATCATTTAATAATGTAATTTGTCTACTGTGTATAATTTATTAACCAGTCATAGTCTGAACCCTGCTTTTACGAAATAAATTCACACACAGAGAATCATAAGTGCCCAAAGGACACCATCATCGAGGCTGAGATTACGGCATGTATGCATGTTGCTGGCATCTGATGATTGTAAAGTGAACCAGCTTTATCTACGTGTGTAGCCCTACTGTGGTAATAGTAGGAATAGCTCACTAGGCAGTTCAGCTGAAAAAGAATGGATTTCTCTAAAAAGGACAGTTACAGAAGTAGGGAAGAAAAATACAGATGCAAAGGTACAAATAAGGTAACTGCGAAGAAATCATGGGTAGCACAAGAAATAATACAGTTGATCGATAAAAGAAGGAAGTACAAAAATCATCAGGGAATTCAGGAATACAGAAATACAAATCACTCAGGAATGAAGTAAATAGGAAGTGCAGGGAGTATAAGGCGGAATAACTGCAAGAAAATATTTTTAAAAATCGTAAAAAAATTATAGTCGGAAGGACTGACGCGGCAGACAGAAAAGTGAAAAGAAGAAGGAACAAGAAGAAACACGAGTCGAATTAGGAGAGATCAGGAATACAATATTAGAATCAGAATTGAAAAGAGTTTAGGAACAGTTTAGATCAAATAAGGCAGAAGGGATACAAGACAATATTCCATGAAAATTCTTAAATCATTGGGGAGATGCCACCAAAACGACTATTCACGTTGGTCTGTAGAATATGAGTCTGGTGTTATACCGTATGGCTTTCGAAAAAACTTCATCCACACAATTCTGAAGACTGCGAGAGCTGACAAGTGCTATAATTATCGCACAATTAGCTTAACAGCTCATGCATCCACGTTTCCTGGCAAGAATAATTTACAGAAGAATGGAAAAGTAGATTGAGGATGTTTTAGACGACGGTAAGTTTAGCTTTAGGAGAGCTAAAGGCACTAGAGAGAAAGTTCTGACGTTGCAAGACTAAAGAAAAATCAAGACACGTTCATAGTATTTGTCGACCTGGAGAATTTGTTCAAAAATGTCAAATGGTGCAAGATTTTTGAAATTTTGAGGAAATTAGGGGTAAGCTATAGGAAGAGAGGGGTAATCTACAACACATGCAAGAGCCAAGAGAGAATAATAAGAGTGGAAGACCAAGAACGAAGAACATGTACAAGAGCCAAGGAAGAATAGTAAGAGTGGAAGACCAAGAATAAAGTGCTCGGATTAAAAAGGTTGTAAGACAGAGATGTAGTGTCTCTGCCTTACTATTGAATCTATAGACAGAAGAGGCAATGATGGAGATAAAAAAAGGTTCAGGAGTGCGATTAAAATTCAAGTTGAAAGGATTTCAATGATACGATTCGGAAATGTCGGTGCTGTTCTCAGTGAATGTTAAGAAGAATTACATGACATGCTGAGTGGAATTAACAGCCTAATGAGCAAATAATATGCACTGAGAGGAAATAGAAGAAAGAAGAGAGTAATGAGTTATGAGAAGTGGTTCATTCTCTAAGTAGCCACACATAAATTCTAATCTGTGCTCTAATGACCAGTTGGGAGGAAAAGAATGAGAGAATTGATAAAGCCACGCTTGTGGATGAAAATCTTTGCTGGAATTCGTAAATGTTTTCAATTTACATGTAGTAATAAACAGCTTATAGTCAAAATCATCGTGTCGGCGAGTCGCATATCGGTCATTGTAACGTCGTGTCGGCGGTTCCATCTCAAAATTCGGTGCACCTTGCCAATTTCTTTCATAATTTCCGAAATGCCCTGTGTTATTATTTTGTGGCTGTTCCGTATTTCTATGTCCCTCTTCCCGTATTGGAGCGCGAGTGTTCTCTGAAATATGTAATTCTTGTATTACCTGTGTCAACTGATCTTGTACTTCCCCTATTAATTTGATTCTGATTTTGTTTGAATTTCCTAATTTGTTCGTACTCTTCTGTGTCAGTGAAGGCTACGGGTCTTGTGTCATTCAGATTATCATCTACCTTTGTAGATAAGTTAGTGAACTGATCCGAAAGTTCGGCTACTTTCTCCGATAGTGAACTTATTTCGTCAGTGTGTTTTTCTGAACCAAGTTTCAGAGTGTCCATTTGTGTTGAAATCGTATCTACTATGTAATTTAAGTTTTCCTGAGTTTTTGCAAGTTGCGTAACCAAATCGGTAGATGCAGCTGAGTCAATTTTATCCCGCAAGGTCTCGTGATTTTCATGAACAATAGTTTGCAGTTCATTTATGGCTACTTCATGATTCTGTAATGCATTTTCATCCCGCAAAAAAAATAGGCTGAAAATGTTTACTAATTTGTGTTTTTACGTCATTACAGACTTTTTGACATTTCGATTCGATGTTATGTAACTCAGTAGTTAAATCTTCACGTGGTGTCTACCTTTTGAAGTTGTTGCTGCATTTGTCTCTGATTTTGTTACATTGTGTCTATCCTTTGAAGCTTTTGTCCCATTTGTTGCACTAATTGTAATAACAATGCACTGGTGTGTGAAACATGTTCCGCAATGCTATTCGGCAGTGCATTTGAACCAGCAATATTCGCATTTTGAAAAGCAGAAAATGCGTCTTGACTTATTTGAGAAAGCGGTGAGGACCCAAAACCTGAATTTACAGTATTTGCGAGTTTGTGTCCTGTCATTTCGGATGCCTGAGGCGAGCTGTTGCCGACCGATCGATCGATAATGCCTCCCTGTTCACTAATTATTTCACTGTCTACACCATATTTGCAGCCCGCTCCATTTCTCTATATACAATTACCAGATTACTAGTTTGGACATTAGTTAATTCATTACACAGTGGTGCTGATAAGCTATGCTCGTCGTCACTATTATTTCTCAGTTTACTTTGGAGCCTAGTGTTACGTTTTTCACACGCCATTATTGTCACAAAATTTCACACGATAACACAGAAAAGCACAAGTTGAAGAGCAAAATACGAAAACACATTAACATAGCACTGAAAATAATATATCGTTAATTGCAAGCGCAGCTGCGAAATTCCTGGTGCAAATCTACGTCCATGCCACAACTGTTTTACTGTACAACAATGAAAAACTACAAGTACAAAGGAAATTCTCTCTATAATTACGCGCTAGCAATAAACAATAGCTACACTAATTACACAAACTACAAGAAAAAATCAGAAGATTACAGTGAGGTATCCTCGGCTAAGGGCCGACATATGAAACGTCCTCTAAGAAAAATTAATGAATTACTGTGCTGATAAACCTCTTACATTATTTGATTTTCAAATAGCTGAACAGAACTGAACGTACTCAGACATTTCGCTCTTTAGCTATTCTGATCAACACTAAACTGACACACAATATTTTTTAGCGCAACGCAATATGACTTTCAATAATCCCTACAAAAGAATGGCCCTGACGAACATTAACCTTTACCTTTCGCAAATCACATACCTCACAAAAATCTTCGTTACTCGAACTACTGCAATACAGCGATCGCCACTACTGCCAGTTAAATAAAAGATTCTAACTATTGAAGTCACTAACTACTGATAGGCATAGTTAGCAAAGGAAAGATTTTGATAAAGAACAAACAATGTATTTACCTTAATAGTGTTCAAAAGTCATTATATATATATATATATATATATATATACTCCTGGAAATTGAAATAAGAAAACCGTGAATTCATTGTCCCAGGAAGGGGAAACTATATTGACACATTCCTGGGATCAGATACATCACATGATCACACTGACAGAACCACAGGCACATAGACACAGGCAACAGAGCATGCACAACGTCGGCACTAGTACAGTGTATATCCACCTTTCGCAGCAATGCAGGCTGCTATTCTCCCATGGAGACGATCGTAGAGATGCTGGATGTAGTCCTGTGGAACGGCTTGCCATTCCATTTCCATCTGGCGCCTCAGTTGGACCAGCGTTCGTGCTGGACGTGCAGACCGCGTGAGACGACGCTTCATCCAGTCCCAAACATGCTCAATGGGGGACAGATCCGGAGATCTTGCTGGCCAGGGTAGATGACTTACACCTTCTAGAGCACGTTGGGTGGCACGGGATACATGCGGACGTGCATTGTCCTGTTGGAACAGCAAGTTCCCTTGCCGGTCTAGGAATGGTAGAACGATGGGTTCGATGACGGTTTGGATGTACCGTGCACTATTCAGTGTCCCCTCGACGATCACCAGAGGTGTACGGCCAGTGTAGGAGATCGCTCCCCACACCATGATGCCGGGTGTTGGCCCTGTGTGCCTCGGTCGTATGCAGTCCTGATTGTGGCGCTCACCTGCACGGCGCCAAACACGCATACGACCATCATTGGCACCAAGGCAGAAGCGACTCTCATCGCTGAAGACGACACGTCTCCATTCGTCCCTCCATTCACGCCTGTCGCGACACCACTGGAGGCGGGCTGCACAATGTTGGGGCGTGAGCGGAAGACGGCCTAACGGTGTGCGGGACCGTAGCCCAGCTTCATGGAGACGGTTGCGAATGGTCCTCGCCGATACCCCAGGAGCAACAGTGTCCCTAATTTGCTGGGAAGTGGCGGTGCAGTCCCCTACGGCACTGTGTAGGATCCTACGGTCTTGGCGTGCATCCGTGCGTCGCTGCGGTCCGGTCCCAGGTCGACGGGCACGTGCACCTTCCGCCGACCACTGGCGACAACATCGATGTACTGTGGAGACCTGACGCCCCACGTGTTGAGCAATTCGGCGGTACGTCCACCCGGCCTCCCGCATGCCCACTATACGCCCTCGCTCAAAGTCCGTCAACTGCATATACGGTTCACGTCCACGCTGCCGCGGCATGCTACCAGTGTTAAAGACTGCGATGGAGCTCCGTATGCCACGGCAAACTGGCTGACACTGGCGGCGGCGGTGCACAAATGCTGCGCAGCTAACGCCATTCGACGGCCAACACCGCGGTTCCTTGTGTGTCCGCTGTGCCGTGCGTCTCGTCATTGCTTGTACAGCCCTCTCGCAGTGTCCGGAGCAAGTATGTGGGTCTGACACACCGGTGTCATTGTGTTCTTTTTTCCATTTCCAGGAGTATATATATATATATATATATATATATATATATATATATATATATATATATATATATATATATATATATAATCAGTTCATGCCATCCAGTCTTACAAATTTACTGTCTCTGATCGACACACGTCCAGAACTCCACCATTTCTCTCCCCACATCCACCACTGCTGGCGGCTCACCTCCAACTGTGCAATTCTACGCGCTGTTAACATACAACTGCCCAACACTACAATACCGAACAACAATGCAAACCTGTCACAGACTGCACACAGCACAGCCAGTGATTTTAATACAGAGCGCTACGTGGCGTTACCAACATAAAAACCTAAACAGCCTACTTACAGAAGTAGCAGAAATGAGTACCATGAGAAGTTTATCATTAGGAATGATGGTAACGAAGTAGATGAAGTTAAGCAATTCTGCTATCTCGGCAGCAAAATAACCCATGACAGAGGACATAGAAGTCAGACTACCACTAACAAATAGGTCACATCCGGCCAAGTCAAGTCTACTAGCATCAACCACAGGCTTTAATTTAAGGAAGAAATTTCCGAGAATGTGCATTTCGAACATAGCATTGTATGGTAGTGAAACATGGACTGTGAAAAACCAGAAAAGAATATAAGCATTTGATAAGTGCGACTCCAAAAGAATGTCGATAGTTAGGTGGTCTGATAAGGTAAGGAATGAGGCGAGGTAAGGAATATATGGAAAACACTAGTAAGAAGATGGGACAAGATGGTGGACCGTCTGCTAAGACATCACGAATTAACTACTATAGTCTGTCGGTAAATTCAAGAACTAGCGTTTCTAAGGGTTGTTTCACAACGTAGTAATGGACGCGGCGCGCACTTTAAATCTGTGGCGACGCCATGTATAGATACGTCCTATGAGCTTTTATTTTTAGATAAATGCGTTAAGACAATAAGGCATACAAAAGACGATAGCTTCTTCCGAAACACAACATTATAGTGTAAATAATATTAACATAGGAACGGAAATGAGAATTCTACTCAAACGTAAGGCCGGATGCCTGTTCATCTGAATGTATGTTCCTCTGTATAAACCTCATATAGTGCTGTTAATCTGTAGAATTTAAGGCTTGTTCATGTGTTCCTACTAATAGGTGGAAGTTTTCTTTGAAGGGCTGCGTTCAAACTTAGCGATTCTTGTAACGCGAAGACTGTTTAAAAAGCAAATAAACATTTATAATAATTTCGCGTTTGTATTAGACCGATTCGCACAATTTTTTTTTGTCGCTGTCTTCGTAAACATATCTGAAATATATCTCTATAATGTTATGCATTTTCTGTATTTTGTCTATCGTTAAAAGGCCTATATGTGTTTCGGTACTATAAACGATTATTTGTTTTGTATATAAATAGATTAGAAAATCTGTATTAAGTTTTGTTGTAACAACGGAATAAAGTGTAATCAAATTTTTAGGAATGTTAAATACTAGTTTTGACGAGTCTGCTATGAGTAAAACAAGGACTTACAAGTAGTATAAACATTACAGAGCAGACCTTAAAGGGCAGCGCTTTTGCAAGCGTAGATGAGATCAAAAATGCAAAGTTAAGAGAGCTATAAAGTATCCCGAAGAAACAAATCCGAAAGTGTTTTGGGTATTGGAAAAAGCACTGATGTAAGTGTATAATATGTAATGGGGAATATTTTCAAGAGCTTAACATTGCTATATATTATCAAATAAAGTTATTACAAAAAAAGACACATGTCGTATGTCAAGCTTTCTACTTAGAGATCCAGAATCGATAGGTATGTGTCGAAGGAAATTTCAGAACTGTTTAGAACAGATATTGCGTGTATGTGTTAAGAAATATATCTTCGAAATTGGTGACTAGTAAATGAGATAGAGATTTAGTGACAGAATACATTCAAATGGTGCTATTCGATAAGCATAAAAGGCTTCACCTCATTGAATCATATTTTATTAGCGAAAAATTAATTAATTTTACTATGAAGTTCTTAAATTATTGCTAATTTTGTACAACAAGTAATACAAATATTTATTGCTTATACCACATTTGACTGCATTTATCTTGGAAAACTATTTAACATTTTTCCTAGCACATAGTACATTTCTACCAAAACAAACCTTATAGTGTGTGAACGTAGCCAGGTTTAAAAGCATACACAATGTATCTTTAAGAAATTATTCATTGCCTATTTACATAGATCATGTTTTAGAGGTCATCATCAACAGTGTCACTGTCATTATAGTCGGCGTCGTAGTCACTTTGTAAATTATTAACTATGACGTCTATTATGTCTTCAACAGTCCCATTCTTAACCCAGTACTCTCTTTCAAGTTTCTCTGTGTGGAGGCAGTACGCACTGCAGACATCTTGAGTTATAGTTTCGAAAGCTGTAGCAAATTGCACAAGTGTTTGCATATGCTGTTTTCGGTTACTGCAAAGTTTAGTATGGAATAAAAAACAGAAAGTCAGAAGATTCCTTCAGACCTTCTTTCACCATCTACAGTAAATGTCTCCAAGAATATTTCTGCCTCTGACGATATTTTTGAGTTTTCCCATAGTGGTTCAATTGGATTTAAGTCACAGTAACAGCAGGATTGTGTGTCCATGAGCTTCAAGTATTTTATTAAGGGAGGATGTAATGGATTTTGGTCCAAAAAGTGGACTTTAAAAAAATTTTTTTTGATCAGTGGAGATACTAAAAGGTATCAGATAGATTACATAATGGTAAGACAGAGATTTAGGAATCAAGTTTTAAATTGTAAGATATTTCCAGGGGCAGATATGGACTCTGACCACAATCTATTGGTTATGAACTGTAAATTAAAACTGAAGAAACTACAAAAAGGTGCTAAATTAAGGGGATGGGACCTGGATAGACTGAAAGAACCAGAGGTTGTAAGGTGTTTCAGGGAAAGCATAAGGGAACAATTGACAGGAATGGGGGAAAGAAATATATTAGAAGAAGAATGGTTAGCTTTGAGAGATGAAGTAGTGAAGGCTGCAGACGATCAAGTAGGTAAAAAGACGAGGGCTAATAGAAATCCTTGGGTAACAGAAGGAATATTGAATTTAATTGATGAAAGGAGAAAATATAAAAACTCAGTAAATGAAGCAGGCAAAAAGGAATACAAACGTCTCAAAAATGAGATCGACAGGAAGTGCAAAATGGCTAAGCAGGGATGGCTAGAGGACAAATGTAAGGATGTAGAGGCTTATCTCACTAGGGGTAAGGTAGATACTGTCTACAGGAAAATTAAAGAGACCTTTGGAGAGAAGAGAACCACTTGTATGAATATCAAGAGCTCAGATGGAAACCCAGTTCTAAGCAAAGAAGGGAAGGCGGAAAGGTGGAAGGAGTATATATAGGGTTTATACATGGGCAATGTACTTGAGGACAATATTATGGAATTATACAGGTTGCAGTAAGTACTGGGAGATGAAGAAGCTTGCACAGGATAGAGTAGCATGGAGAGCTGCATCAAACCAGTCTCAGCACTGAAGACCACAACAACAACAACAGCAACAACAACAACACAGTTTAATCCATGTTTTGTGTGCATTTTATCTTGATAGCAGCTTTAGAAATGCCTTTAAATTGTTAACCTGATTAACTCTACACTGGCGGCCACTCCCACCTTTTCCAACATTTGGGAAACCGAAATTTTTGTCTGTGTGAAGGCTATTTTCCTTTGATATCCTTGGCTCACATCTATATCTCTGGCTGACATCTATATCTTTGTAGTTGCAGGGGCAACAGTCTGGATGATTGACTGATCTGGGCCTGCAACACTAACCAAAACGGCCTTGCTGCTAAGGTACTGCGAACGGCTGAGAGCAAGGGGAAACTACAGCCGTGATTTTTCCCGGGGGCATGCAGCTTCACTGTATGATTAAATGATGATGGCGTCCTCTTTGGTAAAATATTCTGGAGATGAAATAGTCCCTCATTCGGATCTCTGGGCGGGGACTACTCAAGAGGATGTCGTTATCAGAGGAAAGAAAACTGGCATTCTACGGATCTGAGCATTGAATGTCAGATCCCTTAATCAGGCAGGTAATTTAAAAAGGGAAATGGATAGGTTAAAGTTAGATTTAGTGGGAATTAGTGAAGTTCGGTGTCAGGGGAAACAAGACTTCCAGTCAGTTGAATACAGGGTTATAAATACAAAATCAAATAGGGGTAATGCAGGAGTAGCTTTAAAAATGAACAAAAAATTGGAGTGCTGGTAAGCTACTACAAACAGCATAGTGAACACATTATTGTGGCCAAGATAGACACGAACCCACGCCTACTACAGTAGTACAAGTTTATGTACCAACTAGATCTGCAGATGATGAAGAAATTGAAGAAATGTATGATGAGATAAAAGAAATTATTCAGGTAATGAAGAGGGACGAAAATTTAATAGTCATGGGTGATTGGAATTCGACAGTAGGAAAAGGAAGAGAAGGAAACGTAGTAGGTGATTATGGGGGTAAGAAATGAAAGACGAAGCCACCTGGTAAAATTTTTCACAGAGCATAATTTAATCATAGCTAACACTTGGTTCAATAATCATGAAAGAACGTTGTATACATGGAAGAACCCTGGAGATACTAGAAGGTTTCAGATAAAATATACCTGTTTAATGGTAAGACAGAGATTGAGGAACCAGATTTTAAATTGTAAGACATTTCCAGGAGCAGATGTGGACTATGACAACAATATATTGTTTATGAACTGTAGATTAAAACTGAAGAAACTGCAAAAATGTGTGAATTTAAGGAGATGGGACCTGGATAAACTGAAATAACCAGAGGTTATTCAGAATATCAGGGAGAGCATAAGGTAACAATTGACCGGAACAGGGGAAAGAAATACAGTAGAAGAAGAATGGGTAGCTTCGAGGAATGAAATTGTGAAGGCAGCAGAGGATCAAGTAGGTAAAAAGACGAGGGCTAGTAGGAATCCTTGGGTAACAGAAGAGATACTGAATTTAATTTATGAAAGGAGACAATACAAAAATGCAGTAAGTGAAGCAGGCAAGAAGGAATACAAACGTCTCAAAATGAGATCGACAGGAAGGCCAAAATGGCTAAGCAGGGATGGCTAGAGGACAAATGTAAGGATGTAGAGGCTTTTCCCACATGGGGTAAGATAGATACTGCCTACAGGAAAATTAAAGAGACCTTTGGACAAAAAAGAACCACTTCTACGAATATCAAGGGCTCAGACGGAAACCCAGTTCTAAGCAAAGAAGGGAAAGCCGAAAGTTGGAAGGAGTATATAGTGGGTCTATACAAGAGCGATGTACTAGAGGACAATATTATGGAAATGGAAGAGGATGCAGATGAAGATGAAATAGGCGATATGATAATGCGTGAAGAGTTTGACAGACCACTGAAAAACCTGAGTCAAAACACGGCCGCAGGAGTAGACAATATTCCATTAGAACTACTGACAGCCTTGGGAGAGCCAGTACTGATAAAACTTCACCATCTGGCGAGCAAGATGTATGAGACAGGCGAAATTCCCTCAGACTTATAGAAAAATTTAATAATTCCAATCCCAAAGGAAGCAGATGTTGACAGATGTGAAAATTACCAAACTATCAGTTTAATAAGACATAGCTGCAAAATAGTAACGCGAATTCTTTACAGACGAATGGAAAAACTGGTAGAAGCCGACCTTGAGGAGGTCAGTTAGGATTCCGTAGAAATGTTGGAACATGTGAGTTAATACTGACCCTACGACTTATCTTAGAAGAAAGATTGAGTAAAAACAAACCTAAGTTTGTAGACTTGTTGACTGGAATACTCTCTTTAAAATTCTGAAGATGGCAGGGGTAAAGTACAGGGAGTGGAAGGCTATTTACAATTTGAACAGAAACCAGATGGCAGTTACAAGAGTCTAGAGACATGAAAGGGAAGCAGTGGTTGGGAAGGGAGTGAGAGAGGTTTGTAGACTCTTCCCGATGCTATTCAATCTGTATATTCAGCAAGCAGTAAAGGAAACAAACGAAAAGTTCGAAGTAGGAATTAAAATCCATGGAGAAGAAATAAAAACTTTGAGGTTCGGGGATGACATTGCAATTCTGTCAGAGACAGCAAAGGACTTGCAACAGCAGTTGAACGGAATGGACAGTGTCTTGAAAGGAGGATATAAGATGAACATCAACAAAAGCAAATCGAGCATAATGGAATGTAGTCAAATTAAATCGGGTGATGCTGAGGGAATTAGATTAGGAAATGAGACACTTATAGTAGTAAAGGAGTTTTGCTATTTGGGGAGCAAAATAACTGATGATGGTCGAAGTAGAGAGGATATAAAATGTAGACTGGCAATGGGAAGGAAAGCGTTTTTGAAAAAGAGAAAATTGTTAACATCGAGTATAGATTTAAGTGTCAGGAAGCCGTTTCTGAAAGTATTTGTATGGAGTGTAGCCATGTATGGAAGTGAAACATGGACGATAAGTAGTTTAGACAAGAAGAGAATAGAAGATTTCGAAATGTGGTGCTACAGAAGAATGCTGAAGATTAGATGGGTGGATCACATAACTAATGAGGAGGTATTGAATAGAATTGCGGAGAAGAGGAGTTTGTGGCACAACTTGACAGAAAGAAGGGACCGTTTCGTAGGACATGTTCTGAGGCATCAAGGGATCACAAATTTAGCATTGGAGGGGGGCGTGGAGGGTAAAAATCGTAGAGGGAGACCAAGAGATGAATACACTAAGCAGAATCAGATGGATGTGCAGTATGTACTGGGAGATGAAGAAGCTTGCACAGGATAGAGTAGCATGGAGAGCTGCATCAAACCAATCTCAGGACTGAAGACCACAACAACAACAACAACAACAACAAATGGGAAGCAGCTCGAAATGAAGAACATAATTCCACAGCTTCAGCATCAACACTTGGCACAGGGAAAGTGTACAGATGTGTGAATGTTGATATGGATTCCACTTACTGATTTAGAGCTCCTCTGTGAGGCTATAACTTTTCATGTTCATATGTTAGCTGTAAAAATATTGATTGATTGATTGTTGTTGAAAAAAGAAAAATTGGGATAGCTTTGTTATTTTGTCTATGAATTTTGATTTTTCTCCTCAAACAAAAATGAAACTGGTACCTGTGAAAGCAATTTTTGGTTACCACATACTCTAAGATGCCTTGGACAGTGTGGGGAAGGAGATAATTTATTGTGTGGTTATCCGAACATGTCTCCACTTTGTGCAAAGTTCGAAAAAACAAAGAAATGTCTGATGCTGTTCGTAAAAATACCAAAGTTTCTATGAAGAAAGCAGTGGAGGACTGGTGGAAACAAACCAAAAATATTTAGATCATGGGGCAGGTATTCATGACAGTGAATCTCCTACAAATGTTACTGACTTGTGTGTGCCTGTAGGTGGCATCTGGATGACAAAGGGTCACACATCTCTGTATGGAGTTACATCTGTTATTGGTATTCACTCTGGTAAAGTTTTAGATGTAGAAATTACGTGTACATATTGCCACCAGTGTGCAACAAGGAAAATGTCCAACAATGAAGACAGTGATAAACTGTGGCGAAAAAGCATGCAGTAGCAAGCTCTAAAAATTATAGTGGCTCACTTGGGGGCATGGAGGCTGCTGCAGTTGTGAGTATGTTCTCCAGATCTGAGGACCAGTATGGTGTTAGATATACTAAATATCTTGGTGATGGGGACTCCTTTTCGTTCAGAGATGTAACTGATAAAAATTCGTACAATACAACAATAGAAAAGTTTGAATGTATTGGCCACATCGAAAAGAGGGTTGGTGGTAGGCTTTGCCGCATGGTGGATGAGAGGAAACGTGAAGTACTTGAGGATGGAAAACCACTAGGTGGAGAAGGCAAGCTTATTCTGAAAGAAATTGATTCTCTTCAGTTATTTTATGGGGGAGCTATCGGGAAAAACACACATAATTTGGAGACAATGATGCGTGATTTGTGGGAAGTTTTTTTCTACACACTATCCACTGACCAAACACCAATGCACAATCTGTATGCGAAAGACGATTGGTGTAAGTTCAACGACAGAAATGAGACGTATTCACATAAACACTCATTAACAGAACCTGTATAAATGCAATTAAGCCCACATTCAGGTTTCTTGCAAACACTGATTTATTGTGGAAGTTTCTTCATGGAAAGACATAAAATGCAAATGAGAGCCTCAATGATTTAATGTGGATAGATGCTCAAAAAGGACATTCTGTGTACTTAAAGTACTCAACATAGGTGTCTATGGTGCAGCTTTATGTTACAAGAAGGGAAATAACGGCAGAACTGAAGTGCTGAAGAGAGTTGGTATAGATCCTGCTGTGTTTGTAACAAAAGAATTTTACACCATCGACGAGAGAAGGGTTAAGAAAGCTAACAGATCGGTGTCTTACTTGCAAATACAGGCCAGGCAGATTTGAAGAGGAGAGAAGAGAAACCTAGAGGATGAGAAGTATTAGTATGAAGGATTTTAAAACTGAGGTAAGCTTATTATGTGTAGAAGTATGAGAAGAATATCTTCGATCCTCATTATCTCTAATTTAAATTTTTTGCAATATTAGAAGCCTTTTCTCAAAAGGTATATGCGCTTAATGCTATGAAATTTTCAGTAACTGTTCCTAGTGGTTTGTTGTCTCCTGGGAACTAAAAAATACGAGATTCTACAATTACTTTCTGATTTTTAGGTGATTGTATGTAGAAAAGAAGTTAATTTTGGATGTGGAAAATTAAAAATTCTGTTAATGATACAATTTGTACGATAAATTAATAACTGTAGTTCATTGGTCTTATAACCATCTCAGGACATTACAATAAAATTTTCAGATTAATTGCATGATTAGAATTTGAATTATGACTTTTTATGAAAAAGACAATAAAAATTAAAAATTCAAATTTTTGGTAAAATAGTTATCCTGCATATTTTATGATCGTTTTCCGTTAAAACACAGCTCTTCAGCTTTACACATGCAAAATGTTAGATTTGCACATTAATAAACATGGCTGTAATGATTTTTTAAATAAATATTTGCATTTTCCGTTACATCTACCCTTACTTTAAACACTTTTTCTACCGGTTTATGCTGTTTAATTCGATCAAATAATTTTGTTTTTCTCATTGACAAATCAACTTCCACCTTATTTTTTAATAACCACTCAATCATTTACCTTTTATTTGAGGACCTTGCTGGTATTTTGTTATACTCCTTGCTGTGGTATGAAGCGTTGTCCATAACAATAGGACAGTTCGACGCAGATTTGGAATTACTTTAGTCGATATCCAGTTTGAAAAATTTTCGTATTTTATTTGCCCATGGTAGTCTCATTTCGCACATCGCGCTTCATGAATTAACTGTGTGCTGGGTAAAAATGCATCTTTTAATCTAATATTGACCAAAATAACCCTATTGCTTCCACTAATGTTGCCCATAATGCCATCAGTGCCAGGACTTTGTCAACATAACGTATAAGTAACGTTGTTGTTCACCCAACTTGCATCAATGTAATAGACGAAATTTCTACCTCGCTCCCTTAATTTCCTCGCCAGGATCAGGCGCTGACGTAGCCAGTCAATTATATCCGTTGTATCTATAAGAGTATGTCGTTTACTTACAGATCTCTTCCAGGTCACTCTCATTTCGCGCACCGTCTTGCGTAAAACGTCTTTCTGCTAAGTAAAATGGATTTTTTTGTTTTACAGCAGTAAGCAATTTACGTAACGTTGGGACTATTTTTCGATTTATGTAAAAGTACTCTATTGTTTGTTGAATGACAGATTTTGTGGAACTTTCTATAACGATGGATTTCCTCCCAAAATTATTAGTTTTCCTTCATGGCGATTCCAGTAAACCATTGAATTAATTTGTTATGTGTCCTGTTGTGGCGAGGCTGACGTTTGCATAAATTGCAACCCTTTGTTTCTGACTGGAAATATTAGCCAACAGTTTGTTTTGTTTTGTATGTCGTCTCTTTAACACATGATGTAATACATCAGAGTCGATCGAAAGCTCGTTACTCCGCAAATACCTCCTCTTCTTTGTATCCTGCACGTTTACTTGTAGTGAATGGCGATTATCCATCACTTCCAGATACCGAAGTATATCAGTAAGTATACAAAGTTAACTGTCTGGCGCTGGCTACTAAGATCCCACGAGCAGAAACGACGCACATCATTACACACCGACCTACACCGATAAACAGGTAACGGGCAACTGATTTTGGGTGCCCCTGTAGGCCAGTGGCAGGATTCTTCCGGAAAAGGCCAATTCCCCCGCCAAAAGGGGTGCTCGCTCTTTCGTTTACAGACTACAGAGGGAGTTGTAGAGAGAAAAAACTGTAGAGGAAGGCAGAGATTGGAAAACATCTAGCATGTAAAGGAGAAGGGGGTTGCAAGTGCTACTCTGGGATGAAGAGGTTGGCACAGGAGAGAAATTCTGGCGGGCAGCATCATACCAGACAGAAAACTGATGACTCAAAAAAAGGAAAGTAGCCCTACGCGGTATACATGAACATTCAAAAAAAGCTCACCCACCGATTTCTGAGATATTCATTTCCATGTGGGCCCAAACCACAAAGTATAATTTTGTTGCTCTGCGCTGTTCAGTTAACTCTTAGGTTTGACAGCATAATTCATTGGCCACGTCGTATACCTACCAATAATACTCCATAATCGGTGATGTATCGCCAGTTTTATCTGAACCCCAAGCCACAGAATGTGCGTAATGAAAATTATGATAATGAGTACTGTG